>NC_132800.1:22704025-23009025 GCF_048594095.1 Paramormyrops kingsleyae | reverse complement strand
TTGCGTTCCCATTTGGCACCCACGAGACGCAAGTCAATCTGGGTTTATCCCCATATTTAAAGGGGAGAGACAAGACACTAAGTCAGCACTGTAGTATACACAAAGCACTCGACCGCAAATAATAATGTAACTAAATTCACAGCACGTTATATTAAAGAGCGCTACACCCACAAACGTCCTACAACGTCCGCTTTCAGGCGTCTCTCGAGTAATATATATTATTCACTATGTATGGACCTCGGACGTAAATGAGATCGAACGTGACTGGATCAGACAAAACTCGACCTGCATATCACTGAGATAATTTGATTTAATTATTACTGTTTAGTGAAGATAGCATTATTATGAAATACATTTGATTTAATATTTAAAAATAAACTGGCACGTTTAATTGAAATGTGTATTTATTCACTTAATTTATTTAATCATTTATATATTAATTCATCTACATAAATACTTTTCTTTCATTTTGAACAATATGGTGTACTATCTATATCTATATATAATATAGCAAAACTGAGTCCTAATGGAATTTCCTTTTTATTAAGATTAATCAAATTAGCGGTATATATAGGCTAAGTGATGATGTGGTATCTGTTAACCGCGAGGTTCCTAAAGTGGGTGTGGTGTAAGTAACCTGTTTGCCATTTGACTCGATGATGTCACGAGGGGTGGGGGTTGTATGCGTTATTGGTGTGACCGGGATGTTAGGGTTTTTTTGCATACGTCGTCTGAGATGCTCAGTAAAGATATTTAACTAAGCGAAAGCAGTGTTTGTGTGGACCCACTACACGACAGTGGGGATCGCTAGAGACCGGTGGGCGGTCGCGAATTGCTTTTCATAATGGTTATAAAACTTAGAAACCATGAAGAAATTTTCCATTCTAACTGTAACCACGACCGGTCGTTTGCGATTAATTGACCGAGGGAGGCGCACCCCGATCGGCACCGGGGATATATTATTATACATTACTAGGGGGCCAAGCGAAAATACCTGAAAGATCCCTGTTTTCCATATATTTTTGTAGGGAACCATCCAATGGCGGAATCCAATTAGACAGCCGAAGGGTTGGAATGCCTGTAGGTCCATCCGAGCGCTCCTGCAAATGTACTTATCCTTTTAGGTAAAACCAAATTATGAGTCCAGTTTGATTAAAGACCTTTTATAATGTTTTAGTCATAACATTTGTTATTCAGATTACACATGGGCTTTTCTTTGTATTGCTGATGCAATAGGCTTCACTAGTGCTCAACCTAGAAGATGTGAATTTGGTAAAGGTACAGTTAGTTACCTTGGGAAACAAGTTGGTCACGGTAAGCTAAAGCCCCTGGATATAAAGGTCCAAGCTATCGGGTCAGTCCCAGTTCCGCAGACCCCGCGGGAGTTAAAACGTTTCCTGGGAATGGCTGGTTATTATCGTTGTTTCTGTCGGAACTTCTCAGATGCGGTCGCAGCCCTTACGCAGTTGCTTCGCAAAAAATGTAAAGTTCGTTTGGTCCCCCGCGTGCCAGGTCGCCTTTGATGCTGTAAAGCTATTGCTTAGCAGTTCCCCAGTGCTGGCTGCCCCAGACCTCACCAAGCCCTTCAAGCTGGAGGTGGACGCTAGTGGTGTGGGTGTCGGTGCAGTCCCCCTACAGGAGGATCGCCACGGACTCGATCACCCCGTATGCTACTTCTCGAAGAAGTTCTTGAAACACCAGCTAGTTTATAGTGCCATCGAGAAAGAGGCACTAGCCCTCTTATTGGCCCTACAACACGAAGTGTATCTCGGAGATAGTACACACCACCACGGGTTGAGCACTGACCATAATCCTCTAGTATTTTTAGAACGCATGTGCAATGCTAACCAGCGCCTCATGCGCTGGGCACTGATTGTCCTTGGCTCCGCCTCCTCCACCAGACCCCGCCCACGACGACTCCGATGCGCCCCTCGTCATTTCCTGTTCCTGAAAAGAAAAGCCCTTCTTCCTTCGGTACCGTTGCTTGTGTTTTTTGTGTGTTTGCTGAGTGTTCGTACTAGGTTTGTGTAAGGAGTGACTGCCTTTTTGTTTTGCGAGTCGTGACGATTTATTGTTTGGTTAGGGAGCTAGGTGGTAGTATTTTTGTTTTGCTTATACTTTGTTTATCTCACGCAGGATTAGTTTAGATCGGGTTCGTTCGGTAGGGGTGTTTTGTTTGTTTTGGCCTTGTCACTCCCGAAGTCTGTTACACCTGGTGTTTGTGAAAAATAAAAAAACATAAAAAAAGATCCCTATTGTTTCCCGTGTTCCCTTTCCCTTACTCCCCGCTTGTCTCATCCTCCCTCCCTCCCTTTACCTCACCTTTACCTCACCTTTACCTCACCTTTACCTCACCTTTACCTCACCTTTACCTCACCTTTACCTTTCTGGCAATCCCCAACCCTAGACTGGGAATCGTAACGCTGATCTCCCACTAATCCCGGACGGTGGAGTACACCGGATTCGTCTCAGCCAATAGGGCGATCCACGGATCTGCTACGTAGGACTAGGTTCAGAAGTTGGGAAATCACTAAAACGCAATACAATGTCAGCCTAGACGAC
This sequence comes from Paramormyrops kingsleyae, assembly GCF_048594095.1. NCBI lineage: Eukaryota > Metazoa > Chordata > Actinopteri > Osteoglossiformes > Mormyridae > Paramormyrops > Paramormyrops kingsleyae. Next base: position 23,006,463 of record NC_132800.1, on the reverse strand, counting down.
CGTTCGGGCCGGGGACTCATATAACTCCTGGGAGGCTGGAGCCGAACTTCGCCGTAACTCGGCGTGTGCGCGCCTCCGAGGCTGAGCCGAACTTCGCCGTAACTCGGCGTGTGCGCGCCTCCGAGGCTGAGCCGAACTTCGCCGTAACTCGGCGTGTGCGCGCCTCCGAGGCTGAGCCGAACTTCGCCGTAACTCGGCGTGTGCGCGCCTCCGAGGCTGAGCCGAACTTCGCCGTAACTCCGCTTGGGCAGCCACATCGGGTCCCGGAGAATCGGGGTCGAGTCAGAGGCGGCAAGAGTGTTGCATGTAATGAAGCGAATATACCCGAGTCAAATGGCCGTTTTGACTCTGACTGGGGAAATAAACCCAGTCTACGGGAAGCATGCAGAGGTCAGCAAAGTCAGACAGCCAAGAAGTAATCGAAATCCAGTTTATTCACAATTAATACAAGACACATCAATTTAATCAAATATAACAATGTAATTCTAATGTGGCCACAAATTCCTAAACTATACCATCAAAAACAATTCCATACCTCAGCTGAGTGGACACAGAGTAACTGCAGAAAACATATGGGAGCTCTGATTAGAGTGTCTCCCTTTGCTATTCTGGAACTCTTCCGTGTTCCAAACCAAGTGACAATGTCTTTGACTAAATTTCCTGACCAAATATTGCGATTGATTATTTTAGGTACTGTTTTGATTTTGTGTGTGTGTGTGTCCTGGAGAACTGCTGATCGTATCAATTCTCAGACCCTAAGCTAATTGAATCACTTTAGAAGGAATGTAGGGATTCCTTTGTTCCACCAGGTGATAAGATTCTCCACTTTGGTGGGTTTATTCTTACTTTCCATATTTCTCTTATGTGAGAACATACTGCTTTAAGTTTGAGAGTATTGTACTCGTCGTACTGTGACAATTCAAACGAGACCAAACATGGGTGTATGTGTCCCTAATGTTAGTCTGGGGTAATACCTCCTGTGTCAGTGTGAGTTAGCGAGAGTAGGATGCATCTGTGTCTTGACGCAGCCAGGCCTTGTCACTGGAATTTGGCTGCAGGATTCTGGCCACGCAGTGGGGGTGAGGTGTCCCTTTTGATGTGGTGATCTGGTGATTTGGGTCCGGTGGACCTTTGCCTTAGGACACTGGGTGACACATTGCAGGCTTGTCAGAGGTCAGACTGGCGGGGCCTGCAAGGCCTGTGGCCTCACATTTTCATCGTGTAACGGTAATGTTTAGCAATTACGTAGCACTGTGCTGTACCGTTTATGCTATAATGCTACACCTGTTGTCATTTTTATTACAACAAATCTGGTTTGAGCGCACAAAAATGAATGTTTTAAATCAATTTATTTTATCCATCATTCGCGGCACAACCATAAACAAAACAATAGAACAGTAGCCTACTATAAACTACGAAACAGAACAATTAAAACGCTGGTAATTTTAGTGTTATCTTAACCATTTACAACGTGATCTTCTGCAATCTCTGCCACTGGTAAGGTCCTACTCAGTTTGATCCACTTTCGAGATGTTGGGTGTGTCTCATTATGCATACCTCACTGTGGTCAGCTCCCTAACAAAACATCGGTGTGGACAGGCTTATCTTACAACCCAGATAATACCATGGTGCTGTCTCAAGGCTGAATTATGGTCAGCGTTAAATTATCAACATTGAAACTGAATTGATTTTTGGTCAGACTTTCAATATGGAAAAACTGATGGTGGACCTTGATTCATGGTTGATATAAAGTGAAACACTGAAGATGAACGTTGTTTCAACCTTTTTGTCTGATATGGAATCAATGTCATTTCAACATACGTGTGCTATCTGGGAAAGGTTTGACAACAGAGGAGTTTCTAACCATCAGAAAGATCAGGGACTAAGTCAGGTTTATCTGGTGCTTTTTTTTTGAAGGCAGATTGACATCGGGGCTAAAATACTCAGGGCTAGTGTCAGGGTCAGTGCCCTCTCCCTCCCTCTTGCAGACCTCAGCCCTTGTGTGGCAAACATGTTGAGCAAGAGGTTTAGACGCTATACTTTCTGGTTGTGGGTTGGAAGCTGCCTTGAAGCCAGTCTCACCTGTCTCTACTCTCGCTAACACACTGACACAGGAGGTATTACCCCAGACTAACACTTGGGACACATACACCCATGTTTGGTCTCGTTTGAATGGTCACAGTATGACAAGTACAATACTCTCAACCTTTAAAGCAGTATGTTCTCACATAAGAGAAATATGGAAAATAAGACTAAACCCACCAAAGTGGAGGATCTTATCACCTGGTGGAACAAAGGAATCCCCACATTCCTCCTAAAGTGATTCAATTAGCTTAGGGTCTGAGAATTGATACAATCAGCAGTTCTCCAGGACACACACACACACACACACACACACAATCAAAACAGTACCTAAAATAATCAATCACAATATCTGGTCAGGACATAGTCTTCAAAGACATTCTGTCACTTGGTTTGGAATACTTAAGGAAGAGCTCCAGAGTAGCAAGGGGAGACCAGATCAGAGCTCCCACATAGTGCTGCGTGAGTCTCCATCTGTAATCAGATATTTTCTGCAGTTACTCTGTGCCCACTCAGCTGAGGTATGTAATTGTTTAATTGTTGTATTGTTTTTGACCTTTTGCTATAGTTTATCTGCTGCCCGTTTCTCCGGGACCTGATGTGACTGCCCAACCTGAGTTACAGTGAATAGCAGCATATAGTGCGTTCCATTTACCGTCGGAACTCGGTTTCCGAGGACCGAAGCCGGAAGTGACGACATGCGCGCTCCCGTTTCTAGGACATCGACCAAATATCTGAGCAGCACAGAGGATCCCGAGGGTCACTACCGAAAATGTTACGTATGCGTCCACGAAACCACTATGCGAGCAAATATTTATCTGCAAAGCGCTAGGCAAATTAGTGCCAAAATTATTTATATGCGCAAGTGTGAATTTGCACTCGCAGGTTGGTATTTGCAAGAGGACTTGGATTTGCAATACAGGTTTTGTACTTGAAAATCATTCTATCTTTGTAAAAAATATTTTTATGAAGATGTTTGGTTTCGCATTTACAAAAAATATTGACTTGCATTTGCAAAATATATTTTTTTGCGAACGAAAATTGTGTTCAGTGCGAGCAAATTTCTTTTTACGGGTGCAAATTGGAAAGTACACATACAAGTACATATGGCACTATTCTGACTCCATAGTCGTGTATCATCATGCATTGATCACGTATTATGAGATGGGTCATCGATGTTTATATTTGTAGTTCAGCCGTCCCTTTATTGTGGTATTTAAACCATTTTGCTTTGCCGATTGTAATATTTGTATCTGTGTGCGGGTTGCTTTTAGTGCCTGACAGTAATCTTACATAAGGTTTTTCCCAGTGGTATTTTTTTTAGAAAACGTAATGAAATTGGACTGTATATCAATCTTGCGCACCCATATCCTAATTCTGATTTAAAAAAAGAAAAAAAAGAAAAGTTATTTATTCATTAACCAAAATTCTTAACCTGCCCGTTGTTCCTTGAGTTTAAAGACGGAAGTCATTTTCCTTTGCCTGCTGTGCTAAAATTAAGGGAAAGGAAGCTAAAATGTCCCCTTAGTTATAGACATGGGCATCAGAGCATGTGAGCGGAGCGGAGCGGTGAGAATTTCCGCTCCTCGCTCACGAGGCTGTTGGCTCCGCCCGCTCCTCCGCTCTAATTCGCACTAAGCCGCTCCGCTCAACACCGCTCCTCGCTCCACTAAAATGTCCTCCCGCTCCAGTCAAATCGCTCCACGCTCGCTCCAATTTAAAAGAGGAACAAATAATCTGCATGCCTAACAAATGTCACCTTAAACCGAAGCCTTATGTCATAAAGAAATATGAGCAACGGCAACATTGCCAGTCAGAACAGAAAATATTTATTTTTAAGCAACCTATCGGCAACAACGGACAGGTTTGGAAATGGCATTCCACACAAAAATAGGCTTAAAAATAAAGGAATCAGTGGGTTTAATAGCCTAAAGAATATACAGACACGTTTTAAATTCCTCATTTTTCTGTTGATGCAGCACGTCTCTAAAATAAAATTTTACGTTACGTGAAATTAAAAAAAAATCTTACTTTGAATGACAAAACGAATTTATTTGATTACCAATATTTACTTTATAGGCTTTTATACTTTAATTTACTTTATAGACTTGATATGCTACAACCATATAAAACTTGCACGCGTTTTGCTCTGGCTTCCGCTTGTTCGCGTAGCACACTCATGTTTCTGAGAAAAGTGATTCCAAAGTGAATCTTTACTCACTGAAACAGTTTCACCACATTGTTGTTCTTGCTGTACATTCTTGTCATCTATACGTTTGATAAGAATAGTACACTTGTATGATTTATCAGTTTCCTTTGTGAAATACTTTGCGAATTCCATCTCGGCCAATTTGTGTAACAGTCTTGATAATTGTACAGATGAATTCTGGGTAGATTTGGGCACGCCTCAGAATAGTAGTGTGAGCGGTATCGGAGCGAAATTGGAGCGAGACAAAGCGACCGCTCCAGCCTTAATTAGAAAACCCGCTCCGCGCTCTGACCAAATTCCGCCCGCTCCGCTCCTCCTCGCTCACATGCTCTGATGGGCATTATACTTTTATATTATACTTTAGGTAATTTTATATCTTACTTTGCTTATCAAATGGTTGTGATATATGTACAGCATTTTCTAAAAAATCACACCAAAATAACAGTGAAGAACTTTTATTTGCACAACATAAAACATGTAACACAATGCAAATTTATCTAAAATTACAAAACCAGAAACAAAAGGCCAGAAGACAACAGAGGACAGGAACCAAAAACTCCTCAGCAAGGAGAAACAATCCTCTGGGGTCCAAGGTCAACTGGCCGCCCAACCCCCCTTGGCATAACATTTCCGGCTACTCACAAACGATATATTTACAATTAGGCCTATGTAATGGATGTGCGGTTTGGCCCAAGATAAAACAATCGGTCGTCTGTCAAACAAATAATTTGCTTCATTTAAATTTTAGCACCACAAGACACAGCTGCCATAACTGACACGGGTGTGTGGTAATTACACTGATACAATTAAGAAAAGAAATGACTAAGGAGAGAAAAAGCAGGCTTAGTTTAGGTAACTTCACAGCACATTGAACTGGGTGTAATACATAATGGTAATTTCATTTAGCACATAGAGAAAAACATTAATGTCATCTTTGACTGTAAAATTGACGGCTATACGGCATATTTTACGTCGCTCTCTGAGGCACATTGGGCAGTAATGCCCTGTGCGAAATAACATCTTTTAATGTGGCCTCCATTATCCGGTTAAATCTTCTTTCCTCCCGCTGTCGACGTTCTCATCAAAAATCAACAAACGATGAAATGCGACGCGACGCTGTAAGAATAGCACGCCTCCTCCCAGAAGTCGTAAGTGTGCGCATGCGTAGTAACGGAAGTTAAGTTTTCGGTAGTTCAGAATCAAAGATGGCTGCGCCCCTTTCAACAGAAGTGAAAGTTGTAGTTTTATACTGTTTAAGCACTACATCTTATTTGTGGCTCATTAAATCGGTCGCGTATACTATACGGTCCAAATTAACTGTGGACGTATTGCTACGGAGTTTTATACATAAAGTACCGCGCGTAATGTGTTATCTAACCAGGCTAGAATTGGATTTCATGATTAGTCGTATTTAAGGTAGTTTGGGCTAATTGTAAGTGAACGAAGATAAACTGAGGTACCTTTATATCCGACACGTTGTCCAGCTAAGCAAAAAATTAGCCAAAAACCAAATACAAAATCACCAGATACAAGAACTAGAAAAACTCAAATGAAACACTAGGGAGCAAAATACAAAAACAGAGGAGGCAGGATTCAAAAACAGGACAAGGATCACAGGCAACCACAAGCTCAACACATGGAGCCATGTGGCCAGACAGGTCACAGGGGAGAACAAAGACTTAACACGAAGGATGGGATGACCAGCGACACCTGCTGGCCAAACGGGGAAGGGACACAGAGTGGGACAACAGGGGCTGACCCTGACAGTTAATAGATCAAACACTTCTTTTTTTAATCAAAGTCAATATGCTGAACCAGCATGCTTCATTTACACAATTTCTCTTAACATTGTTTTTAATAAATCCCATGTTTCTTGGAGACATAAATTGATCATCGCCTTTTTCCCGTCTCCACCCTGCCATGCCGTGACAGCTAGGCTTAAAATACTCCTGGCTATAGCCCCTAGTGAATGAAACCAATGATGTCATGCTTTTCCTAAGGTATTTTTATACCCCCCACCTCTCTCTCACCAGGATCTGTATGGATTATTGAGCTGCCAGCATGGGTGTCACAGGGGAAGAGATCGCCGTTGTCGGCATCGGCTGCAATTTTCCAGGCGGTAAGAACACATTCTAGTACTCAATCAATTGACTGTTTAATCCTATTACGTAAAAGCTACGTCACCTAATTATAAACCTTATATGGCAAACAGTATGTAGTCACCAGCTTCCCCAACAACACGTTCCAGTATTAAAAGGAAATTTCTCCAGCTTGTCTTTGCAGTCATCACCAGTAGAAACGATGGGAGAATTGTTGTCTTATATGTCCAACATTATATGGTTCTGATGGGTGCGCCGATATATAGCTGGTTTTAGGTCCTTGGCCTTGTAACACATTTTATGATGCAGACCATCACTATGGTGTCTGTATATAATGGGCATGTTTCCAATATTTTAACCTAGATAGTCTTTAAACTTATGCCGTTCGGGTGAGAAGTCCAATGTGCTCTGCTATGTTGCAGTATGGGGGAGAGGATGATCCAGCATTACGACAAATTTGAATAGGACAGTTTTGGTTTGAGCACTACCACTGGAGACTGTCAACCATTTCTCTAGGCAAGATGGTCATGTAATGTGTAGATGACCCTTCAGAGTCTCTCCACACCCATCTCCTACACTCCTGACTGTTTCAGCTTGACTCCTTGGCCCAACTTGATTCATATCTGTTCAGACCTCCCATAGTGTCTAGAGTCCATGGAATTGCAGTAAATCAAAGCACAGATACTGTATACAGTATTAAAAGTGGCTACTTGAACACATACCAAACATGTAAACGATAGAGGATAAATGAGATTTGATTACAATAAAGCACAATTTGTCAAGCTTATTTTCTGTATAGCATGAATATGTACATCACCCACAGTCGCATAAAACCTTACTTGTAATAACAAACCTTGTTTGTAGTTGATAACATTTTGTTCTTTTAAGGAGAGGGACTTGACAACTTCTGGAAGGTTCTTCAGGCAGGAAGGAACTGTGCTGTCCAGGTTCCAGGAGAGAGGTTTGACTGCACCCATTGTTATGATCCTGACGACAGCAAGCCGGGTAAATCTCGTACGGAACGAGCCTCCCTGATCGATGGGTAAGATGGCAAAGTATTTGTGTTACAGAAAACTGAAACACAAAAATTCTTGATAGAGGCATTGGGCCTATAAAATTATTAGCGATGCACTTCATGTTAACAAAAAACAAAGTTGGCACTTGAATGTTTTACATTTAACTTTTTAATTTACCATTTGCAGTGTAATATGATTTGCATTGATGCACCCAAAGGATTTGATCAGAAAGATTACAACTGTGACATAAGATGCAGGCTGGGGCTTGCAGAGCTCCTGAAAGTGCAATCCTGGACTCTGATCTCCTCACCGATTTTTACTGACACTGCAGTACAAATGCAGTATTTACACAAAACACTGAACATATGCAGAGATGAAGTGTACCTATAAAAGTTACTAGTTAGAATTAGACTATCATTAGAGCTACTATCCAGTCGGTTTTCAATCCTACCTGGCTTCTGATGAGCCACACCTGTTCTCAGGTAAATAACAGGAGCAGGTGTGGCTCATCAGAAGCCAAGTAGGATAGAAAACCTACTGGATAGTAGCTCTCCAGGACCGGAGTTGGAGACCCCTACATTAGAGCATCAATGGCATCCTGTAGATGACTAATATGTATGTTAAATATTACCACAGGAGCTGATTCTTGATTGATTGTATTTCCTGGCATTGATATTGCCACTATATCCTGGCTGATTGCCAACTTGATCCTTTAAACTAATGTATAATATGATCTTAACCCTAGATTGGTTTGTGAGGACATGAGCACCTGAAACAAACAGCTAACAGTGTAGCATTTCTGATGCTGCTACAGGTTCAATGAATTTGACCACAAGTTCTTCAGCATCGATGATGATGAAGCTGGGCTGATGGATCCTCAGCAGAAGCTCCTTTTAGAATGTTCCTACAGAGCCCTAGAGGATGCTGGGATTCCAATGGAGAAAATCAGTGGGACCAGCACAGGCGTGTTCATAGGTAACATTAATATTGTACACAAAACCTGATCAGCATTGTGCTTTATCACTTAAATTCTCACATCTGTACTTTTGTTCCACTCTTGATGTTTTGACTTGATGTCGGAAGGTCTCATGAACCGGGATTATGAGCAATCAATGGCAGCCATCAGTCCAAGTGTAATAAACCATCGCAACAGTACAGGAACAGCAATGAGCATCGCTGCAAACCGCATATCCTACACGTTCGACTTGACTGGACCCTCCCTGGCCATTGACACTGCCTGCTCCTCCTCGCTTGTTGCCCTGCACCTTGCCATCCAGGCTATAAAAAACGGTAATGCCTTATTTCATGCATAATAAAGTGCAATGCAGTTTACCCTTGATTCAGTTAAATTACAAGGGAGAGGTTGTGTGTGGTATTGAGAAATGTTCACTGAATTGAAATTTTAAAATGCCTCCATATAAAAACTTAAGGGACATTCAGTTTTATTTATATGATTTATTTATGTAAAATTAATTTCACTGTATTTCATGTAATGTAATAAAGGCTCTTATGCCATTTCTATGATTGTTGGCATAGTTAAAGTAGAACATTTGCAACTCTTTTGCTTGCAAATATCTTGTTTTTCCACACAATACTCATGTAGATATAGCAGGTGATGTTTCGTAGTTTTTGGGTATAAGGTGACACAGCATGTCTTTCATTTTTCCTTACATCAGGGGACTGTGAGATGGCTCTCTGTGGTGGCGTTAGCAGCATAATGGAGCCATGGACCTTTGTTGCTTTGAGTAAAGCAAAGATGATCTCTCCGGATGGAACTAGCAAGCCATTTTCCCAGCACGCAAATGGTTATGGGAGAGGGGAAGGTTGTGGGATTGTCCTACTGAAGCCACTCAAAAAGGTGAACTACCATTCTACACAAGATGTTTTGTTACATCCAGAAAGATATGAACCAAAACCCAAGCAGCGAAATGCAGACTATGACATAGTACTGTACTGTGGCAAACGGCACTCATTATCAATCCTCATTATCTTTTTGTTTTTTAATAACAGGCTCTAAGTGACCTTGACCATGTGTGGGGTGTCATAACCACAAGCGCTGTGAACCAGGACGGCCATTCTGTCACTCCAATAACCAAGCCATCTGTGGTCCAGCAGAAGGAGCTGCTGCAGATGGTTTATACGAACATTGATCCATCTCATATCCAGTATGTAGAGGCTCACGGGACAGGAACCCTGGTTGGAGATTCCACTGAAGCAGAAAGCATCTCTACAGTCATTGCCAAAGGCAGATCTGCAGGATCAGCACCACTTTGTATGGGCTCTGTGAAAGGTAACATTGGGCACACAGAGTCTGCAGCTGGAATGGCAGGACTTATCAAGGTACTTCTCATGATGCACCACGAAGTCATAGTTCCTTCAGTGTTCTACTCTGAGGACAGTGCAAGTATTGATGCCCAGGCATTATGTGTGAAAGTTCCAGTGTCAGCAGAGAAGTGGGAAGTGAGTGGTCCATTTGGAAGGGCTGCAGGTGTGAACTGCTTCGGGTTTGGGGGCACAAATGCCCACGCAGTTGTGAGGGAGCACAAGACTGTTTGTAGTAGCAAATCAAAGCATTTGCCTATAATTGTCACTCTTTCTGGAAGCAGTGAAAAGTCACTCACTTTGATGATGGCGAGCACAGCTCAATGGATAAGCTCTGATGACACTGATCACCTCACAGATTTAGCATATACATCAACATGTAGAAGGACTCACGCAAAACACAAATATAGGAAAGCTTTCCTGGCATCTTCTCTTAGCCATTTAGAAGAACAACTGACGTCTTCGCTCAAAAAAAAAATTGTGCCATCAAAGGCAGATCCTAAGGTAGTGTTTGTGTTTTGTGGAAATGGGGTCACCTACAAAGGCATGTGTAAACAACTGTTGAGGGAAGAGCCTGTTTTCAGGGATAAAATTAAGGAAATGGACGGCATCCTCCAAAAGTACAGCCAAGCAAGTATCTTTGAGATGTTGGATAGTGATGGTAATTTCTCTGAAGCAGATGAGGTGCAGCCACTTCTTTTGGCCATTCAGATTGCAATTAACTGTCTCCTAACACACTGGGGTATCAAGCCAGATGCCATTATTGGGCATTCAGTTGGTGAGGTTGCTGCTGCCCATTGTTCTGGTCTCCTGTCCTTGGAGGATACAGTGAAAGTAATATATTATCGAAGTTCTTTGCAGAGACGGGTGAATTCTGGGAAAATGCTTGTTGTCGGCAACATAGAAGTGTCAGAAATTGAGAAGCTACTTGCTGCTTATGCAGGAAGGATTTGCTTGGCTGCCAAGAACAGCCCTCGGTCTTGTACCTTAGCGGGTGATGCAGATGCAGTAGACGGCCTTCAACAGGAGCTCCAAAGCTCTTTCCCAAACAAAAACTTGTTCATCCGTGTTTTGAATGTCACTACAGCTTATCATAGTCATATAATGGATCCCATTCTGACTGAAGTAGAAAAAAGCATAGGGTCTTTGCAGGCGAATGAAACAGTAGCAGAGCTTTTTTCCACAGTGACAGGAAAGGCATTTTGCAAAGGAGAATTTTCAACTGGAAAATACTGGGCTAGAAACATAAGAGAGCCCGTAGTCTTTGACCAGACTCTGAAAGCAGCAGCTGAGGGAAGGAAGAATGTCATTTTCGTTGAGATCGGGCCCAGACCAGCCTTGCAAAGGAACATTATAGAGACTCTGGGAGAAGACGCTATTGTGTTTTCCACTGCACAGCCAGAAAAAGACCATGTGGCAATGCTTAATGTTGTGTGCAGACTATTTGAACTTGGAGTGCCAGTAAACTGGGAACAGTTTTACCGTGGGTACGAGGCATTGCCAACACCCTACCCAAGGTATGAATTTGACCGAACCAAGAAAAGCCTGTCTGCCAAAACGCAAGCAGGCAATGGAAGTGGGCATCCTGTGCTCACCAACATAGGTCCCAACAGCTTCCTTTGTAACTTGTCTTCTGAATCAACATCCTACCTTTATGACCACAAGAACAATGGTGTCCCAATCATCCCGGGAGCCTTCTATGTTGAATTGGCTCTAGCATCCTTCATTGCAAGTTCAAAACCAAAGGTCCCCCTCAATTCATTGGACCTAAACATAAGTTTTCAAAATCCATTTGTTTTGAGCCATAATTCTCCTGCAATAACAGTACAACTTGATGCAGGAGAGAATGAAAAAACTGTTAAAATATATTCTTCCTCAGCAACTTATGCATCGGGGAGCATCAAACATAGGCCAACAATAACAACGAAGAGACAGAATGTTTCACTGGATGGTATTTTCAAGAGATGCACCTCAGTTTTGCAGTCGGAGGAATTCTATGACATAGTCAATCAGCTGGGATTCCAATATGACTCTGTTTTCAGAAACATTGGAGATCTGTACCGTGGAGAAGAGTTTATTGAAGTTGTCACCCTTGTAAAACTTCCAGATGCAATTCTGAATCATCTTCACGATTACTGCATTCACCCAGTAGTGTTGGATTACTTCATGCAAATGGCAGCAGTGATTGGAATAGATCGATCAAGGGCAAGACCAATGTTCCCATCATTGGTGGGTTCTTTAACCATATCTGAACCTCTACAGGAAGAAATGTTCTTGTATGTACACAAAACTCAAAATGAAGCTGACTTCTTTGATGTATGCGGTTACTTCCTAGACAGGAAGGGTCAGGTTTTGGCTGAGCTTAAACATGTGAGGATCACTTACATTGGCAGTGAGCCCTCTGATGTCAAAGATTTATTCTTTGAATACAAATTTGATGTGACTGATGAAGAGAAGCCAAACACCAGTAACAAATGCAAAGCTTTTGTGTTTGCAGATGACATGGGCTTAGCTGATGAGTTAAAACAGCACTTGCACCCAGATTCCACTTATGTGCTACCAAGGAATGAGAGAGAATTATCAAACGGGAATGCTGGTGACTTTCTGTCAAAATTTGATTTCCCCAATAAGAAGTATGAAGACATCTTATTCATGTGGGGTATCAGAAACATCACAGATCTGGATACAGAAAGTACTCTAGAGCACTTGGTAAACTGCTGTGAGGATTTCCGGCAAATTGTGCTCAAGCTTACTGAGGAATACTTCCCCCGTTCTATCAGAGTAATAACTTACAGATCAACAGAAAAGACAGTAGATCAGATCACTCCCGGTTTTGTGCTTAGTGGCCTAACCAGATCACTTGCAGCAGAGGTGGAACTTATTACATTCCAGTTCATTGATGTTGGGTCACTTTCAAAAAATGACATTCAAGCTCTCAGTCAGGTGATTCATTCTTACCCCTCTGCAAAATACCCAGAGGCCATTGTAAGCCAAGGCCAGATTTACTCTCTTACCCTTTCCAATACATCTTTCAAAGCTCTTGACAAGAGAAGTGTCTGCCAATCTCAGTCTGAGTGTTTCACAATACAGACTGCTGACCCTTACCGTGTCTCAAACCTGTCAGCCATTCCCTTCAGTGATCCTGATACCCAAGTTAAAGAGCAAATGGTTGAGGTTCAGCTCAGTAAAATTTGTGTCCACTCGTCTGATTTTTTTCCGGTCAGTTTATCAGACCTGAATTATGGTCAGACATTCTACTGGAGTGAACATAGCTCTAAGAACCACAAGCTGCTAGCTCTTGACTTCAGTGGTACAGTTACAGCTGTGGGTAGCGATGTTACTAAATTTAAAGTTGGCGATCAGATTGTTTCTTGCTACCCAGCGGCTGCATCCTCCAAGCTCAGGATTCCAGAATCGGCATGCTACAGTTCAAACATGCTTTCATTTCCTGTAGATGTTCCATGCATGTCCTACTTTGTGATATCCTGGGAGATCTTGCGTCGTATGTTGCCTGAAGTGAAGCAGAATGGATCAGTGTTGGGCATCATTTCATCAGAACGTAACTCGCATCTGGCTCAGGTTTTGACAGCAGCAGTGAAAAAAGGAGGATGGAATGTGACTGTGGCCACAGAAGCTAGTGGGATGTATGATGTACTCATCTTTTTATCTCCTGTAGATGTGACTTCTGTAGCTCAAGCCTGCAAAGATTCTAAGGTCAGACACATTGCTGTAGTCTGTGGTGGCAAAGTGCCAACCGCTCTCTCACAAACCATCTTGAACAATGAGAATGACAATGTTTGCATTGAAATCCTTCAAGTGGAACAGATTTTACAAAAGTCACACCTCAAAAGTCAGAGGGAAAATATCTCCAAGTGGCTCATGTCTGCTCATTTCAGCTCAACAGATTTCAATTTTCAATGCAATACTTTCCAGACTGCAGTCCCTGAAAGTAGTGAGCCTGAATCCTATTTTAATTCAAAGACAATGCCTGTGATTGTTCTAGATGATGAGAAAATGAAGGAAATTTCAGAAATACCTGTGCATGAGAAGGAAAAGGTACGTTTTCTTAGGAAAGCCGTGTACATAGTATCGGGGGGGCTTTCTGGCCTGGGATTCGAAACTGTCAAGTTTCTTGCTAAACGAGGAGGGGGTCACATTGTTATCCTTTCTAGAAGGAAACCTACACATGAAATGCAGCTGGAGATTGATGCTGTACAGGATGCTTATGGAGCCATTGTCACATGTAAACAGTGTGACATTTCAATTGCTTCGGAAGTCACAGCAGTAGTTCAAGATATCAGCCTGAAATTCCCTTTGTGTCCAATTAAAGGAGTGTTCCATAGTGCAGTTGTGTTGCATGATGGGCTGATTGCTACTCTTGATAAGTCAGATTTTTTTAAAGTTCTGCGACCCAAGGTTAATGGGGTGCTGAACCTGCATCGTGCAACAAGGGATTTCAGGTTAGACTACTTTGTGTGCTATTCCTCTGTTGCATCAGGCATCGGCAATGCAGCTCAATCAAACTATGCTGCAGCTAACTCTTTCATGGACATGTTTTGCCATTATCGGCGAAAACTTGGCCTTGCTGCGCAGACCATTAACTGGGGGCCATTGAACTTGGGTCTCCTGTTGGACAAGGCGCATTTGCAGATGCTTTTGGAAGATAAGGGGCTACTTGTAATGGATGTATCAGAGGTCCACAATAGCCTGGAGAGGTGTTTGCTCCAGAATAACGCTCAGCAGATTGTTTGCAAATTCAGCTTCAAAAACCTATTCAGCAACGTCTTGCACCTCAATAGCTTTATGAGTGTACGCTTTGTTCCATTAATGGAAAAAATATTCCACGAAGCAAAGCATCTCAGTCCCATGGACCTGAATGTGATTCCCCCCACTACATCAGAGGAATATGTCAAATGTTTGCTTTGTGAAATCTTCAACATTGAAATGGAGGAACTCGGAGATGACATGACACTTGCAGCCCTGGGCATTGACTCAATGCTGGCAATGACCATGCAGAATCGCATCTATCAGGAAAGACAAATCCGTGTTCCTCTTGTAGTGATCCTTGACCCAAATGGCACAATCAGTTCTTTAATTTCACTTTTAATGGGGGACAAAAAGGCAGAGAGACGGGAATAGTTTTGGTGGAGGTGTGGAATATTTTGCTCAGCAGCAGTTCATGGTTTAGGATTTTAAGTTTGTTGATGCACTTGATATGTTGTGGTGACCCTTAAACCATTATTCATTATAAAGTGTGTTATCAAAGAACACTGTCAGTTTTAATATGAATAGTGGTTAATCAGTTAATCATAATAATCACAGTTTGATCAATAATGAAATCTGCAATAACCTGAGAACTTAACATTATTATTGAAATTTCTTTTGCAAAATATAACACTTTAAGAAAAGAAACAAAGTGTTAAATGCCAAAATTGGTGTCATGATATGTACTAGTCCCTGTTTGTATTTTGTAAACAGATGATACAGCTTAACCTTTTTTCTATTACATTTTTGAATGACTTGTGTTTAATCATGTCTTGTTTTTTGCTACTATACATTTTCTGCGTGAATTTTAAATCTATAATATTCAAGTTAATATGTATATTGAATTGTAATAAAATGAAAATTACTTGATTAAAAGGGTTGTACAGTGTGTGTGTCCCCAGAAATTAACTAGTGATACGATTCAACAGCGTCAACCAATGTATCCTCACTCCTTTGTTGCACATTAATGATGTGTTTAGTTACCTCATATAACATCTCTGATACAACAGTTTCCTTAGTGAATTTATTGGACCTCATTCACCAACAGTTCTTACGAACAAACTTGTTCTTAAACCTCACGTACGGACTTTTTTTTTTTTTTTTTTGAAGATTCTGACATTCACCAATGTTTCATCTGAATTTGTTCTTAGCTAAGAACATAATCTACGCATACTCAAGACCATTCGTACGCACATTTGAGTTTGTTCAAAATAATTGGTTATAGCAGTTTTGTTAAGTCTACAGTTGATAAAATGATAGTATTTGAATAAATTTTAAAATGTAGAAATTATTTTCATGGTTGTAACGGCAATCAAGCGGATTATAAATAGGTCTGTTTCAGCGCATTGGCCTTGCTATCACAGCAAGCGTTCACAGAGAAGGTGATATCTCTCCATGTATCAGTTTTCTTGGGGGCTTTATATCCACTGGTTGCTACTAAATGTGCCTATTTGCATTTACCTCCTGTAGAGTAAAATCCACTTATAACGGACTTCAAGGGACCTGGCAAAACAGTCCGTTATATCCAGATTTGCTGTATGCCCAGAACACTACAGAACACCATTTACTCATGCCACACCTCAGCAGACACACTTGTGGTATAGATTATTATATTGTACATATAGTAATCCAACTTTACCTGACCAGATGCGTGACTATTAATAATCCCTACTCCGTATCTGCGCTGCATGTCACCGGCACGCCACGCGCCTTCTCGCCGGAGCCTGCATGTCCGTTATGTAAGGGATAATGTACAGGCAGCCGGTAGTTATCGCAGAAATAAGCCCCGACAGTGTGATCAGGACCCGACGCGAAGCGGAGGGTCTTGTATCACACTGAAGGGGCTTATTTCGCGATAACTACCGGCTGCCTGTACATTATCCCGCTAATTACACGGCTACTTGCCACATAAGGAAAAAAACTGGACATGAATATAAATTTGAAACATTTTATTGACATTTGTTTTAAATTAACATTTTTAAACGATAATCTTTGTTGGCGCGGACTGATTTTAAACATACAAGTAGTACCGGCTATGCGTTATTACTTTGGAGCGGTCATTATTTGAAAAGAACGAACCTGCAAATGTCTCAACTGACCAATCAGAATCAACGTTTACGTACCTTTACGTGCGTGACACTGTCATGGAAAACGTAACAGTACAGTACATTCTAAGCTGTAACCGCTGCTGGACAAAGGTGCGAACAATTCCGCTGCTTAAGAACGCGTCATGAATCTGACATAGGTTGTTCTTAAACTTCGTAGGAACAAATTTAAGAGAATTCTTAAGAAAATATTGGTGAATGAGGCCCATTGTTCGCCTTCATCGGCATATTAATTTTACAATTTGGGGATGATGTCTCCTTAACATCATAACGGTTTTACAATTTTAATAGAGCTTAAAACATCCGTGACATTTTAGAAATGTTTACACTAAATAACGTGGAATGGTTTACGTGCTTCTTGCGCATCACTGCGTCTTAACGAAGCGCTTAGATTCGAATAGACCGAATAACTGACCTGAGATCAGCTGGATCGCTGCTCCTGCAGTGAGCCGCGCACCCGATCTGTTCTGGGTTCGGTGGCCGTATGTGACGTGTGTGTGTGTCGGTAACCTTACTGCGTCACCCAGCCCGAAAGCGGACAGCTTCCCCTGTTAAATAACCTGCGGCCAGAAACTGGAAACATGGACGACGAAGTGTTGACGACTCTGAAAATACTGATAATCGGCGAAAGCGGCGTCGGAAAGTCGAGGTTAGCGAGCACCCTTCGTAAAAACAAACGTCATTCGCCGCCTCAAGCCACTGCAGGGTTACCGGCCCATAAGTTGAATTTCTGTTTATAAAGAAAAAAAAACATAAAATTACTTCGATTCCACTTCTGTATATAGCTGTATATAATTGAGTATCTTTTATTACGAATGTTTAATTCGTCGTGCCGCATTTGTTCAGATTGCGTTGCCAGTTGCGTTCTTCACATTATTAATTTCACTCCGATTAATGTTAACAAAAGCAATCGGAATAAGTTTGTCATCATAGATGTACTTTGTCCAAATGCAGTTATTGATGGTCGCTACCGGTCGCTGCGTTTAACGTAAATGTTTATTTCTTATAACGTAAATGTTTATTTCTTAAGACTTATATTCTAATATTCTTATATTGGCATTTGTACTGCATGTGTTCCCTGTCTTTCCTTATCGGTCCAGTTTATGTTTGATAAAGCAAAAAAGACATTTAACTATTTTAGTCTGTGTTTATAAACCACAATCAAGAATGAAATCCACTGTATTATATGTGTTAGTGTATCGACGAAAAGATAGGAATGTAATAACTGGAAAACATAAGATTTTAGGTGTATGCTCTGCTGGCTCTACAGTTCACATTTCCCGTTCGATTTTATTTTCGGTGCCCCCTCATTCATTTGAAAGTTAAAGAATTACCCTGCGTATGTCATTGGAAAGTAATTATTTATGCGCCCCCCAGTGGTAGACCGCAGAACACGCGCTAATGGAGTAACCGATTTTAATTTCATTTATAGCATAGTGATACATTTGCATTAGTAAATATGTATACAGTATTTACTGTATGTAGTATATTGGACACATCTTTGTGCAAGTGTTTCAAGAAAAATGTTTCAAAAGTTTTTTATTTTTGTTTTCTGTGTGTACAGTACAATGCAATTTTTACTTGCAAGCATTCCACAAACTATAATACCAGTTAAATGCAAGACTGGTAAGTGCAGCACCTAACAGTAATTACCAATAAATAGCAAATAATGGAAAATAACTCCTTTGTAGACAAACTCTGAGCATTTATGTATCTGAGAGGTGCATACATTATATGCATAATAGATTGTCAAAGCATTCATTGTAGTAGGATTTTGTCCAATAAAGGGTGAATAGAGTCCTTCAGAGTCCTGTTTTGCCCTGCCTTTTTTAGAGAACAAGTCACCTATATGTGTGTTGTGAGGTGTGTGGTGGGAATTCGCATCCCGCTACATGCAAATGTTTGAACCTGCAACCTTCTACACATAAAATATCCTTTCCTGAGTGTGATGAGAAATTTTCATGCAGAGGACTGACATGAAACAACACAGACTGTACAGCATGTTGAATGATTAGGACATATCAAGGGAGGGTGCCTCTTAAACTGTTACACCATTATTGTCAAAAGCCTCCCGGTTTTGATATGGGAAAGAAGATTATCTGCTTTTCACACTAATAAAATTCAAACTCTGGGTTAAGCAGCATGGAGAGACTCATAGTAGCTTATTCTTCACACATGAAACACATGCCTATTGTCTTTGTTTTTTTCGTTTTCTTGCATTGACCTGTTGGATCAAACAAAGACTTTATAGTAGTTGTTTTTCTTTTTTTTTGGGGGGGGGGGGGTTGCTAGCTAGATGTTTCCTTTTGGTAGTCGGGTGGCATTTGATCAGTTTTGGTCATTGAAAAAAAAAACTGTGCTAAAATTATTTTTCTCCCGCCAACCTCAGTCTGCTGTTGAGATTTACTGATGATATGTTTGATCCAGACCTGGCAGCAACAATAGGTGAGTGGAGATGAGTATGGCTAGTCTGACTGTATTGTTGTATTTCTACATTTCCATATAGGTGTCTTAGAAGTGCAAGATGCAGCTTGAATTCAGTGTTTCCCAACCCGGTCCTCGGGGGCCCACAAACATGTTATGTTTTTGCTCCCTGCCAGACAGGCCACATTTTCACTCCCTCCCAGCTCCTAAAAACGTGGGCTGTCTCCTGGGGCCTGTTTCACAAAGCAGGATTACTTGCTTAGCCAGATAACTTGCCAGATTTAAGGTAGTCTGGGCTAAATGTAAGTTGAAAATAAGGTCTATTTAGACCAGACTACCTTAAATTTGGCAAGTTATCTGGCTAAGCAAGTAATCCTGCTTCATGAAACAGGCCCCTGGTCTCCGAGGACCAGATTGAGAAACACCAAGCTTGATTTCTTCTTGCCAGCACTGTGCAGTTGAGCGCTTGTCTGATTTGCTCTGCTCACGGCTAACTAAGCACAGTGGCTAATCAAAAAATAATATTTATAAAACAGTACTGTGCAGAAGTCTTGGAGAGTAACAAAACAATACGTTTAAATTAGGGCTGTCAAACGATTAAAATTTTTAATCAGATTAATCACAGGGTTGCTGTGGATTAATTTAGATTAATCACGATTAAATATGATTCATTTTTAATCTATATTAATCACAATTCATTTTGCATGAGCAAACAGACTCAAGAAAAAAGGGAATATAAATGCACTTAAGATGTTTATTGAACATCTTAAACACGACTCGGATGCATTACATCTGCCACAGAAGTGCAATACCATGGACCCATATCAAAAAGCAAGATTTTTTGCTTAGCCGGACAACTTGTCGTATTTAAGATACCTCAGTTTAAATGGTCTTTATCTTCGTTCACTTACAATTAGCCCGAACTACTGTAAATCCGACAAATAATCCGACTAATCATGAAATCCAATTGTACCCCGGTTAATTGCCATTGTTAGCAATATCAGTTGATTACACATTACGCGCGGTGCTTTACATATAAAACTCCGTAGCAACACGTCCACAGATAAGTTGGACGGTATAGTGTGTGCGACTGATTTAATGAGTCACAAATGAGAAGTAGTGCTTAAACAGTATAAAACTACAACTTTCCCTTCTGTTGATAAGAGGCGCAGTCATCTCAGATTCTGAACTCGGGATCCTCTGTGCTGCTCCGAGATATTTCTCGGATCTCCGAGAAACTGGAGCGGGCATGTTCTCACTTCCGCTTTCAAAACTCCGGAATACGACTCGGAATACGAGTTCCCAGGGCAAATGGAACGCACCAATACTGCCTGAAATGGGTTGACAGAGACATTTCAGGCATTTTGAGTCATTCTGCGCTGCAGATGGGTTAATTGCGTTAAAAATTTTAATCAGATTAATCATGATGATGGATTAATCCGCGTTAATCCGTTAATTTCGACAGCCCTAGTTTAAATGTTCTTCATATTGGTAGAACTATGTGTGTTAGCGTAGCTATTTTTTTAAACCTCTCAAAGTCACCCCAGTATTTTTTACTAACCATCCAAAATAGACGTATTTTAATCAACCACTAGCATCCCACGTTTGGCTGATAAATACTTCATCAAATTATTCAAGTTATATTTCACTGGTAGCTCGCATAATTAATGAAAACATGGAATGGCTGGGGTTTGGCAGGGGAAGCAGTGTTCTTGTAGCCATCCAACAACGAATCAGTGACTTTTTGATGAAAGGAAATTCTTGTTTTTTATTGTAGCTCTGTTCGTTTGCATATATTATACTATCAAAAATTGTTTTTCTGAGCAGATATACACTTTCTACATAGATAAATGGTATTACGTATTTACTTTGATTGCCTAAGACTTGTACCCAGTACTGTATATATGTATTTGTACACATGCATTGTGTGTCAACCCCACAAACAGGCATACACACCAATAAACCCTAATATGACATTTGTGTGATTGTTTCACTGATCGATTCATAATTAGAAAAATAAGCATAGGGCGCTTGCTGACTACCTCTTCCAGCAAAATCAGCGTCCCAACATACACGACACACATATTACGCAATTAAAACAGAGCAAGATAAAAGCACATCATCAAATGCAGTCTACAGCTATCAAAACATTCATATATAAAATGTAAATGTGACTATTGAAATTAACATTCAAAAGTATTATGAAAGTGTATACACAAAAGACATGGAACATTTTTGTAGCTGAGTATGAGGTGCATGATTAGTTATTTTGGCTGTAACTGGACTCATGACAAACCATTCAGTCATATTTGCCAATATTTGTTTGAGGCCTCTCAAGTTAACGCCATTCAGGAAGTCATCAAATACAATGTTGGTCTTTTCTAGACAGTTGGCAGGTTTCTGCTGTCGGGTCAAGCTCAGATTGACCCGGGCAGGAACGTAATGGGAAACTTAGATAATGGAGATCAGCACTGTACTACTGATCGTTATATTAAACAGGAGCAGAGCTTCCAGGCACCGTATCGAATAGCAAAAGTGATTTGCGTGTGTATGGCTCAGGGGTATGTGAAGAGAAGCATTCCGATGTACCTGTATGCCTTTAAACAGCAAATAAAGGGTTAGGGTAGCAAGCACCAATGACAGCATTAACTTAGCCTGCGAACAACTATGTGGTCAGAATCCACTCTGTGACTATAATAATGCAAGAGACTAGTGAGGTAGTTTGCGTGTACTCTACATTTGCCGTGAAGGAAAAGGATGTTCTTTTTGTGCTACTTGGTATTCTGCAATACAGGTTTAGTACTATAGATGGCAGTATTGTACAGGCATATTGGTCCATGGTAAGGAATATTTAAAAGTAACCGCATCTGAACGTGGAACGTCTGTGCTTTTAATGAAGTGGATCACCTGTCGCTGGTCGTTCAACTCCAGCCCAGACATTTCAACATTGTATTCTTTTCCTTTATAGATGTAGAAGATAAGATTCACTACTGATGACTTAATACTAAAAAAATGGGATTTTATTGGTGGTTAACTTCATTTCTGCAAGATTTAATAGTACTACTTAACTGTTCTTGTTACGAATTTATATGCACAAATTTCATAGCATTTTTATATTTATGAGAAGTAACTGATATCAAGTACCATCATGATAGCTCATGTACACTAGCAGCCAAAATTGTGGAAACACTTCCAACCGTTCCAGTTCCATCAATGTCTAGAACAGGGGTCACCAACCTTTTTGAAACTGAGAGCTACTTCACGGGTACTGAGCCATACGAAGGGCTACCAGTTTGAAATGCCCTCCTAAACTTATCTAAACTGCATGTATAATAAACATTTTTTTTAGATATTGTCATTTTCAAATCTATATAAATGCAAATGTGATTAAAGAAGAATAGCAACAGGATAAAATTTAATTTTAGACGCTGCTCACTGTGAGCTGTGCTATTTTTAGAACAGGTCCGCGGGCGACTCATGTGGTCCTTGGGGGTGTCCTGGTGCCCGCGGGCACCATGTTGGTGACCCCTGGGCTAGAGATCGCTGAACTTTTTTCCAGTTACTCCAGTCAGTTATTTAATTGTCCAACGTATGATATTTGTAAACATTCTCGGATTGTTTATAAACATTACCGCCAATATTCGTGTAGTGATTTTTAAATTGTAATGCCAAAAAAGCTAGGTGTTTTCCACAATGTTGCCCGCTAGTGTATGTCACATAATTGTCCCTTTTGTCCTTTAATTCCACATCATGTTTCTAAATCCAGGTGTTGACTTCAAAGTGAAAACCATTGCAGTCGATGGAAACAAAGCAAAGCTTGCAATTTGGGTAAGAGGAGACTGGAGTGAGGTGTTTTAGGGTAACTGTGGGGTGTGGTTATGTTTGGGGGGGTTGGGGAGGGTCAGGCCAACCTCCATATGTGTGTCTTCTAATTATAGTTATATTTCAAATTTTATAAAATATTTTTGTGCAGTTGTAGTATTTTTTGTACTTGCACTCTTGCATTATTTTCAGGCTCGTTTTTGGCACGTATTTGTAGCTGTGGTTGAAATCATAAATTTTTCCAAATGATAATCTAAGCGTTTTCCTGTTCAGAGTTCATGACACTGTAGTCGTAGCTCTCAGCCAGTATCTTCATGTGGAGGTTCTCTGTTTTATGCAGTATGCTTTAGCCAATTAAAGGGTTTCCTCCTCCAGGACACAGCGGGACAGGAACGGTTCCGAACTCTGACGCCAAGCTACTATCGAGGGGCCCAAGGCGTCATCCTGGGTGTGTGCGCATTTACGAAAAACCCTTGTCATCGCCTGTAGCGTTTATTTTCCCCCAAAATCTGTTTTAAATGTTTAATATATATTTCTGATGATGATTATTGTTGTCGTTTGTTTTGTTGTTTTTTTATTATCAACAACAACAGTAATGATAATAATTTTAGTAATTGTCGTATAATCGTTGTTTATGGAGAATGTTATTTTTTTGTCTCTTCCCTCTTTTTAGTTTACGATGTTACAAAACGTGATACATTTACCAGGCTTGATAACTGGCTAAATGAGTTAGAGACATACTGCACAAGAAATGACCTCGTGAAAATGCTGGTTGGAAACAAAATTGATAAGGCAAGTGTGTTGTGTATGTTTTACTCATTTTCTGTAAACGACCTTCTGCCAGGAAAATCAGAAGTAGCATGGCTTTCTCTCAGTAAAACTTTCCTCTCAGATAAATATCTTTCTTCGCCCTCTGACTTTATCCTGACAGTAACAAAGTGCTTAATGAAATGAACCTTAATTTTAGGCTATTTTTCTAGCAGTTCATTCAGAATTATTTTGGAAGATTTCTGATGTTGCACTGTTGAGAAAATATAGACTTTGATAATTTGCTGTCTTTTCCCCACCATAAATAGTTTTCGTTCTATTTTTTTTCTGTTTTCTTGAATTTTCAGCGGGAGCTCACTTCAGCCTTTTTTGTACAAAGTAATGTAAGGCTAGAAGAAAAACAGACAGAAATAACAGCCACTTTTTCTGTCATTGTTTTAGGAAAACCACGAAGTAGACAGGAACGAAGGCCTCAAATTTGCAAGGAAACATTCCATGCTTTTCATTGGTAAGAAAGTAGTTTTCTCTTGTTTTGGCTGCCTGTCATTTGTTACTACAGAGGGATCAGTCAGTGTAGCTGCTTTTCCAATTGCCTTTCTAACCCTAACGTGGAGTATTGTGCTTGTATTGCATCAGCAATATCCAGCCTCTTATATGATTCTCCTAAACTGAATTATAGTTCACCGGGCTTTTCCTTTTAAGGCTGAAAATAAAATTAAAACAACCCTTTTTAACGGATGCGGCATGTGCTAAATCTTCGCTCAGATGACTCGAACAAGAAATGGTGCACTTCCTGTCACGAACTGCCTATGACCAAACACTTATTGGATGCATGTGCTGCGACTGCCACGGCCATAAGACGTTTTCCCGCAGCCCTAATCTGAAGCAGTGTCAGCCTCTCGTTCTCTGTTGCCACATATAATGCTAATAAGTGTAGCTCCTGTCCCAAATCGACCCTTCCCTAACCCACCTTAAGACCTCCCAATACCAACCCAATTATTTTCCCAGTCCCTTTCTGGAAAAACCCAACTATCCATAAACTAACTTGAACAAGTACTTCAGTATAGTACATCAACCAATACAAGACAACCCAATACTACCTCAACCTAAAATCACCTCACAGATAACTGCCCCCACCCCCCACCACTACCACAACCCCCCCGATACACCCCCTCCTTCTCTGTCCGGAACCTAACCTTTTAAAAATTCATCCACATGCAGAGGCAAGTGCAAAGACTCGCGACGGGGTGCAGTGCGCATTTGAGGAGCTGGTCGAGAAGATCATCCAGACTCCGGGACTTTGGGAGAGCGAGTCGCTGAGTCCGGGTTTGCGGCTCTCCCACCAGGACCAGCCGAAGGGGAGCTCCTGTACGGGCTACTGCTCCTTGGCCTAAGTGCAAACCGCTCCATTTGTTGAAGGAAAGCATTGTTATCTTTATCATTATTCAATGTTCAATTATCCTACCCCAGGCCATACTTGCTGTGGTTGCACCATGTTGGGGTGTAAAGGGGAGTTCGCCATTAAGAGATGCTGCTGTTTGCACATTATAAGCTTCACTACTTGAGTTTGTTTAGGATTTCGTAAAAGGCACGTCTACGGCTGGCAGAGCTTGGGTCAGGGATACCGGTTAGGGATACAGGGATATGGTCAGGGAACAGCTGATCTGTTCCCTGTGTGCCATCAACCCCTCCACAGTGGAGGGTTGGCAAGCACATTTTGTTGACGTCTTAGCATCGCTCATGATGGAAGCTAGCTGTTTAACCACTAGGTTTTTCAGAATAAAAGAATACTTGATGACAAGTCAGTTATAATGGCAGCAAGGGAATGTAGTTATAAAGGAGATATACCTCACAGTCGATTAATATGTAGAGATTGTTGATACGCACTGACTTTTGTTTATGGAACCTGCATCAGCAAAATTAAATAGCCAAAACTGTCGCTAGAATGTTGTTTTTCCCAGAATTTCAAGCAAAAACTGCTCTTACAAAGTTTTCTTTTTTTTAACCCATGAAAACCCAGCTTGTTTCTGTCTGGTTAAGGAAATATGGATTATGGATATTTAACAGCCCACTTGTTCCCAGAATCGCCTGCTGATGTTTTTGATTTGTGTCTCAAGCATGGGAAAAAATCACTGATGTCTTCAAATGTCAGATATGTTTTATAAATTGCCAGTTTTCCCTCAGGTTTTCTAATACATGTTCTTATGTAGTCTTCTGTTTCCTATATTCATGCTTAAATGATCTGTAGCTGACCCACGTACAGCCTTGAGAATTGGATGTCCTTTTGGATGTACAGGCCCACATTGTTTGGCATTCCACTGATTGTTTTGTTTTTAAGAAACAGGTGTCCAGTAACCGATGTCTGCTGCTCCAGCAGAAGTGCACTGGGTGCACTGCTTTCCGTTTTAACTCCCTCTTTCGTTGCAAAGATTCTTGTTTTACGGCCCTTTCCCTTTTTCATGTTTAATGGTTTTTAGTGCCACACTAAGTCATTCATGATGAGAATCAGTACAGTGGTGCATTCGATCCTTTCAGTCAAAGCCCTAAACCAGCAGTGGGCAATCTTATCCTTAAAGGGCCGGTGTGTATGCAGGTTTTTGGGATAACCTGTAGGTCAGCTGTTCAAACCCAGGTGTGAGGACTCTTCAGCCAATCAGTCCTCTAATTAGTAATCTAATTAGGGAGCTGCAGCGAAAACCCACATACACACCGGCCTTCTGCGGATAAGTTTGGCCACCCCTACCCTAAAAGAACTGGCCTTAACATATGTCCTTAATATATTTTATTCTTGTCTTTATTTCATAGTATCTATGTTAATAAATGTGTTTTTATACTTAGTTCACACATTTTCATTACTGTCTTGGTATTTTTCTATTATTTTTGGAATTTAGGAAGCAGTAATGGATTTTTTTTTTTTTTACCCCAGTAATGGTGACTGTTTGTTGTTGGCTGAAATGTGTATCTTTTGTGCGTGTGTGTATGTGTCTACGTAGATGCAATAATATTTACTTGAAGCAGTATTACCTAATTCATTATAAAAATTTAGAATAAATCCAAAATGTGGGTTTTTCAGTAAGAAATAACTGTAAGTAGCTTTAATGTGTGAAAACTTCGTGCCAGCCAAGTATTTTATAAGTCTGCAAGACACTTACCCAAAGTATGTAATAATATATGAAAGCAATTTACTTGGGCTACTGATTTTAATCTGGTAAGTAACACGGTCCAAAGGTGGACTTAATGTTGCAATAAAAAAATTCAAATGGCTGCCGAATAGAAATCTTTAAATACATCATGGCTTCATTCTCGTCGCAGGTATTTCGGCTGATTCCAGTACTTGTTATTTTGGCATGCCGTTGACGTTTCACGGTCTATCTTCAGCTGGTTGTGGGGTACGCTTATTTTTGGGAAGTACGCTAAGAGAGCACGCGGGCCAAACTACTGTCCAAAAGCTGCTCAGCATTCAGACCTGTGATGAATTTAAACAATATTTTGGACAGATGGTCAGGAAATGAACTGTTCCAGGAACTCCTTGACTTGGCTGCATTGGGCAACAGGAGTGCGGGGCGGGGGGGGGGGGGGGGGGATCAGGGGAAGTGGAATTCCAGAGCGCTTGTGAATGTCTTGGCCCTGGACAGAAGTGGCAAATAGGTAAACGGCAGCAGATAGCATGTCACTGTAAGGCCTGTTCATCAACAAGACGTGATGCTAAATTGTCTCTCTTACACACAGAGAGACCATCGATCATCTTGACATTCAGCATGCCAACAATTTTGCACCAGATCACTTGCCACACATCAGTTTCTAGAGCAATCAGCTTTCAAGTATTAAGTATCCAACCTGTTGCTTCCACGATGTGCTGTTATAAGAAATCGTTTATGCATTTTCCTGCTTTCTCCAATGATCGAAAAGAGTGAGCACGGATTTTTATTCACGAGCTGACTACTTCCAAACACCCAAAAATTGTTTCTTTGAAATGTTACTATATGGAGTGAACAAACTGGTTGAACTGGTTGTCCTCGTCCAGGTGACTGGGGCCTGAAACGAAACAGATACAGCACACGGTATAAGGTCTGGATGAAGCCTGGATGTGTCGCACATACATGCACGTATGCTTCAGGCAATTTACAGGCACCAGTTAGCCTAAGTGCACGTCTTCAGACTGCAGCAGAAACCTGCATGACACAGAAAGAACATGCAGACTCCACACGTTCTGAGAGGAGGCAGAACTCACACCTCCAACCCTGCAAGTGTGAGGCAACAGTGTTACATTTTTGAATGTTTTTTCCTGATTTCATGCTTTGGTTAAGTTTGAACTAGGTCACATCTCCCATCACTGTGCTTTTAGATACAAATTAGCTTTCATGACTGACGCTCTGGTTGTTGCATGGGGCAAAGCGATGGTCACATGGGCCAGAGGTTGGTTGCCCTTGTCCTCTTATTAAACAGTTTTCCGTACACTAAACTTACTTTACGTTTTCCATCCATTATATTTATAGAAATAGATCTTTACTGTTCACTATTTATTTCCATCTGCCAGCAATGTGCTCTGGCTCTACATTTTTCATGTAGAAACTTTTTTTTTTTTTTTGCTTCCATTAAAATGTTTTTCTACTTGGAATTTATAGCTTTCCGTTGGATCGCCTTGTTGGACGGAGCCTCGAGTCATTGTTAATCTGCACGGTCTCAATAGTCTACTGTATGTCTGGAACACTTTTTTCGTTTCCTACTGTTTTGGAAGGTTTTTGTGACACCTTCTGATGAAAAAAACAGCAAAATAAATATTTCCTAACAAGGAAAGCACAGACCATGAGGTAAAAATCAGTGCTTTGTTTACCTAGATGGTATAAGCTTATTAAAAATGACAGGTGCTTGCTGTTTTTTTTAACTGTACATAATAAGTACATACATATTGTGGGCAACAGGGGGAAGTAATCAGCATTTAAACTCCCAAAACAGCCGCAATCCACACCCTCAATCTCATCCTTATTCGTCAGGTTTACATGCAGTGTCCATTTTCAGCTCCAGCATCCTGAAGATGGAAGTTACTAACTGCTCTGAGATTGAAGGTGAGGCCAGTTTGTTTTGCTGGGTTTGAAGGTCATCGCGTTCAAAAATGTGCAGCGATGTTTCTGTTTTGTCTCTGCCGCGCAGATGCGGCCGTCGGAATGAGCCGGCGCTTATATTGTGTCACGCTGGGAAGCGATTCGGCAGCTGCTGACTCGTGTCGTTAAAACAGTCCCCGACCATCATCCTGCCTCTCCTGAGATTGGAAATCAGACACCGAAGCCACAACCCTGCAGCTTTACACTGGCGAGAACGCGCGTTTACGTCATCGTGGATAGGGTTAGGGGTAGGGGTAGACTTAGGGTTACGTTGTAATATCACACTGTTTATTTTGTTAGCAGACATCCTTAACGAAACTTAGACGGCTTCTGATTTTTCCTCACAATTTTAACCTGGATATTTTACTGAGGCCGTTATACCCTTTGACTTCCACCTCTCTGTTTTTGACTCTACGAACATTCCTGTACCGCTGCTTACCTTATAAGCTGTTGATGAAAATGGCTTAAATTTTACTGCGAACTTTAACTCTTTATGATGGAGGAAATTGTCATCTCATTCAGTTGATATTTCTGTTCTGTCATTCTGTAAGGGAAGGTGATTAAGAGTTCATTTCTTTAGCTGTATGATAATCAGTTTTGCTGTAATTGTACCCTGATCCTAACTGGCACTGTGTGTATAGTGTAACCTTAGAATGAAAACCAGATGTCACTCAGTGTTCATACTTCTTTCCCATAACAATGGCTGTAGATCAGATGAGGGTAAATAGACTCCGGGACAGACAGAACAAGTGAATCCTGATGACATCCAGACCAAACAATCACTATCACACTCTTCGCGTGAATCTGTGCAAGACCGTTTGTTTCAAAGCTGGGGACTGAATATGAAAGGACATGCTGAGAAGATTAATATAACTATGAATAATAATATAATAATATATATATATATGAAGCAGTGTGTTTATATTTAAAATTTCCTATCAGACATTACTGAACTGTCTGAATATCTTAATGTACCCCTAATTCCCAAATTAATTCCTTAAATATTCCAGTCTTTCAGTCTATTATAGTATGTGTTTAATTCCTAAAGCTGTGAGTTGAAAGTCGTGTCAAGCCGTAAACTCCCTTTTCCAAATGGAAGTAATTTGCTCGGAGGCCTTGCTAACACCGCCCTGATTTCATTTCTGTGGGTGTCATTTCTAAAAAAACACCGCACTAATGGGGCTTACAGAAATGGAAAGCAATGAAGGGAATACGCCCCCCTTTCCTTGCACAAAAGTGGGTGACAGTTCATTTGTGCCTTAATCAGACCCTGGAGATACACCGAGAGTAGTGTGACCACTTTACTCCATGTCAGGAGGGACACCATGAGCCAGGACAGGATTTGTAAACTACCATTTCAAATAAAAGGACCTGGATTTCACTTTAGCACTGAGTTCTTGCTGTATTCTGATTGGTCAGTCTCATATAATCATGTGTGTGTCACTGACGTTAATGTGAAAGAGCTGGATGAGTCTTTCAATCAAGGAAACTAACCAGTAAACCAGTAGAATGGAACTAATTAGCCAAACACAGGAGTCTCTCGGTTTTAAAGTAGTTTGTAAAACTTGAAGTAGCTCATAGTGTCCTGACATGGATTAGGTGGTGAGGCTACCTGAGAGGGAGTCTGCCTTTGAGAACGGCTGTGATTTGGTAATAACTGTATCTGTGTATGTGAGCAGTCACACCTTGCATTGTCACTGGGGGATGGTGTGACTCTCACTGGAGATTAGCAGTTTCACACAGATCCAGAGTGAGACCTGATATTGCAATCCAGAGTGAGACCCGATATTGCAATCCGGAGTGAGACCCGATATTGCAATCCAGAGTGAGACCCGATATTGCAATCCAGAGTGAGACCCGATATTGCAATCCGGAGTGAGACCCGTTATTGCAATCCGGAGTGAGACCCGATATTGCAATCCAGAGTGAGACCCGATATTGCAATCCGGAGTGAGACCCGATATTGCAATCCGGAGTGAGACCCGATATTGCTATCCGGAGTGAGACCCGATATTGCAATCCGAAGTGAGACCCGATATTGCAATCCGGAGTGAGACCCGATATTGCAATCCGGAGTGAGACCCGATATTGCAATCCGGAGTGAGACCCGATATTGCAATCCGGAGTGAGACCCGATATTGCAATCCGGAGTGAGACCCGATATTGCAATCCAGAGTGAGACCCGATATTGCAATCCAGAGTGAGACCCGATATTGCAATCCAGAGCGAGACCTGATATTGCATCTTCTTACTCCGCTTGCTGCCAAGCTGCATTCCTGTAACAGCAGGCTGGCTTGTTTTTCTATTCTGTAGATGGTGTTTCCACTGTGTTGCTCTTGCCGTCCGCATCAGCGACCCTCTGCCCTGATTTCCTGGCGCTGTATTTTTATGTCTGCCTTTTCTTTCTGATGGACAGAGGGGATAGTTCCATTGTTTCACATCTCAAGGTTTCTGCGTTCAAATCAGCTCCCAGGTCTGTCCTGGTGGAGAGTGAACATTTGATCTACTGTATTGTGTGCGCAGGGATGGAGATGTAAGCATCTGAAAGGATTGAGGCAGTTCA
Organism: Paramormyrops kingsleyae; assembly: GCF_048594095.1. Classification (NCBI taxonomy): domain Eukaryota; kingdom Metazoa; phylum Chordata; class Actinopteri; order Osteoglossiformes; family Mormyridae; genus Paramormyrops; species Paramormyrops kingsleyae. Next base: position 22,975,187 of record NC_132800.1, on the reverse strand, counting down.
TGTTTTTGTTTAAAATACTTGCTTTATTTCTCTGTTTTCATTTACACTTGCTTTTTTGATTAGTGTTATTCTTTTTAAAGGTCCCAGACCAGTTTTCCTGTTGTGGTTTGATTGAATCATGTCTCTGGTTTGTCTTTGCCGCAGACATTTACTCCACATCCCACCACTCAGCTTCACCTAAGCACTGCAGAGACACACGGGTCACGGGGTCTCAGGGGATTCCCTCCAGAGTATTCCCCTACCTTCGGATTTCTCTCAACCCAGCCCTCGGGGACTCCTAGACCAGGGGTGTCCAACTCCAGTCCTGGGGGGCCGGAGCCCTGCACATTTTTGGGTTTCCCCTCATTTAACACACCTGATTCAACTCCTTGTGCTAATTACCACACGGCTCTTGAGCTGAAGCATTTATGGTGGAACAGGGAAAGAACTAAGTTACACTGGGCTCCGGCTCCCCAGGACTGGAGTTGGACACCCCTGCCCTAGATAATCCACGTGTTTTGCTCCCTTCCTGCTCTGGGGGTCCCCGAGGACCGGTTTGTGAAACCCTCCCCTACTGAGTCCCCTTTGCTGTCCGTAAAAATTTTAAAAGAAGTTATATATTATTTTTGTCGGTAATACTAACATCGTCCTGAACGTACACTGCCGCTGAATTAAATTTTTCATTCCTATGTCCTGTTTACTAATGGATCATCATACCAAATCATTAAAATGGGATCTGAAACTTGCTAAATAGCTTTTGTCCTGGAAAAAAAAATAATTGTAACATCCATCCGTTTGTTTATCTATCTCCCATAACCAGTTATTCAGTTTCGGATCCCAGTGAGCCTGGAGCCTATCCTGGGAAGTAGAGAACGTGACGGAGACACACCCTGGATAATTCTGAATGCTGGGGGGAACGCACCAGATATTGTCTGGGTGGGGGAAAAAAATGTAATTGATCCTTATAGCTCCCGATTATCGCTGCTCCACACAAACCAGGCACTTGGAACTATACATATAAAATTATAAGAAAAGAACTGCCTTTCCAATACATAATGAAGTGAAATGCTGGCCAGGTGCTGTTTCATTTGTCAAGATGTTTATTCATTGTAAAATTCACCTTTAAAAATTCATATGCAAGCAATTTCCAGCATAACGTGATACTATGCACTTTAGCACAGGATATGAATCCAGTCTCATTTTCATTCACATAATTTAACAAAGAAAACAAGTAATCAATTTAAACTTAAACCATTTAAAACTTAAGCTTAATTTATAGTTTTTTTAATAGTATGAACAATGTTGTTGCTTTAAAAGACTTATTTAAAAAGATCTTCTTGTTTTTCATTAGTCTTCTCCTTGCAGGACAATGCATTTGGGTGCAGTAACATGTGAATGATGCTTATCTCAGACTATGAGGAGTAATGATGTGAATTTTGACAAATTGTTAACAGGTTTGAAAACCATACTCTGGAACTGGCCCTACTTCGCCTTTCAAAAACAGAATGTGATTTCAACTTGGCATGAACAAAATCCTAGGAAAAACTTGCATAAACAATATTCACAACACTCAGTTTTCCCCCAAATTCTTACTGACAATAATGCTCTGAAATGGAAATTTTTAGTAATCGCACATTTCCCCGTTTCGGTAAGTGTAAAATTTATTTAAAAAGCAGCCAGTTGACGTACAAATATTACTCAGGACATTACTGGCTTTGTTTATATTGTCATACTGCAGAGCTTTATGTAACTATACACAACAGATTCAACAAGTATACTATGCACATAACAGATTTCAAAAGTAAAAGGTTTCTGCTACAGAGTAATTGCAATAAAAAACAATAAAAGCTGGGACTTCAACACTTGGAGATGATGTAAATCTGGCTTTTTCTGGCTTTGTGAAGGCCACTGAGCACTGGGCTTCGACCGGCACTGAGCAGAGAGAATCATCTCCTTTGAAACTATATGTACCTTTCTCTGCAGATACCTGAGATGAGGCTGTTAGCTTTTGTAGAAGACACAAACTTAAATAAAAGCTCTTATGACAAAGTCACTCATAAATTATTGGAGGAAAATTCAAGTGACTAAGAGCATGTTCTGTTTTTAGAGGAAAACCTTACAAAGAAGCCCAATTTTGATCTTTCTAAAATATAAACTAAAATATCCACAAAAAAAACTGGGAAACCACAACAAATCAGCAACAGTACAGTAAAACATCACAGAGTTTTCTGTACTTCTTTACTGTACATCACCGAATGAATTCACAGCTTACTGTGGGAAATCCTACAAGTCCATGCTAAGAAAACCATGTGACTTGGGGACGAACCACAGCTATTATTCCGTGGGGGGAGCTTCCTTTTCAGCAGGGTAGAGGGTAGAGTGGAAAATGGTGAGAGATGGCCTTTATAAGACGTGTTTCGGTAAGGAAGAAGAAAAAAGAACATGTGCGTGAAGGACAGCCCAGCCGTACAGCGAGTGGTGAATTTAAGGGATGCAGGTGGAACATAACAAGGAGGGCGATGATGTCACTCCCTCTCCCCACCTAACATTGGGCTGTCCCCGACAGACTCTCTGAGGCAGACTGTACACATCCACCGCTGACCTGACCGCCTGTTTCCCAAGTCATACCACATCAAAGGGCATTTCAAACCCTACCATTGCTCTATGGTGCTCAACTATAGTTAATTACCATTTCAAAAGGATGCATCTTTTTGACGTTAAAAAATATGCTCAAAATATTTTTCTTCTCTAAACACCTTAGTGATCTTAAAGTAGATTATATATAAAGATGTAAAGGGGTAGGGTTAGGGTTCAGTGGCTTTACTCCTCTGTCATTGTGGATTTTATACAGGTTTTAGCTGTCATATGAATTATTTGTTTCATATGTGTGATATGCTACTCTTCCGCAGTCCAAGTACATGGAGCTGAGGTCAATCTGTGTCTTTATATTTCAAAAATCTGTGTGTGATGGACTAAATGGGACCATCCTGTGTGTGTGTGTGTGTGTCTGCCCTGGGATGGACTTCATTGGACCATCGTGTGTGTGTGTGTGTGTGTGTGTCTACCCTGGGATGGACTTCCTGGGATTATCCCATGTTAATCTTATTGTCCAATGTTAGCAATCAGTTGATTTTTATACAAAGAAGAAATTTTAATAAATTTAAATGCAATAATTTTTTATACTAAAATTCCTTCTTTGGGATATATGGGGATTTTAAACGTCACAGGCTATTTCTACATTGAATAGTTGGGCTGTTGTGTTTCTGAGAGTTTATTAAGAGCCTAAAGAAAAGGACTTTTAAAATTAAATTCTAAAACAATATGAATGATAAACATCTTTTACCTAAACATTTGACATGAAAAGGCACTTCTGGCATTGTAAAAATACTAATTTAGGAATAAAAAAAAAAAATAAGTTAATATATAGTGTTTTGTTCATAATAATGCAATTAACATCTGAACAATTCCTCTTACATGAACACTTGTTTAATGTACAAGGGGGTGGAAAAAAAACAAAATGCTTCTCAAACCAAACACGTGTTAAAATTTCTGCACCACGGGAAGTTTGACAGTCTTTACTTCTGATATATGGGAGGACTTCTGGATGATGTGGCTGGTCGTTCCCGAATCGCCGTCCTTTCCCTGCGCCAAGTTTGTCAAGGCCATGGCTGCGTGGATCTCCTTCCAGTATGTCTTATCTTTGTCCCTGCCCTTGTCCCGAAGCCCGCTGCGATGAAACAGAGCACCGTGAGGTTCTGCATCTCTGACACTTCTCATTCACTGTTAATGGTTCGCCCCTCATTAAGTCAGTACTTAACTATGTGGAAGGAATCGAGTGTGAACTCACTGGTCGCTTCTACTGGAGCCGTGGTCCAAAGTCTCTAAAAGAAAACGCCAAAATGTTATTGTGTTAACATCAAGGTAAATGAGGATAAATTACAGAAAGCTAAGGAGTTCTGTTTGTTTAAGGCAGGGGTCTCCAACTCCAGACCTGGAGAGCTACTATCCAGTAGGTTTTCTATCCTGCTTGGCATCTGATGAGCCACACCTGCTCCTGGTATTTACCTGAGAACAGGTGTGGCTCATCAGAAGCCGGGTTGGATAGAAAACCTACTGGACGGTAGCTCTCCAGGACCGGAGTTGGAGACCCCTGGTTTAGGGTGATGTCTAATTTGACCTGGTCAGCTGTGTCTGATATTCATTTGTTGGTGAAGACAAGGATTATAAACTGATCAGCTATAACATTAAGACCACTGACAGGTGAATTGAATAACATTGATTATCTTGTGACAAAGACACCTGTCAGGGGAGGCCATTATCTACTAAGTGAACAGTCAGTTCTTCAAGTTGATGTGTTGGAAGCAGGAAAAAATGGGCAAGAGTAAGGATGTGAGCGACTTTGACGAGGGACAAATTGTGGTGGCTAGACGACTGGGTCAGAGCATCACCAAAAAGGCAGGTCTTGTGGGATGTTCCCGGTATGAAGGGGTCAGTATTCACCAAAAGTGGCTGAGCTTTTCCTATAGGAAAGCTATTGTTCCACAAATTGCTTGAAAAGCTAATGCTGGCTACGACAGAAAGGTGTCAGAGCTGCATAGGCACAGACCGGTCAGACTGCCCATACTGACCCCTGTCCACCATCAAAAGCACCTACGATGAGCATGTGAGAGTCACAAGTGGACCACGGAGCCATAGTGTGCTGGTCTGATGAGTCACGTTTTCTGCACCATCATAGGGACGGCTGGGTGTGAGTTCAAGGTGTTGACTTGCTCTCCAAATTCCCCAGATCTCAATCCAATCGAGCATCTGTAGGATGTGCTGGACAAACGAGTCCGAACCATGGAGACCCCACCCGCAACCTTCAAGACGTAAAGGATCTGCTGCTAAGGTCTTGGTGCCAGATACCACAGGACACCTTCAAAGGTCTAGTGGAGTCCATGCCTCAGTGGGTCAGAGCTGTTTTGGCTGTATGAGGCGGACTTACACAATATTAGGCAAGTGGGTCAATATATAAAGTAGGTGGGTGATATGACCTAAAATTATTATCACGGTATTTTTCATTTTTTGTACGGTGATGGTATTGTATCACGGTGTTATTTTTTTCCAAGTTTTGGGTGGAGTAGCATGTCATGTCACTTTTCGTAAATTAAAAAAAATGTTTTATAACACGTCGGAGTTATAGAGCAAACAGAATGACAATCTGCTTCAGCTGAAAACATTTCAAACAAAACGCAGGGTTGCCAACTTTGGATTTTAAGTTCGAGACGAGTCTGGAATGAGTCTGGACACTTTACATGAATGTAAGGGTTTTATTACCTTGTAAATACTCAGTAGGGGTTGCAAACTACCCCAAAGCTTTTGATGCCGGTAATTTTAGGTTTATAATGGAATAATATAGATTTGCCGTAAGATTTCCTGCGTGAGTCTGAAAGTGTGAGTGTTACTCCAGATGTGTGAGATGGCAACCCTGAAATCGTACATTTTTGATTAGTATAAAAAATAACATTACTTTATACAGTTAAATAACGTCAGCTCTGACGAACATGAAGTCACCAATAAACTACGTCTATTCATCCAGTATTTTATAAAATATTGCGTTTGAAAACTTTTCAGCTGTAGGATTTCAGGACAGAGCAGCCACTCTATTAGCAACATTACGGCTTTTTCGTTCAGGGTGTTAGATTCACTGCTGTTATTAACACTAATGGCACATTAGCGCAAACAAAAGGGCCGTTTACGTCAAAGTACGTCTTGCTTAGCGGTTAAAGGAGTTTGATGTGCACAGGTGCGGGAAGCGGGCGGTTCTAGGGTTACCTGGGCAGTTGTGCTTTTTATCACGAACCTTGCATGAAGACAGTGACACATATATATGATTTAGCAAATATGATTTACTTTTAATTTGCTACAATATACATGTAACACAAAATCGGTTTATTTAGAATTTGTAAATTTATTGTCGCCACACCTTGTCAGAGTGTGTTTAATAGAAAATTCACGTAACACAGATAAATCGGTTACATAGACTATATAAGGACAGGTAGTCAGATGACAACTGCAGCTTTGAAGAAAATAAAATGCTTTTTTATATATATAATTAGGCAGTTGACCTATCACGGTATTAACGGTATTGTGCAAATCCATGTAGTGGGGGACAATCACACCGGTAATGAGTGACAGCAGTGTACCACCCACCTCTAATATAAAGCAATTTCTATATCCTCCTGAGACCCCACCCATTCATTTATGTCCATTGTAGTGGACATTTGATTTTTGCATATATCTTTTCACTGATGTAAGGAAACATATGTATTCCTGTTGTACACTAAAGATGACATGCTGTGAAATTAAAAATAAAAATTAATTTGAAAAAATCTAAATTGTAAGATGTCTTATTTCCCCCAAAGACAAATAACCTAAAATCGAGGGACAATTTTTCCCTTGGGTCTCAGGAGGATATAACACAATGGCAGTCATCAAAAAAAATTAAGAAATTAAGTGGATGTCCTGGGCCAATTCATCATTCATTTTACTAATACTTATCTTATACAATAAAAATAGTAAACATGTATAGAAACATAGCACCATATACCCAGGAACATTCTGGAAGCCCCTGTTTTGTTCCACTGGCAGAAACTGTGTTTAACATTTGAAATACTTTGAGATCATCGGGGACTTGCCTGATTTGTGAGGTGACCTTGAGATACTGGGCAGCTGCTTCTGCTTGAGAAATATTCCTTCTAGGAGTAACTAATCAAATCATCCAGGAAGCTCAAACTCGCTCATATAATCTCATAAAACAAGTTCTGGAACGAAGCTGTCTAAAACAGCAGGTGAATGTTTTCTCTAAATTTCTAGTAAATCTGTTCTGATTTATTCTTTTTTTCCCTCAGAGGTAGGTAGGTAGTTAAGACTGTCTGCTGCTAATTCTTTAAGGTCATTGGAAAAAAAAAACAGAAATGACACAGGCTGTTGACAGAAACGAGCCAAAGGAATGACCTGGAATCAGCGTAAGATGGATTCAGCGGCGGGCAGGGGGAAATTTGCAGCACTCTGTGTACTATCCTATGGCAGAGATGTTTATCTTTTGGGAACATATCAGTGGCTCGTGAACCCATGTCACGCAATCGGTCCAAAGCAGCAGCTTGTGTTTCACATAGAACCCACAAATAGTGGAAAAACATCCACCCACCCATTTTTTTGTTCTATTCTGGGTCGCGTGGGGTCCAGAGCCTATCCCAGAGGTTACAGGCACTAGGCAGGGAACAACCTAGTATGGGATGCCAGCCCATCGCAAGGCACACTCACCCACCATTCACTCACACAGTGTGGGCAGTGTGGTAACTCCAGTTGACCTCAACATGTTTTTGGATTGGGCTGGGTAACCGGAGGAAGCCCCACAAAGACACAGGGAGAACATGCAAACTTCACAGACATGGAACCCAGGCGAAGATTTGAACCCTGATTCCAGAGGTATGAGGTGACAGTGTGAACCATTTTCTAGCATATAGCATTGTGTTACAAGTCAGCAGACAGCATGTAGCATTTAGCATGTAGCATTGTGGTACAAGTCAGCAGACAGCATGTAGCATTTAGCATATAGCATTGTGTTACAAGTCAGCAGAGAGCATGTAGCATTTAACATGTAGCATTTTGGTACAAGTCAGCAGAGAGCATGTAGCATTTAGCATATAGCATTGTGTTACAAGTCAGCAGAGAGCATGTAGCATTTAGCATATAGCATTGTGTTACAGGTCAGCAGACAGCATGTAGCCTTTAGCATATAGCATTGTGTTACAGGTCAGCAGACAGCATGTAGCATTTAGCATACAGCCTTAAGTTACATGACAACAGAGAAAACTCCCCAGTTCCCCACTGACTGCTTGATTCCATCCATCACCTACATGGCTAAATACCCTAACAGGCCGTGTACCAGTGACATGCAGAAACTTCTCAAGGACCATCTGCGTTTCTGGGGTGGTCCCCCTCAGTTAATTTTGCATGATCACTGGTGATTGAAAAGGCGCAATTAGAACCTCAGAAGTGCAATTCCGTGCAATTCAGGCGAAGTGAAGGCAAACATAACATTCCTCTGGATTCTGGGAAGAAGAAAAGTCCTCTGATTTATCTCTGTTATGTCTGCTCTTTTGCACCTCTTGCCAGCCCCATTTCCATTATTGCTCCTGCTTTAGACAGAGCCATCTTCACAGAAAGGTTTGTGTCACGTCCCGGCAATCGTGGATTACTATGAAACTACCTAATGTGCATGATATGCCTGGCAGCGGGCGGCCATGAAGGCGGGCGGCCATGAAGGTCACCCATGAAGGTCACCCACAACTGGTCAAACATGGCTAACAGCTTTTTAGGATTATTTTCCCCCCAAATGTTATCTGAACAGGTTTTGTTTAGACATGCAGTGGCAATACCGCTCCACGTGGTATTAAGATCTATCATGTGGCCACCATTCTCATTAAACAATATTCAGAATAATCTAAACAAATGCACTGAATAGAACAGGAGGACCATGCAAGCGTCCGGTGTTGTTTTATGCAATTTTCTGCATGTGTTTTTGTTTAGTTATTGGTAAGGAAGAGCAACAAAGGGCTTGTTTATCTCCCTGGTGTGATTAGGGCTGGGCAATATAGCCAATAATAAATGAATTAAAATACATGCATATTTTATATTTTATGTTATTGTTTTTGTTTTTTTAACCACAGCTGCCAGATCCACATTAACAGCTGCTGGAACGAACAGACAGGTCCCGGAACGTGTTCCGGCAGAATCCAGCACAATATAAGCACTGCAAACAGCATTTCACATTTCACAAATTTAAGGCAGAAGTTGAACAGGTTATTTTGGTCAGGGTTGACAAAATGCCTGCACTCTCGTTCTTCTTATGGTTTCTGAATTCTCCATGGATTATTACTGTGTGAATTTCTCATGGATCAAATTTTACTGTGGACGTTCGTTTGGGATTTTGCTGGATTGCCCCGATTGTAGGGGCTGTTTTGGGCTTACCTGCTATCCCGGGGCCTGTATCAGAAGCTAGATTTCTTGCATAGCTAGGTAACTTGTTGGATTTAAGGTAGTCTGGGCTAAATATGAGTGAACAAAACTGAAGTACATTTAAACCGGTCCACCTTAAATCTGAAAACTTATCCAGCTAAGCAAATCCACCCCTGGTTGCCATGTATTGACTATGTTGTCTTTCATTTGGCTGACTGCCCTATTACATTTTATTTAACTTTTATTTGCTCAATAAATCCTCCATCTGTGTTTTTATGGCTGTGTCTGTGCCAGTGTTATTTAAGTGGTGGTCCTGTTAACTGGGGACGAGCGTGTTCACGCAACATGCATTCACTTATTTTTGCAGCAAGCAGATTCATCAAGTTGAAAGAACAAAATAAGCAAAAGACAAATGCTAATGACGAAGAGTACATGTCCCACACTTTTGTAAAATATGACAAACATGCATGCGGTTGTACAGGCGATGTAGCAGCCCCTGAATATAAAATGGAATCCGTTACGAAAAAAGGTTGCCCTTCCGGTATGCATTTTTAAGTGCCTTGAAATATGTGCATGCACAATTTTAAATATTTTCAATTTTACTTGACGAATTTGCCACCGTGCATCTGCAAGGATACGTAAACACTGGCACATGAATGTGCTTATTACAAGTTAACAGGATTACCACTTAAACCCGAACACCAGTCCAGACAAACAGTCACAGGGAAGGTGTGCAAAATGTCATGCAAGATGTGTTGCTGGCGAAACGTTGGGTCTTTAGTTATATCAAACTTTTATCGAACATTTGTTATATTTCATATTGAGGAAAATTATATCGCGATAATTTTTACCATTTTATCGCCTAGCCCTAGGTGTGATCATAAATTTTGGGCTCTCTGTGTTGATCCAAAACTGACAGGATGAACAGGATGAACCGAAATTCGTACAGCGACCCTTGTACATCAAATAAAAGCCAGTTTCAACCAAGCACACTACGTCCACATGTGCTTATTAGTAACATAAACAGGCAAAAAGAAAGATAGACTCCTTTCTGCGTACTAATGGCTGTACCGAATTAGACACACGATAAATCTGCCAATTTATGGATTTATTTCAAAGTCCCCTTTCCAAGAATAGAGATGTGCATGAGGACTTTGTGGACGGCGGCGATCACTGCTGTTCCTACACTTTCCGAAAATGTGAACAAGATCTGCCCGCTAATATGTGACACACATTTCCTAAGTCTTCAAAAGTACCCGTGGTCCACTGAGGAGAAGCTTAGCCTTAACTTCAGCCACATGGAAGGGCACTTTGCTGCTTGAGGGGGGAATGGGGATAATAATATCCACAAAATACACAGAGAGCAGAATCAACAAAACTCTCCAGTCACTTGCACTGGGTGAAGCTACAAGCCCACTGATTGGACGGATCAACCGGTAACTGTGACCAAATGATTCGGACGCTGCATCTGATTGGAAACGACAGACAGTAACTAAAAAGGAAGGAAGACTACAAACGATGAAAAACGGAGAGGAATTACGCACACCAGGACTGCAGGGAAGCTAAAGACACTGATCTGAGGGAACTTGCAGACTGCGCCATTGGATATAATCTGACCCCTATAAACTATAAAGGGATGTAATTCTGTTAGAAAGGAGGTTATGAAAAAGAATAACAGCATTTGGAAGCAATCCGTGTAACGAAACACCACAAACGAACCCATGGCAACAGAACAAAAGAAAAGAGAATAACTGTTTTAACGAAATCGAATTTTAAAATAACACAGAATTTCCTTGCTCATTATTTACCACAGACCTCATCTGTCATTCCTCTCTGTACATAGAATATTCTGATTGTCTACCATTTAAAAATAATTTGAAAACAGACTACAGTACTCGTGCTGCTCCCCTGTGGTTTTTGACCAGGATGACTACACTCTGGTTTTCACTCCATAAAAACGGCCAAAGCAGTTATTTGTTCGTGAGTAATTACACAACCAGAGTCGGCTCATCCGAGCACTCCAGTCTGCGCCGAACCTTCGAGATCATAAAGGACGTGTTCTGTGGAGCGGCGTGGCCTGTGGCTGTCCCAGGTCCAAACCATCAGAGCAGGTTTTGGAAAAAAAGAAAACAAAAAACCTTGTCTGGCTGTCCCAAACTCCTCAGTGTGATCCACGGCGCACCAAACAAATCCCAAGGAATGGAAAGTTTTTTGAAAGAGATGCAAGAAATAGGAGCTGAAGAGCTCTGTTTGAAAGGACTAGTTTTCCAGTTGTTGCAAAAAGTGGTAGAGAATGTCTTATCATCTCAAAGCAATACTATAGTCAACAATAATAACTACAGAATCTGAGGGATAATGAGAATTGTGCTGTTTTGTGCATTTATGTAAGGTCATACTATCAAGCATCTGTACTGGAAACATACAGTCACCTTGCGTCCGGGTTTATGGCTGCAACCCATTTGACCAAATGATGCAAATTACAATGGAGTATCAAGTGAAGGGAAATGCACCAATTTTCATCACACGACATTTGCAAGGCCTATGCACACGTTTACTTAAAAAATTAAATGATATGCACAGCCCTACGTGTCGCGTTGCTGACGAGTGACGTCAGCTTCCGGAAAGTTCCTAGAAGTGACGTCACTTAAACATTTCATATTTGTCATATTCTGTGAGCGACAGAGAGTCCTCTTTTTCATCTCACCAAATATGGTGACCCCATAAAAACACATCCCGGACATACAGAATACCTAAATAATCTCGTTATTCATTCCTGCAAAACACCCCTCTCTACACTTGCCCAAACTGTTTCTTATGATAATTGCTGGACACCATTCACTGTACATACACTGAGAGCGGTAGTGAACACTCCAGTTGCCCTTCAACCCAGAGAGTGGGCCCAGTAGGACTGGGTGGCCGTCCATCGTTTTCAACTTTTCAACTTTATGCTCTCAACAGAATTAGCAGAACAGCAAACCCTAAAGATGTCAACTACAAACCGAATGTAATCCATAAACAAGAAACAAAAAATATAAACCATGTCATTATACATACGTTTTTTGCACGTTCTCAGGGACTGTAAAAGCCATCCATAGTGCTCTGTGTTCCCTCTTATGAGGTAAAATGTAGCTTCCTAAGCTAAATTCCTAGGCCTGAATTATTTTTTTGTCAGCTGTATTCTCCCTTAAATTTTCTGTTTCTGAAACGACAAATGTGTTCTTCTTGCCGATACAAACCAATTAAGAGACGGGCCTGGTATTCAGCCTGGATGACCTACCACAGAGTATGACAATAAAGCAAATATTCCTCTGCATTGTGTACTTTTCAGTGGGAAGTAATTAAATCATTCTTTGTATGAGCTTTGCAAGACTTACTTCAATTATGTTTAGATGAGACTATGAGCCATGCCACCAGTCTTCGATAGATCGGGCAAGATTCTCATTTGTTTTCTGTTCTTAAAAATCCTCCTTTTTTGGGTTAATACTTACCTAAAATTTCCCTCACTTCAATACTTGTTTTCACTTCCATGCCCTATTCCTCTAAATGATCCCGGCTGACTGTTTATTGAACTGGATGAAGTTCAGCACAAGAGACATATTTTGAAGTTAAAACGCAGGAGATAGTCATTTGCCTGGAGAGGGTTTCTCTGAGGTTTGCAGATGAAAGGCAGCCACGTCGCGTTAATAATTACAGGCATCGCTAAGACAACTTTCCCCTTCAGTGAAGTCTCTGGTATTTAAGTCGGTAACCTTAAACCGAACAAACGTTTGCTTTGTTCTACGAAGCTATGGAACAGAGTTTGTTTCTGTAAGATGTTTCCACTTGGGAGGAGAATTTTAAACGGGTTCGAGACGCAGCACAGTCCTCAAAGATATCTCAACCGCCTGGACGCGGCCACTGCCCGTTTGAGAAGCCCTTACAAGCTTTTGTAGCTTCTCGAAACACCAGAACATACTTCTGTTACTCTAGCCTGTAATTTAAGACAAGGCCTCAAACGGCGTGCATGAAAAGTACATTTTAATATGGTAATGTATTCTGAGACCTCAGTGAGACTCAGCTACAGCAGTGGGTTTCTCGAATAATGATATTCCTCCCCGTCGTCACAGAAAATCAAAATCACAAAGAATTGTACATTTTACACATCAACCATGGGTAAATACTTCTTTTGAAGTATACGGTTGGCTCCGACCTGAGAAGACAGATGTTGCCATCATGAAAAGACGCTGTTAATGGAAAAAGCAAAGTTGACCCATAAAAGCACGCTTAACAAATGTGGCCGTTAATATGAAAAATGAGCTTATAAATATGAAAAAAATCCGCAAACGCCAAATTGCTTCTAGCTGCTAAAATAAAAACTGAATGCAAATACTAAACGACTGTTAATGCTAAAAGAAATGGAAAGATTACAGTTTTCATGATCAATAATGGGTCAGAATTTTCCCTCCATACCAATCCAACAAGAAAAACACAATGTAACTATGGGCTTGATTTATGGGTTAATTTATTTGCTTCTCTATCTGCATCATTCATAATAATGCCAAAATCCCTTTCACAAAACATTATATACATCATATGAGTCAGAATTCTGAGTAAAGGCAAATTACTGAAAGAGATTCTTGGCGTTCAATTCACAGTTTAAGTGTCATTTACCATAAAACCCTTGGCATGCGTTCTAGTACTCTCTAGCACCTTGTTCTTCAAAGGAATTCCCCACAAGACTCTCTTTTCATGCCGAGGTCTTTAGCTTCCTTCTGGAAGCATCCGGAACATCTAAACCCACCTACACCAATGATTTAGCTTATTTCGAGAATCAGCTCATCACGCACCAGAGCCAAAGTAACATCTGCTTATTTTCTCCCAAACGTTTATCCAGTTAAGTGCATCAAAGAAAAGGACAGAAGTATGTATATTCAAAGCCATCAACACTAAAGAGACTGGGCCTGCTCTGCTCCCCTCAGCCAGGAATATAAATCTAAAATGCCAGACAATCTGTAATCGTCATAAGCTGAAGCAGGTCCTTCACTGCGAGATGAAATTCAAGGAGCATTCAGCAGGAAGTGATGCAAACTCGAGACTAAACTTAATTTTTTCCTCACTACAGCAATTTTTACATCCATATTCAGCTACAAGGGGCTAACAGGTGTTTATAAAAGCTTCCATGTTAGTGCCCAATTTCCAGAACTTTCCGTGCACCGTCTGCCTGTGTCACACCCGGTACCCATAAAAGCGATGCTCTGGTTATATTTCCAGCAAACTCCTGCATCCCTAAGTAATATTACAAACATCATTTCTGCGTTATAGAGCAAATGACTAACTGGTGGGTGAATGGAAACACTTCCATTCTGATGAAAAGGATCCTAAGTTGACTCCTCTCAAATAAATTCTGTACTTTGCCTATTTAAAAATATTACCTATTATATATATAAAACATAAGGATATTAAGCTTACATTTCATGGTATTTTTCTGGGTATGATGTTCTGCAGTAGATTTGGCTTTCAAGATTGCAAATCAATACAAACACTGTCTTTTTTGACCTGTTACCTGTTTTTGACCATATAATTCTGCTAAAATAACTGAGAAAATTCGCCCAGACCATAAACGAGGCTCATTATCCAAACGCTGCCAACGAGAGCGAAGTAGGACGACTCTCTGATCTTTCAGGTGTAATAAAGGCACTAGCGTAGGTCATTACCTGCACGGCAGACGAAGTTCGCCTCGTTTTCCAAAGGCGACGCTGAGAGCAGCTCGTCGTCGAACTCGTTGGAGCTAAACGATCCCGAGTGGTTCCTCCGGCGCGAGTCCACGATGCCGTTGGATGCTATGACGTGCCGCAGCGAGTCGTTGAGGTACCGGTGCAGCAAGCTGCTCTTGTACTTGGGCGGCGACACATAGTCCTCACCGAGTGAGGTGACGGCCCGCAGCCCCGTTGCCGTGGCCGCGCTGTCCTTCTTGATGACGCTCTGGTACATGGGCTTGCTGAACTGGCCGGCGGTTGACTGGGTCCGCAATGGTGTCTCTCTGCCTGCCACAGTAGGGCCAAAGTGAGCAACGATATACCTGGGTCCTCCACATCACTCATTTCTCAATAAAGCACCTTATTTTACTATATGGGGCAGTCTGCGGCTCTGTGCCCATGACCAGAATGTCATTAGTTCGAATCCCATGGCTGGTACAGTAATCATATCACCTTTGGATCCTTCAGCAATCCAATCGTTCCAAGTACATTGGCTGACCCGTTAAATTACATTATTTTAGCAGACAGTTTTGCCAAATGTGACAAACAACTGAGAAAGCAGAGTCAGCCAGTTAAAGGAGCAGCTGGAGGTTAAGGACCTTGCTCAAGGGTCCAACAGAGAAATCACTTTGCCAGTCATGTGATTTAAACCTGCAACCTTTCAATCATGGGCATGGAGTCCTAACCGATTGGGCCACACCATCCCTACACAGTAACCCTGCTCTCTGATCTTCACGAGTATATTACTTTGCGTGTCTGCTAAAAATAACTGTAAAATGTACTATTTGTTTAAATATCAGTATTAATCTGCACAAAAAAATACCCTTTAAGTTATTTCGAATGTTGGCTCCAGATGAGGAAAAAATCTTTAAAATTCCTTTGAATTCAAGTCAGTATTTTTTTCATAGAAAAATGAAAGCAGACATTCTTAATGTGTTTGCATGTGGTTATAGAAAAGTTATTATTAATAATAAAAAATCTTTATGATATAAAATCTGAGAAATGCATGGCCTTTCCAAAATGAATAGTCGATGTCCGATCATCAGCTACTCCTGCTGTTAGTCGGCAATATTCAGATTCATTCTCATATATCAGGGTTACTAACAGAGGCGGTGCATCGGCCCGGAGACAAGGAACGTGGCTATTGCCAGGAACATCTTTACACGGTGGAGACCTGAACTATCCACTGGCAGATTACGCTCCAGCCACAGGCTGCATTTTTTTAACCAGCAGGTGTCACTGTAGGAGAGCCGCGCTGTTTTCACTGGATCGGCAGAAAGCGAGCTGGAGTTGCAGAAACAACACTGACCTTCATCCAAAGAACAAGAGGGGACACACACAGTATGAAGACTAGATGCCTCATGCCAAGCATGATTCATTCTCACATTTCTAACAAAAAAGAATGAAGAGCAGTTTATGGATACAGTTGAGAGCTAACAGCATTTCTTCAGCTTCCACACTGCAGCCTTGAACGAAATGGTCTAGGTAATGATCTAGGTAATGATCCCCTCACGCCTGTTATCTCCCAAGTCAGCACCCGCCGACCTCCAGCTTCCAATGCAGCTCCCCGTCAGTCACTTTAATTAAACGCTACCCATCCGACAGTACATAGCACATAAGGGGCATGATGTCGCGTGTGGGTGTAGGGTGTAGGGTGTGAGGTCCGTACCCTCAGAGCAGCTGTCGTCGCTGCTGACGCTCAGCCTCTCTGCGTTGCCCTGGACGTATTTATTGTAGAGTTTGATGCGCAGGGCCCAGCTGAGGTCCGGCTGCCTCACCGTGTTTTTCAATCGGCGCCGAGCGTTGGCAAACCAGTTGGAAACCTGCCAGTGCAGTGGGGAGGGGGGGGGGGGGGAGGGATTAAAATTACATACACTGCCATGCAGCTAGAAACGGGAACAGGACTCGAGAAGTACGTCCAGCCACTTCACTCTCATTACTCCATCCATCCTTTCATCCATCCATCCATTTCTATAACCGCTTACCCATATCAGGGTCGCGGGGGGTCTGGAGCCTATCATGGAGACTACAGGCGCAAGGCAGGGAACAACCCAGGTTGAGGCGTCAACCCATCGCAGAACACACTCACACACGCACACCTCCCATTATCTAATACTGTACGTTACTCTAGTACACCATATTTCATTGGTTAAAATGATGCTGTGCAAATGGACATAGTCGTGTAACAGCCCAATCACGAAGGACATAATTCAACTTAATTATTTCCCCACGGGCTTCTACCATCCGCTTTTTCCGCAGCCTGTGACTTCACTAAAATACTTCCTCATATATGTGTTTTATTTTAGATAATGAAATTACACTGGCGCCAAATTCAGTAACCAACCATGTCACATGAAAAAGACATTTTTGGATGCCGAGTAAGAATAACAGTCGGAGGATGTGATTTACGAATGTCTGCGAAGTTGCCGGTGTTCATTTTCGCCGCTTTGTTTCCCATTATCCGAGCGGCTCTGCATTCTTCCCAAAGCCACATCACAGGCCCGTGACACAGCTGGTACTGTCGTATGCAGTAGAAGGCTTTGCAAGCTGGCATTTATCGAAAGCTGCCCGAATTTGACGGGCAACATGCGCCGGCTCTTCCTCATCACCTCCTAGATAAATCTGATTGGTCCAAACGCAGCTAGTGAAGCACTGCTTTGCATGATGCCTGCCTGCCCATAACTCAGTCACATGACATAAGCTTCCCTAGCCCTACAATGCCTTCCCTGTTTTAGGGAGTCTCTGTTCCCCCTCTGCCCCTCTGTTTGGTGTTAGTTACTTACACACAAGTTACTTACACGTTATTTACACACAAGTGTTCACTGGTCAACACAGTAGCCTTACATGTGCGAGGCTGTGGGTCTCTTATGCGTGTGAAGCTTGCACGTTCTTTATGTGTTCGTGAGGCTTTTCTCCGTCCAAAAACATGCAGTTAAGTCACTTGGCGTCTGTAATTTGGACGGCGTGAGTGCGTGCCCTAAACGGACGGATCAGCATGCGCTCCAGAGTGTCTCCTGCCCTGTCTTGTGTTTCCCCGAGTTAATCTCTAGGTCCACATGTATGCCAAACACTTATATCAATGAATGTTAATTTCACCTGGAGGCTGGAACTTAGCGCTCTTACTCACTCACCTGGACCAGCGTCATCTGGGAGCCGAGGGCCAGCAGGATCTTCTCGGTCTTGGTAGGGTAGGGGTTGTCCCTGTGCTTGTAGAGCCACTGCTTCAGCGGCCGCGCCATGTCCTGCAGCGCCTGCCGCTTGTGCCGCGCTTTCCCGCTTCCCTGGCGGGACCTACCATTTATATTTATGCGGGGGTGGAGTCATTTCAGGTTAAGGTCATCACCACCTCAAAAATGTGCTACTACGAAAGCTAATGTCTGTCATAAGTAAAGGAAATACGGATATCAATTAGTCTAATTACTTTTTAAATTAATTTTAACATCTGTTAACATTAGTTGTGTGTCATGTTTCCTGGCTGATCGGTATTTAGGCAGCAGGTTTGGTAATACGATCACTGGTATTATTCGGACAGACAGCAAAATGTGCATAAAAATACATAAAAAGATACAGATTTAATCTCGTTTTAAAACAGCATTTTAAAACAAATACTTGTTTTGTTGAAATATCATAGCATTGGGAATGCAAGAAACCATTATTTCATCCTGTCATCCCTGTGTATCTTGTCATAGGTCCTGGGCACTGACAAATAATTAGATTGCCACATCGGTAATGAAGCATATAACCGGAAATGACTTCTTCTCCTCTTGGTGTCAGTGTTACGGGGTAATGAATATGTTACATTCGCATTACTTAATCCACGTGCACAAAAGACCAACCACAGTGTGCAAACCAGGGCCTCCCCGCCCTGTAAGTGATACAGGCGATCACTTACGGTGCCGTTTCATTAGGGGGCGCAAAAGAGCGAGAGAAAAAAATCATCAGAAGAAAGACCTGATAGCTTTCCGTGACAGTTATTTACACTCGTCTTAATTTTTCACTACTTTTCCTGTAAAACAGGCGCACTGTAGCTAAATGGCATGCAGATGCCCTATACTACTGGTATGTTTTTAATATAGATGAATTGACAAAATTGTTGCAGCAGGACACCCTCATATAGCCAATCAATTCATAGATTTTTCTTTATATACATTGCCTACTTTAATTTATTTCACGTAACTTTTATTTACGTTCACTAATTAATCTAAGTTACTAGATCTAGAAAGAAAGACAACCTTTTAAAACTGGAAATGCAGTAAGGTAATAGAAAACCATCCTGCATGTGAGTATGACCTTTACCCAGCTGGTACTACGATATTCGCAACAGCCGTAATTGTAAACTACACATGTCCTAAATTACACCTCGGACCAGCTGGTCCGAAATCGCGTGTATCTAGCTGTTTGTTTTGTTTGAGTCAATGGAGTAAATGCCCGGCAAACGGGGAAAAAACATTCCATTTTGCATCCAGAAGTTGCAGTAGGCCTACATATTTCTAAAATTAGCTCCTTTATTTGCTTTTGCTGCTACACCTCGTAAACCCGATAAACATATCAGCTGAAAGAAACGTCTCGTATTTGCGTGTCGTGCGTGTATAATGCCAGTAATCCATTTAAAGTCCCCCAGTAAATGCATAATGTCGCTTTAATTGTATCAATAAATATAATAAATTTAATCTATCAGTGATTTACTACGGTTCTAATTCAATCATCATGCGTGGGGCTTTTCCAAAAGCGTGGAGCCCGTAGAGGTCAGCATTGAGCTGACAATCTTTTTCGATCGTTTCATATTTCCATTTGACCTCACATTTGCCTGAGGCTGATACTCTGCAAATATTTTCCTTATAATCTAGTTTTGAATGAACCACCTAAAAGGCCGGTGTCTCGCTTGAGAAGGTTGGCGGTACACACCAGCATAATATTTCAGAACTTAAACTACCTGCAAAGCAGCTCTGTGCAGTGATTCCACTGTCCCAGCTGCAGAGACAGATCCAGTTAATCACAGTCTGTCTATATTTTTTCCTCCTGTATTTATCTGCCTGTCTCACTCTTTTTATAAGACAGTCATGGACAAACTATTCCCCCCCAAAAAATGTAGGTTAAGTTCAGACCACTGCTGTTCCATTAGCATATATAGTTTGCTGATGGGTTGCTTTTGTGAATTTTTATGTACTCGACATACAGTACCGACTGAAACCTGCTCTAGTTCGTGCTGAAAATGCTCGTGCACCTTACTAATATTTTCAGATGTTAAGTGCAAACATGCATATGCAGTATCTGATGACTGACATATTTATGCTAGCATTATAATGGCTGCATACCAACTTTTCAAGCATTTGCGGCATTTTAAGTTCTGCACTGGTTTGGAAACACACTTTGAGATAACTATCAATCTCGACCATTGCGAATTAAGCCACGTGTTTTCCGATGCATTAAATACATTTCATTAATTACATCTGTTATCTTGTATGGCGTGTCCCTTAATTTAAACAGAAACTGCGATACATACCCAGATCTCCTATGCCTGATGACATGGTTGTCCTTGATCGCCGGAGCGCTTGACAATATATCAGGGTGCTGTCCTTCGATAACTTCTATGTAGTTTATGCTGCTCCGTTCCACTTCGTTTGCATTGTCCTCGAAAATGACCGGCTTGGTCAGCTTGTTGAAAACAATGGTGTTCATGTTTTTAATCGCCCTCCGAGGTCTATGTAGGTAGTCTGTCGTCGTGCTGAACTGGAAAGCTATCGATCCGAAAGCTGCAATACAAAGTACGCCAGAAGTTTTATCATTTTTGTATTCACATACACAATGGTTTGTATTGAATGTATAGACGTATGAATTGCGCATTAAATTCAAACTTCGCCGCAGAAGCAGAAACGTAACATAAATTGCAGCTGCACCACTAATAACACGAACCACACATTCAGTAAAACGTGCAAAAATGTGCATTATGAGCTTTTCACTGATTCACTTTGCAGCTCAAATTAAGGTACAGAGCACGTAACGAAGCGTGAAGGCCTTTGTCATTTTATAGTTTAAATGGAATTTGCTTAAGATTTCCTTGCGTGCCATAAATAAAATGCTACTGAAATCAGTTAAAACATTTAACTTATCCCGGCAAGGTACAATAGTACGAAGCAAAGCTTTCGATGACAGTTTAGATGTTAAATCGACGCACGCTGCATCTCTGATGCATTTTTCTTCTTTTACGTATCAGTAACCGTACGCATCACCACTGAGAATCGAATTGCCGTTTCAAATGCAATTTTTCTGTAAGTGATCATTCGTTGCAGGAGCTCGCGCGATCACAATCTCATTTTAAACAATTTGCACGAAACAAACTCCGCTCGCCGGCAGGATCATTTCGATGCGCATTAACAGCCCATCATTTTGCACTTTTAAAAGCAAACTGCGGATTGTTAACTTCAGAAAAGCAAAGTTCTTTCTTTCGTTTAGTATCAATTGCTACCTCAAATGATGCTATAATTATAATATAATAACCATACATTACATATAGCAGTTACCTGTGACGGGGCTGATCGGCGCACTGTGCACTGTACTGTCCCTCTCTCTGTATTCCATTCCCTCACATGTTTCTTGATGGGATCCTGCGCTCACATCGCGCACAGAGCGTTTGCCTTGTTACTTTATTCGGCGAGTCCGGGAGCCGCACCCGGGAATATGAATAGCGCGCTCAGCTCGCGTCTCCCAGCTAAACGGGCCAGTCAGTGAACATAAAGTTAATGCGCCATGCAGGTTTCCGGCACATAGGGACTTGCCGGGACGCGTTGCCTGTCCTCTTCTGGACACCATCCATCGCACGGGCTGTTCTGATCGCTGCCAGATTCGGCTTCAGTTTCATGGGAGCGGATCTTTACTTCATCAGCAATGCTGAACACGCCGAGCATTTTATTTTCTTTAGGTTAACACATCGCAGGTTGTCAGGCACCTGCGCTTTCAGAGAAATTTGACGAATGTCGTAAAAGAAACAGTTAATTTGTATAGGACTACAAGCATCCGTCCACCTACCCGTCGATATTCTAGTTATTTAGTGAGACTGGATGCGATCCCAGCACGCACAAGGTACCCTCTGTACATGATGCCAGCATGCACCAACCTAATTCGAAATACAGCCTTTTCTTTCTAAACTGCGTTTTAAGAAGCTCGTTTAGATTAGTAAAATGGAGATACGACTTTGACAAATGGGCAAATGCAGTTCTGTGTTGGCTAGGAGACTACATTAAGATTTTTTTGGCGATCTGTTTTATGGTCGTATTATTGCCGGCCAGGTGAGGAAGCATATAAAGATTGAAAATACCCTGCTGCTTCGATGCTGCTGTAGCGGAACAGGCAAAGACAGCTATAATAATCAGTTTTACAATTACTGGCTAGTAATGACAAACTTACCTGGAAAGAGAATGTAACAGTATCACTAGCTGAATGGAGAAACAGAGAGAAATAAACTTCACTGTCCAGATTCAGACGGAGATTGTTTTTTCAATTATTTAGCATGACTTGGAGAGCGGACTGACAGACAGGAAAGATATCAATCAGCTTCAGAATTAATGGCTGGGTCACAGAAAGGACAGCTGTTGAAGCTACAGAGCCACGTTGGAGCCCCCCCATTGCCCCTCGTGAGCTGCAGGCAGAGGAGGCTGGGACGGGGGGGGGGGGGGTTCCTCTTTGCCCAGGCCAAAGGCAGCAAGCCCACCAACATATTTGGCACACTCTAAATGAGTGTTATTCATTAGTTTTTATGTTGAGCTGTTTACTGTGTCTTTTTTCCTCCTGCACGGTGCCCAATTTTATATATTTTGCTTCAGTAATGGCATCTATTTAAAATGACAATTACCTGTTTATGTGTAATAAATTAAATTCCAGTTAAAGTGGCTGATATCCTGGAAGATGAGCCTCAGACTTTGGTCCCACTGTTGGTGGTCCCACAGGTATTTAGCAAAAAAAAAAAAAAAGAAAGAAAGAAAAATAATAATGCAAATCGATAGACATGCGCTATGCTATTTTGCTGCCATGGAAACCACCAGCGCTGTTAAGAGTGTCACTTGAGTGTCACAGGACTCGTACATAGAAAAAAGAACCGCAGTGTCTGTGAGTGTTTTCTTTTGTTTTCACCAAGCTGTTCTTTTCTAATTTCTTTAGGAAGGCGATACCAGAAGTGTTTATGCAGCATTCAACCACAAAAAAATAGACCTGTTAGTTATTTTAATATCGGCATTCAACTTAAATTATTACTGACTGCGGAAATCAAATTGCTTAAATTATTCAAGCTATCTTTTAAAAACAGATGAACGCTGTACGTAAGTGCGGTAAGTGTTTAAGACTCTGCTTCTTAATTGTATATCTATGTTCTCTCCGTTTGTATATGAGCAATTATGGAATGCATGCCATCATTAGTACCATTAAACTAACAATTACCATGCTTCAGACAACAGTTATTTATTTTAAGACTGTGTTTTTATTTAAATAAGCCTAACTACACCCAGTCCATTAGAACATAGTTACAGTCTTTTAAAACTTTTTTAAATAGCCAATATTCTTTGAATTATTAATGAGATTTTTATCCAGGGTAATTAAAACCTTTTATTTCAGCAGGAAAGCATTAACACTAAGTTTGTGAATGCTGTTCACTTCCCCCAGGTAGCTTACACATCCCTGGAATAAGAGTATAGGTGGGAGTATTTGAGACGTGTTGTATTTCTGAACGTGATACATAGCACACCAGGAGGAGATGTCCGTCAACGGCATGGTCTAGAAGAACACAGTGAGACGTGGCAAGCTAAAGCAGCCTTGCAAAGACCAAGACGGTTCATTGGTTATCTTTACTCAAAGGCCCTTATTGGGCCATTTGAAGGGTAAATGTCATAGGATTGGACAAAAAAACGGATGATCGAGGAACAGGACCATCAATAGAAACATTGCAACTAAACAAATATATAAAGGAGTATAATCTGGTATAGTGTGCTAGAGGCAAGGGTGTAAGTTTTGGTATAGAAGGTATTTTGGAATTACTATGTGTATATAGGGCGGCAGGAGGTTCGAGGCTAATTTGGTTCCTACTAATGTTGAAACCAAACCTTCGCAATTGGCTGGAGGGCTGTAAAATGCAGCGAATCAGAGCATTCATAGCATTGTAGCTAGGGGGGAAACATTAGCAAGCTAACCATACATACAAGTTGGAGCATGATGCAACCAAAGTCCTTCAAAACATCATGAACATCACTGGATGGTACACAGGTATACTCTATGTCAGGCGTCTCCAACTCCGGTCCTGGAGAGCAACTATCCAGTAGGTTCTCTATCCTACTTGGCTTCTGATGAGCCACACCTGCTCCTGGTATTTACCTGAGAACAGGTGTGGCTCATCAGAAGCCGGGTAGGATTGAAAACTGACTGGATAGTAGCTCTCCAGGACCGGAGTTGGAGACCCCTGCTCTACGTCTTCTGATATCCAAAGTGTGGGTGGGCCAGTAGGCGGTGCAATACTTTGGCACCTAGCCTTACAACAACGAGTCATACCCCGAGAAGATCTGTAGACAAACATTTTGGTGAAAGCCTCCCTGTCTACAACTAAATGATAATATTCTGTTTTTGTTTTTGTGCATATACATGACAAGCATCAATATCTACTGCAGGGTTCTTCAACTCTGGACCTCGATTCCTAATCCAGGCCGCGTTTTCAGTTCTCCCAGGTAGTTGTTTAATAATTACTGATTCCGATTGGCCAGAGGCTTCACACCTGACTGACAGGTAAAGGAAGGCTGGAAAACCAGCAGTGCTCGGACCTCGAGGACCGTGAGTTGAATAACCCTGATCTACTGGATACAAGGTACCATAAAATTGCTACTCCACCGTAACTGCATTCAGAGTTCTCCTACAATGATGGGTTTTTTTTTCATTAGATCTACTTCCGTATATTTTCACCTGGAACAAAAGCAAATGAGAGTGAGGAAGCAAATGAAAGGGGGAAGGCAACTTGCTTCTAGGTGACGATGGCTTGGTTATTGCTAAGACTGGGATCTTGAAATTAGCAGATGGGGGTGTGTTGTCCACCTGGGGGCATCCTGAAGGATAAGGAGCTGGAGGAAAAGCTCCTCAGGAACTGGGCAGGCGTGAAGACAAAGACAGGGTGGTCAGCGCTATTGACTCATAGAATTATAAATCATTCAGCTCTCCTTCAGGTGCTCTGTTAGACTGGCATCTGATGACTAAAACACTGATGTAATTTCTTAACAGCTAACAATAATTTAATTGTCGTGGAAGAAGAATGCGATCTTAGATGCCATCTTGCATTTCTATAAACCTCTTTGCTTCTTCGCTCTAAAAATAGCAAGAAGGAATTTCAGCCCATAGTCTATCCATCCACCTATCTTCTCGCAACCTCCCCCCCCCCCCCCAGCCTTTAGTGTCAGTTATAAAAGTTAGATCTAAATCAAATTCAACTCCCATACATCCATTGAGATCCTAACATGGTCCTATGCAGTTCTGCAGGGCCAAAATCTATGGGCACTTGGCAGGAAGTTACCCTAGATCTCCATCAGGGGTCTCCAACTCCAGTCCTGGAGAGCTACTGTCCAGTCGGTTTTCAATCCTACCCAGCTTCTGATGATCCACACCTGTTCTCAGGTAAATAACAGGACCAGGTGTGCCTCATCAGAAGCCAAGTGGGATAGAAAACCTACTGGATAGTAGCTCTCCAGGACCGGAGTTGTAGACCCCTGCCCTAGATGGTGTTCCAAACCATCACAGAGCACATACAGTACATACACACACAACTCAAAGAGGGGGGCGGAGAACCCAGATGCCAACTCCCCACACAGAGCCAGAGTAGAGGGGCAAAGACTTGAACACGGGTCGCCAGAGGTGTGGGCTGACCCTGCTAAACACTGTGCGCCCTTTGGTTTCACTTCTGTAATACTTTTCTTTAATGTGACTTACAGGCCAGCATGAACAATGAAACGCGGCAAAGTTAGACAAAGTATTACAACTTTATATGAGTTGCTACAATAATGCTCTGAAAAACTCTGTATTAAAAATAGATACGCATGATGGAAAACCATCTAACATGCCACGATATAAGGTGGAATACTGCTGGAATGGCTGAGACGTGCTGTGTCACAGGCCATTTTTCTCCCAGGCTCGCCTCTGTTTGCAGGGTGTTTCATCAAAAACGGTAGATGTCAAAATGCATCCATAAATTTTATGACGATCATGCGACACTGTGGTATTCACTTTCTTATTTATTTGTCCTTTCTTTGCCAAGCTGAGAAGTAAATTTGGTTTTATGGTTGGGAATGAGGAGATTTATTGGGGCAATGAAACAGCATAAAATGTCTTGAAACCACTCAGCAATGCACATTAATTTCATTATGTACTTAACCTTTAAGGAATATTAAAATCAGGAAGTGCAAGGCCCACGTTCAAGAAAGCTGCTTTTTCCAACGTGCCAGGCAAAGAACTCTACAGCCGTATACAAGAAGAGGCCTACTACCATGTGTGTCTTGCAGAGGTAAAACACAAGGCATGTCAGAAACCCCGTGAGTGGTCATAGCTGATGGAACATGGTGTTTGCCTTGTTTTTGTGTTAGTGATGCAGGACTTTGGTATAGACTTATATTAAAGTGATCTTGAGCTTCTAGATGGAGAAAAACCACTTCTGATATTTGGACGGGAATTTAACTGTTCATTAGTTGCTTTATGAAAAATTTTTGGACGCCGTGCCTCGAGAGATGTGGGAAATCTTTAACTTCAAAGATTCCAGCAAAAATAACTGAGATGCACTGTGAGTGCTGTCTTCATCATTCTCAGTCTTCTAAATTGGGGTGCAACCCCAGCCATGACAGTAATGCAGTAGTAGCTGCAAAACATTGTTTAAATTCATACCTGCAATTAGGCAACGTGCTAGTTTCAGCCAAGGTTGTTAAACATGAACTTGAAGTCTATGAGCATCAAACAGAGGAACTGGTTTGCCCTTAACCAAAGTGATGTTTACTTGCTTAGATTAGTTTTCAGAAACACCCCAAGACCCATCTGTCCCCCAAATACCTCTACTAGCCTAATACTACTCCATGCTCCTTGAATGGTCTTAATGTGTCACGTTCTCCAGAATGAACAGTAGGTTCTTGCTTTGTTTGGAGCATGTTGTGTAGTTCTCTCCAATACAGGTACTCTTGTACCTTGGCCTCCATCGGAAGCTCAGCCTAACTGCACTTGTGCCCAGTCAACTCCTGTTTGATTGTAATGTATCATTTGCCTTGTATGTCACTCTGGACAAAAGCGTATGCTAAGGAAATAAATATAATGTAAATGTAATGTTATCTCTGTCATTCGATGATTAAGATCAGGCACTCCCACAGCTAGGATCGAGCTGACGTCATTTATGTTTTCTTGCAGTGACATACAATCCATCCACTGTTCGAAGGTGTCATTTCCATCACTGGGAAAATCCTTTCAGTATAGATAGACAGAAGAAATATTCCCAGGGAAGCAGAGGAGGGCCCCTATAACAGTAATCAGTCTTTGGTTCCTTGAGTTGATAACGTCTCAGTTACTTGTCCACATCCTTGACCCCTATGCTACTAATTTATCTGCTGACCAAGGCCCGGCGTGCTAGATGATGATTAAACACCCTGGACGGCCCATTCCTCAGGCAGCACAGGGTTATAACAAACTGGGCATCTCACCCATTCCTTTCCTGCAGCGAGACATGCAGCATTCTTTAAGATGAGGCATGCATAACCTCCAGAGATGTAGGTAGTCCTCAGAGAAATGCCTTTCCTATTGCAAAAATATCACGTATAATTTATCATATATTACTGGCTGAAAAATCTCCAGTTAAGAAAATCACATTCCTCTGATTTGTTATGAAATAGGATGTCTTCCTTGACTGAAAATTGAGTTTGCACGGAATAACACTGCGAATCCGTTCCGTCAAATGGATCCCTAAAAATCTGAGTTGGCTAAACTTCCCACTGTTTGCGCTTTTATATTTTTATTACATCACTCTTTTCCACAGATGGTCCTCTTCAAACACATATGCAGGATGATTATAGTATCTCACACAATGAATACTCAGTATATGTAAAGACTAATACTGAGCAGTAATGGAGCTAAACTTGTAAAAGAGTTTCAGAGTTAAATATTGTATCCCATGCAAGGTCGAGGGGGTCTGAGGTATATCCACGAAGTCACGGGCACAAGGCAGAGAACAATCCAGGATGGGGTGCCAACCCATCACAGGGCACCAGCGAAGCGGACTGACGCGGACTGACGCGCCCTGACGGACTGGGGAGAACGTGCAATCCCCGCACGCATAAAGCCAGGATGGTCTCCAAACGCGTGACTCGACAAGAGCCAGCAAGAGCAAATCAATAATCCAATCAAGAGTCAATAATACAATTATTTAGAACGAATTATACACTACCAGTCAAAAGTTTTTGCATGCCACAGGTTTTTAACACTTCTCCATTTATTTCATACACTGCAGAATTTTTTATCCTTGTTAAGCACTGGAAAATTGAGTGCACAACTAAAAATGAAAATGTAAGTGAAATAAAACAAGTTTCCTTTATAACATGGAAAGAGTATGTAGTGCATGTCGGACATCCTATTAACTGGGTGTGGTGATGGCATAGTCAAATTCTAGGCTGTCTTTTAACTTTAAATGCACTAGTTAACTCTTTCATCCCGTGAAACAGAGCAGTATTTAATGTCCCTTGTACAAAGAATGCCTCGGATTTTCTCTGGCGTTTTACCTGCTAAAGGAAGTTACTTGTAAAGGTACTCAGTTGGTGAACATACTGTAAATGTATTTGTTAGCAAAGGGTAAATTTTGATTAAATATTAAGTGAGTAACATGCAGACGTAGAACATCTCAGTGTGTGCAATAACTTTTGACTGGTAGCGTGAATGTGTTATGAATTCATGCAGGCATGCTGGTTAAAATAAAGTGTACTTTGCAGTTTTTGGTAAGATTTCAGCGTGAATGTATAGAAGTCTTTATTTATTTATATATCCATCGACGTGATATAGAATTCTGGTTGGATTGGATGCCAGGCAGAGCACAGTAAACACAGTTTCCCTCACATATATCTTTGTGGCTAAAGCTCTGTACTTTTGTTCGACCGAGTAACACAACCAGATGTCAGGCTTGTTTTGATCGCGACGTCGCGTACGGAACAGGAGCAGATGGTCCTCGCCGAAAGCGGGATTGTAGGAGCGGACGGCATGCGGCGGATGGCGTGGCTGTGGACCCAGGGGAAAGGGGGCCACGTGCTACCGCTCCGGACGACAAGAAAAAGCAGATGTAGAGCGAGCATTCCGCCGCAGCCTGCGCAGACGGCACCGCCAAGAGAGCGCTGAAATGGCTGGACTCTGCCCCAGAAGCCTACTGTAACAAACACAACATGCAATTTTGCAATTTTAAAGATCGGGGAATTACAGAAGAATTTTATTTTATTTATTTATTTATTTATTTTTAATCTATCCAAAACACAGCTGTTACTGAGTGACTGGATGTCTACGAACAGTAGTCGCTGAAGCACAACATGTTTTTAATGTTTCATTCGTAGTTTACCGTACATGGCAGCACGAAAAAAGACAGCTAAGACAACAGCAGCGGCATAATTCACAGACAAATAAACTATGATCTGCGTAGCTCTATAACTGTGTAGCAAGTGCTACTTCCAGTCTCCCAGTCAGATAATAACATGAGCCACACAGCTGGGGGATTTCTCATTGTCTAAAGCACTGATTATATGTCCAGCTATCACCCTCCTTCACATTAAAAATCTTTGATCTGAAATCAGACATTTTGCTTTAAAGACTTTTGAGTCCAGTTTAGCTTAATATTTTGGGTTTTTTTTTCCTCACGCGCATTAACAGTAGTTGTAAAAATGCAGACACGTGTTTCTTTTGAACAAGGCTGCAGCCCCTGGCATGCAACACTTTAAACGATTTTATCTGTAATAGATCGAGCGAACGCAGTGCCTCATTTCAACACCCCCGTTTGGCAACCATGAACACACTGAACTTTTCACCCTTCCTGAAAATATTTAAGTATAATTGAACTCACTTTGCACCTTAACCTGAGTTAGCTGTAGTTGATAACTGGGGGAGGACAGTGGATGCATTGATGAATGGGGCTGGATAATACATTTGCAGACAGAGAATCCCCCTGTTACACAGAACGTCTCCATGTTCGCCACAACAGCCTCCCTTGAGCTCTCTGCGTTCTCCACAGAAGCAGAACCTTCGGTTAGCGCTTAGCCGTTGCGTAGGCTTAGCCAGCCGACAAATGCTTTTTTTTTAAAGAGATGCCCTGTCAAGTAGGATGATTTGCAATCCCTCTGCTTTGCAAATTTCATGGAGTGCACTTTTCTTGGCTTTCTATTAAAGGTCCAAAATTTAAGGTCAGCATGTCTTTTAAAATACATTTTAAGCTGTTAGCAAGATTTCAGATGATATATCGCTATTACAGTACGAATGTCAGAGGGGGCAGAAAAGCAGTATTGGGAATATCGTATTTTTTCACAACTCACTTGTTTAAATTTCATTACATAGTTGGTTCTAATCCTTCATTTCCCCACCTTCTGAAAAATGACCCCTCCCCCATTTTTTAAGGCTAGTATCGGAAGTCTGTAATATCTGAGTGCTGCAGTGAACATTTATGGACATGGTCTAGG
This sequence comes from Paramormyrops kingsleyae, assembly GCF_048594095.1. NCBI lineage: Eukaryota > Metazoa > Chordata > Actinopteri > Osteoglossiformes > Mormyridae > Paramormyrops > Paramormyrops kingsleyae. The sequence continues at coordinate 22,944,775 of NC_132800.1, read as the reverse complement.
TGTCAGAGCAAAATGAAAGTGTTTTTGTTTTTATGACCGGAAGAACAAGAGATATATGTTGCATTCAATTGACCTGATTTTATTTTGCGTCCATGATTTTATGAAATGGCGATCAAGTAAAAATGACTCAGAACTATTCAACACGTCTGCTCGACCTTTTATTGGAGCACTTCAGTGTTAAAGAAGTGTCTGTGCTTCTTGTTATTCAATTTTAGTTGAACAAGTGGTACCGAACCGTACAGGTTAGGGTGAAATAAATGTCCCTATTGACCTCTTTACTTCAACGCTATAAGCTGAAACAATGTAATATTAGATCAGTTAGAGTCCTCAGAGACCTACAGACAGTTCACATTGCTGGAGGGAGCAAAAATGTGGACTGCCTGGCAGGAACTGGGAGGGAGCAAAAACATGGACTGTTTGGCAGGAACTTGGAGGGAGCAAAAATGTGGACTGTCTGGCAGGAACTCGGAGGGAGCAAAAACGTGGACCGACTGTGGTTGCCCGAGGACTGGATTGGGAAACAGTGTATTAGATAACCAAATGCCTGTGTGATAGGATGATTTCCAACATATTTGAAATCGAGCCCCCTAGAATGTTTTGTCCAGTACTTACCAGAAAACCACACGTCAGTATTTTTAAAAGAATACCAGGTGCTATTATGTAAGACGTGCAAGGAGCTACTTCACAAAGACCAGGCACATCCCCACTAGGGCCACCAAACAGACGTGCATTCCTTTCCTCTTCTGTTGGGCACATTAACATAATGATTGTCTCATTCTGTGTATCGCATTGTGTTTATAATTCTCTTTGTTGCGTTAAAGTCATTTATTGTTCCCACAAATTCTGAACATTCCACATATGGAGAGTGTCAGTTACCCAAATGTAGGTCAGAGTATGTAATTTATCCAAAATTGACCATTATCTTTTTATTTTATTTTATACTATTATTGTGACGTGCAGCAAGGACAGAGGAGGCAGACCCCATAATGCGGTAGCGAAGCGGTTTAATGAATAAACCGGTAGTAAACACAGCCAAAGGGGCAGGCAAGAGGTCGGTGTCCGGGAGAGTCAGTCCTACGAGGAGAGACGGGACGGGACAGACAATGGGAAGGGAGGAACGAAGTGGATGGGGGAGCAGGGCAGGACGGAGCAGGCAGGGCAGGCAGGACAGGCAGGGCAGGCATGACAGGCAGGACAGGCGTGACAGGCAGGGCAGGCAGGACAGGCGTGACAGGCAGGGCAGGCAGGACAGGCGTGACAGGCAGGGCAGGGAGGACAGGCAGGGCAGGGAGGACAGGCAGGGCAGGCGTGACAGGCAGGGCAGGCGTGACAGGCAGGGCAGGCAGGACTGGACGGAGCAGGTAGGGTAATCGGGGAGAACGAAAGACAGAAAGACGCTCAGTAAGGCACATTAGAGATAACGGCAACAATGCTTCGCATCGAGCCACTGGGCTCGCCAGTTTAAGAAGTGGAGCAATTAGCCGGTGATTAACTCCAGGTGCTTGGTCCCGCCCGTGTGAGCGTGACAATTATTATTATTATCCATTTTCCATAACTGCTTATGTAGTACAGGGAGCACAAAGCATAAGGCAGAGGACATCCTGGACATCCTGGATGGGATGCCAGTCCATTGTAAGGCATACACACATGGATTTTTGACTGTAGGAAGAAATCCCAGAGAAAACCCAAACACAGGAACAACCTGCACACAGAAGCAAGGTCAGCAATCAAGGCACCGTCCTTGGAAGCATGAAGCTGTGGTGATATACACTCAGTGACAGCACCAGCCATGAGCCTATCAGAGCCTGCTAATCTCTCCTTAGTGCCCAGCCATGAGCCAATCAGAGGCTGCTAATCTCTGCTTTGTGCCCAGCCATGAGCCTATCAGAGCCTGCTCGTCTCCCCTCAGCACCCAGCTATGAGCCTATCAGAAGCCTCATTATTATCATAATTATGAATATTCTGTATTGTGTGTAGCCTGTGGTATTTTTGTTTGTTTTGCACATTGAGCCAGGAGAAACACTCTCGAATTGTATTGTTCGAATGACAATTAAGTTGACTTTGACTTTGACTTTGATTATCATTTTTTTAGAGGTAATATATAGCCTTTATAGTTTTATTTGGCAATTTTTGTCATGGTTCTGTTGATTAAGAGTTTATAATGTTGTATAATGAACAGAACAAAACATGGGTCTCCAAGCATTTCGCCGAGCGAGCGACGTGCCGTGAATGAAGCGAAGCCCAGATCCGGACACGCGCATCATGCGTCAGAATAAACAAGACAGCCACACGCTTATGAGACCGGAACGGCAAACCTTTTACTCATTTTCGTTTGAAAAGCACAGACCCAGCGCTGGCAGTGCCTGGAATACCTTCAGATGAACATTGCTGGTAATCACCATCCATGTTTTCTGAGCTACCCCAGTTTATTTCACAAAACGTTTTCATGACTGAGGCTCCTTAGCACAAAGCGTTGGCTAAAGCCACCCGTGATTAAAGTGCGAGGTATGATGCATACACGTCTGGTCAAGCTAGGGGTTAATTTATAAGGGACTTTTTCGATTCCCGTGGTTAATGCCCACATGTGCTTCACTGGAAACGTACCGTCATTTCTAGATAGGCCCAGTTCCCTAAAGTCGATTGCTGATCGGAGCATAACAAACTTTGAAACCGCAGTGCCGGCCTTGCTGTATAAACAAGGCGAAGGAGGCATTCGTCTCGTGAAAGCCACACGAGTGACATCTCCCCGTTTCTGTCTCAGCTCCATAAACGAAACTCAATATTTTAATGTGAAGATGTTTTGGTTTGAATTACAGAGAAAACAGTTTTAAAGCTGTTTTTGTATAGTTTCCATTTCTGTGGAAGAAAGGGCCTTTTAATATTACTTTTTGTTAATAACGTTGTAGAATGAAATATATACAATGTTTTTTTTTCTCCCTTTTCTGATGCAATAGTTGAATTACTTGTCAGCTCAGATTAAAATGCACTCTGCTTTTTCTCTCTTTTCTATATTTCGAATACTGGAATGATGTGGGGGAAGAAACCTCAGACTGATGTATTTTCCAGGGAGAAACGCTTTCTTTTCAAAGCTTAATTTCCTCTACTAGGCTTAAGGGACTGCAATATCCACCATGGGACGGAAGATGCATCCTAAATGAGACCCTTAAATGAAAGCTGGTGCTCACAGAGAACAACCTTTAAATCTTTGAATATATGAGCATGTCTCATAAGTATTCATGAGTAGATGCTAATATCTGATATGTATGTGTAATACATATACAATTTTTATCAATTCTCAGTACTACATCATGTGGTTGGCGTAGTCATTTACCAGTAATTTTGAGAATGTATAATCAAAGAAAATCAGAAGAACTCCAAGCTGGAAGTAAAAATCAGATTTTTCCCCTTCTCTCGTACATCTTTGAAGTTGAACTTGACTGAACTGGACATTAATGATTTTTTTTTTCGAACACCAAATTTTCAGTGCAACAACTTACAGCCATGTGGTTCATGCGAAGCAGTGAACCGCACTGGCTGTAAATGAAGATCCAGCAAGAACGGCACCATTAAATGAACATGGGAAAAAATATTTGGCTGCTACTGTGAAACCACTTAAGCATTTATAGCACATTCAAAATGGGGGGAATTACTCTAAATCTGCATGATTAAAGGGTTTTCTTTGCTCACATATATGCAGTTACCTAACAATTACATTATTTCTTAAAATTTTCAAATATTTCTCAGTACCATAAAATCAAGAACAAAGTACAAAGTACTATAAGCAACTGAAGAAACTCTCATCTGCGCTTGGCTTTGACGGCCTGATCACACAATGGAGAGCGGAGCACTGCTGTTTACAACAGAGCATCACCTGTCTCATAATCTGGTCTTGCTTGTGGAAAAAAAAAAACTATAACCATAAAGATATTCCCATGCCATTTCATGTTCTTTACTCTAAAAATGCTGTCACATCTGACATTTTTCTTACTCTAAAGTTATCACAGTAGATCACACTTCCGGTAAGGTGCAAGCATTTGACGAAGGTAACAGCAACAGACTACAGTAATGGCAGTAATACAATCCTCCTTAAGTATTAAACAGTTGTGATGATGTTGTTTTTGTGGTTCCAGGAAGTTTCCCAATTGCACCGAAAAGCTTCCTTTTCATAGATTCCTGTGACATGTCCATTACCTCTTACCCACTTACGAAGAATAACTAAACACATGAATGTAACCACGCTCATTGGACTGCACTGTACTCAAAAAATGCATAACTTACGCCATAACTTATGTTCCCCGGAATCTAACTCCTATGTGGGTCTTTACAGAAATACTTTTCCTCCTAGCTGTATATATGTTCTCCAGAAGTTTCACTATTGCTCAAAGATAGCACACAGGAATAGGATTTCAGGCTACTTTCAAAAATAACATTTTTCAAACACGCATTTTTTGCTCAATAATTGAGTTGACAATGACTTAACAATTAATATTTTGTACATACTGTAAAAAGATCATCTAACATCCAAGAAGTAGAACTGCAGACCACCTAATGACCAAGGGTGACTCTTTGGCTTCATACCTCTTGGGCTGTACTTATGTGTTCTTGTGTTCTAGGTCCTGTGGGTTACCTCTGTGTTCACTGGTTTCCTCCCGTAGTTCAAAGACATGCGGTTAAGGTTAATTTGCATATCTACATGGCCCATAGCGAATGACTAAGTGTGTGCGAGTATTTGTGTGTTTGTGCCTTTCCGATGGACTGCGATCCCGTCTAGAGTGTACTCTGCCACGTAGCCTGTGCTGAATGCAAGAGGTTCCTGGCCAACCCACAACCCCGCTCGTGATAAGCCATTAAAAGATGGATGGGTGAATAGACAGCAAGGCGAGCTTAACGCGATGTAAAAGGGAAATTTAGTATTTGCCATTAGCCTGTAAAGAATTACTGAAAGGACACCCTCTGATTTCAGATAAATGGACATGATTAAACTAGGGTTTTGAAGACTTTAGCAGAGAACTCTGGTGCTTCAGATGAATACCGCAGCGGCTAAAACAGACCCTTGACGTCAAACCAGTAGAACATCTTGGAATTGAATCGCAATGCCGAATTAGGGTAAGGCCAAGATGGAGGAGTAGAGTACAATACCACAATCTTTCTACCATAAATATTAAAGAGATCATTAAGACTAAATGTTGTCTATTGTAACGTTCATTTCTTGGAATAAAGGCATGTTTTTTTTTCATAACTGCATGTGTGCCACGAATTTTGGCAAGACAGATGTGTTTTGACACATTTCATCACAGTAAATATTGTTGATTTTTATTTGACCTTTTTGAGTGATGATGTCATAAAAGCCTATTGTTGAATAAACACGATCTAGTAACAGTGGGATGAAGTTTTGAAGAACATTGTTTCTTGGAAGGGTTTAAATGTTGACTCAACAAGGGAAAGGAATCAAGGTGGAGAGCTGTAATTATGTCATAATTTTCCCAAACTGAGACTGAATGTGGTTCACATGAATCTATGCTTTTCATTTGACAATAAATTCTGAAATTACTGGTAAAAAAAGGCAGTAAACGATGACAGAGGAACTAAGGCAATTTCTCTGAAAAGAGCTGCCCAACGTTCTCAAAGTATGTTCTCCATCGCATCAAAAAGCACATTTCTACGAAAACCTAGTCTTAATGTAACACAATGCACACAGGTTCCATGAATAAGCACACAGCACAAATGTTGGGATGGATTTTACAAAAGATTAAGGAAAAGGCAAAACATCTTTCTCACAGCTTAATGTTGAGGCAAACTCTTTCCTCCAAACATCTTTATATGCCCATTGTAAGGTTGCGGTTACAGCTTTTGCATAAGAAGGTTTCTTTTCAGACAGCTGCAACTCAGTTGCACTTCAACATAAAGTCCTTTATATGAATCCAGTGCTAATTAAAATGGGAATTTAGGTTTAGAATTTCCTTGTAAAGGCAATGAGTCTCAGATGATTCTTCAAAAAAATCTGAATGGTTGAAGTTTTGATTTAACAGAGTTACACTGAGCAGTAAGTTTGAAAAGCCATTGCATTGAGAATTAAATCTCGTTTACTGAGATACCATAAACAAGTTTTTACAGCTTGGGTTGGCTTTGGAAGTGTTTTTGAAACCACTTCATAGTGTGTGTGTGTGTGTGTGCTACTGAAGGACTGGAAAACAGAAAGGCTAACACAAGAACATACATTAACACCGTTAGCTTCCAGTCATCAACAGCAGGATTTGATTTCCTCATCCCTCTACGAAGACATTGTCTATTTAGTCTCATTATACAGGATGATAATCTCACAGCCGTATGCTAAAGGTGAGAGAAATCTAAACACACCTGCATAATCTAATCAATAAGCCTTCCAACAAAATCTTCAAATGTATGTCCAAGAAATTGACTTAGATCTTCTAACTGTTTTAACTACAGCAATTTCACAGCTCTTCTCATAGAGCCATATAGAGATAGCAAGTCTAAGCTAGAATCGAATTACAAATCGGAGGATATTCAGCCTGCATTTTAAGATTGCAGGGCTGGGAGCCCCAGAAAGTACTGAGACAGACTCAAGCAAATCAGACAGCCAATTTGTTTGCCGTATCTTAAAAAGGTATTCTCAAAAATGATCCCCACAGGCTATGAATCTGAAGGCACACCTGTACTCCCTTAGTAAAAGACCAGAGATAATTCGATTCTGAAACTTTCTTTCACCTCTTTCACGCGCATCTGCTTCACCTCCTGCTAATACCACGGACCACTGAGGCCATATATCATTAGTATGAAGGTGAAGATGTTATTGCTGGTGAAGTAATGGGGATGTGTCATTGACACTGATGAATTACTCCTGATAGCAATTGTAACATTTAGGAATTTTTGTAGCTACGCGAGTGATATTCTATATACAGGTTTGAAATTCAGATAGAAAGCCTACTTGTGGCCTTAATTGACAGATAATGTGCAATGTAATGCATTGTTTGAGCACCTGATCACAGGCTAACACGTGAGCATAATGTATGAGTATAATGCTTTGTTTTGACATAATCCCCAGTAACTTGTTACGTGTTTACAGATATTCCAACCTCTGTTCACCCCAAAAAGCCTCTAAAATCCTAAAAATAAGCTTATAATACAATTTATCTACACGCCTCTAATACTGTTGCATTTAAATTACAGCAAAAAATATAGACTTTTTTTCTTAAGTGGGCTAATTGCTCGCATTTATGAATATTATTGTTTTGGGTGAATTGACCATAGCAAAGGTTTTCTTTTTTTTTTTTGTGAAGATAAACATCATTCCAGAAGTTGTTGAAAATGACCAGACTCAATGCCACTTTAGTATTTAGCATTAGCATTATCAGCATTAGCAGTGCGGCCCAGCTAAATCACCGCCGATCTTGCATACTGTAGACCAGGGTTGCTGTTCAGACAGCCATGAGACTGGATATTCGTCTTTACCTCAGGAATCCAACGTCTTATGATTCATGGAAAATTAATAGTTTTACAATGCGAACGAAAGCTGCCGTCTCCCAATTACACACGTAGCACCACAGTGGAGCAAGATTATCTGCCATCCTGTGGCAGACAGTAAACACAGCGGTAATCGTGACGACAGGGTTTATCATACGCTGACAACGATCCGGTCCCTGGGGGCGGACCGCGAGCCCCTCCATCCCTTCCAACGCACCTCCAAGCTTAATTGCAGAAGGTACCGTACTCCCACATCAGCCACATTCCAAAGCTTTAATGGTCCCAATCTTAATGTAGAAAGTACAACTACTTCTTCACACGTGCTGTGAAAGTCTTAAGCTTTGGGTATTTAACCAATGCTGTCATTACATCACATACATATATTTTCGCATTCAATCATTTTACTTTTTTCTTTTTTTTCCCCCATTCCGATGCCTCATTAACCCAGAAAATAGCTACCACATGTTTCGCCTGGGTTTGGAGGCCTTCCTGTCTCTGTTTGAGGATGCTAAAGGTGTGCAGCCCAGCACGCTAGGTCTCGTGGCCACCGCCTGACTGTTTGTCTACACACGTGCTTTTTCCACCAATGGCCTGGCTTCCCCCCTTTTCCCTTGATTGATTCTGAAATGCATGCATGCCCTAAAAACAACAGCACTTGAGTCTTTCTGCTGTGATTAGCACTCCTTGTTTGACATGAGGGGCCTAGCGAGCGCCTTCCAAATTTCTGTCCGTCTCTGACATTTTTATGGCTTTCAAATTACCCAGGGAGGCTTTAAAGCCAGTTCCCCACATCACACTGCGTTCACTTACTGCAGTGGACATTTTTTACTCCTTCTTGCACAAAAGCAGCAATAAAATCTGACCTCTCCCCCTGCTAACAAAAATCTAGTTTTAAAATACTGAATGTAATAACAATATTAAGACAGAATAAGTATTGTAGGTGACCCCTGAAAAAAGAACTTAATTCAGTGACAACATGTGGAAGAACCGGGTACATGATTATCAGTGTGATTTTCATGGTTAATCCTCCATGATAGTAACTCTCAGAATAATTCCAGACCTGCCTAAAAACCTACGCAGGAACATCTGAACAGAGGTATGACCACACATAAACTTTTTGTATTACATAGTGTTTTTTTCTCCCCAAAAGTTCTGAGAACATGGAAGTCTTTGGGTCAATCATTCATTTATCCATTCTGTAGTGATGTTGAGAAGGTACTGCTGGAAGCATTGTAAAGTCCTGACATGTTAGAACATCAACCCAGAGTCAGGCAAACGCTGGGCTGCAGCTGATGCACCAACTCACTGTCTCGTCTAAGGCCATACATCTATAAATCTGTGTAGGTCCTGTCTAAATTCCCCACATCTAATAAACTCAAAAACAGTTTCACTGAAGAACAAGCATGAAATGCATCCTTTGGGCAATAAAAGCCACGGTAATTATTTTAAATTACACACTGTGGCTGAACACAGTACAAAGCAGCCTGCTAACTCCTAGCACCTCCTTAGCTGTACACTAGATTTTCCCTGTTCATTAAACGCTCCATCTACTAGGGCACGTCAAGAAACATGGTTTGATTTTCTTTCCAGGGTCACGTTTAAAATTTACTCATCACCGGATATTGGGACATCTGGGAAAGTTAACGATACAAATATGAGCCTTGGAATTATTAGCAGCCTACTGTTCCTGCATACTTTGGTGTCTGGAGAGAGGTTTCAAGGATGTCCCCGGTCTCACATTGAACAGGAGAATAAACAGTGGTAAATCAAGTTTTATGGGCATACTTTGCAAGCTATGAAATGCACAACTGGGATCCCAAATGGGAATTCCCAGGTAAGACACTATTTAATTTACAAACAGAACTACTTCCATAAGCACCCTTCGACACAGAAAGCCCTCTATCAACAATGTTATAAGGTACACCTTTCTAAAGCCTAGGCATGACATATTTAATACCCTTAGGTTCAGATATGTTGTTATATTGCTGTTTCAGACATGGCCAAATTATTTTTTACCAGTTGTCCAGCAGGCATACCGATTTGAAACTAATAACTTTACAATCGCATAAATAGCTTAAAGAATGACACTGTAATATTTTAAAGATAGCGTGACACTGGAAAATATGCACTCTGTCACAGACCGTCACCTACACCTGCTTGGCGGGGCTACGATTTATGGTTTACTCAGGAATAACAGATGGGTTAAATGCATCCATAAAAAGAGTCTTTAAATCAGCTCGCATGTGACCTCACAGGCACCAGTGTAAGCTAGCCCCACGTGCAGACAGGACAAGACCCTTAATGGTGTGTAAGACTCATATCCCCATTCTGACCATAAGGCCCCGTCAGTGTCACACAGAACAAGCTGCCATTTCACCATGTCCAGCGCAAACATCAGCGCAAGCTTCTCAAACTGCCAACTGCACAGATCATACCAAATTTACATCTCTACAGTATTTATTATCCCTGGACAATTTATTAACTGTATGTTTGCACCTTGCATGCCCTGTTACTGTGACGTTAAGTGTACTATATGTTACGATACGTACAGGGCCTAATATTTAAAATGATCAGCCAAAAACTGGCTCTAAGCAACTTAGTAAAACTCCCACAAGCCAAAAACTTACAGATGATATAGCTGAACCTGCCAGAAAGGCATTGGATAGGAATGGTCACATTACTAAAGTGGTCTCTAAGGTAACAGTGCCAGACATGGTCCAGTGGACCCCTCAAACTCAGTTTCTGTCTCTTCGGAGTTTATTCCCTCAGTACCTGCATGTCTACTTCCTAAAAACTGACCCCCCAACCCAGAATCATTTAGCAGTTTAATAAAAAGTGGTAAAAGTGATTCCCCTGTGTTTGTAGAGTGTCAGCTCAGTCAGTGGTGGTTCTGGCAGTACCACTCCACAGACTAGGAATAGTCAAGGTTGGTTTCCTTTAAAAATCGCTACATAGTTTGCTTAATGCATAGAGTTTATTGCGTCAGGTTGCATGAGTAGAGCTAATGAGCATCTAAGCCTTGGAGCAACAACATTGCAGTAAGACTGTATCACATATCAGAAGAAACCATGAAAATCCCACCATACATGCAACTAAATATAGACTGCTGATATTTTTCCAGGAAAGTGTAATCTATAAATATGCTGCTTTATATGTATCAAGTAGAACAATAATTACTACCTTGTGTTTTTAAACATGAACATTTGTTGCTTGAATTGGAAGTATGTCCTGTTATTAGTCTGCAAGCAATAAGGTTTGTTATGCAGACCAATTAGCTTCTTTAAAATCCATTAAGGTAATGGCATCTGAGGGCCACCTACGTCTAGCATGGTCAACTGGCAGGTTTCCCAAGCTAAATGAGCTTCTCATTGACTATCGTCTGGTCAGGTTGCCTCCCCAACACAAGAATCTAAACAACAGATGACTAAAAAGAGCTACCAACGGTGTGATGAAGACTTTCAGACATGGAATGGCAGGTCCCACTGAAAGGTTAAGCTGCAATTAAATTAACAGTTATGGTGATTTTTCATTTCAGAGCCTGTCGCAACATGTAAAATGTTGAACTCAATTTAATTTAAATTGTGAAATTCGTCAGATTTGGACCTTTCAGGTCCAGAAAGTAAAAATCCAAACCAGGATTTTGTTTCAACCAACCAGTTGAGCATAAAGAATCGCAGTCACAGATGTCCGCCTCTGTCCAGATTAATCAGGGGTGATTGAGATATTGTGCATAGGTATATGGTAAAAATGGAATATGTTAATATGTGTAACCATAATTCATTAAATGTGTTTAATCATTCCTAGGAATAAGTACAATGACAATAAATGTCTAAACATGTTTCACTCCTTGAAAAATCAGGGTGTATTTTTTAGTGTAACTGAAGCAGCTGGACAAGCAGCAAACTGTTCCAATGACCAGGATTGAGGGACACTGATGCAGAAAATGGCCCAGCCTTTGTGCCTGAATCCAGGCCAGGTTCCATAGACATCATCGGGCCCACAGTAACACATAGTGAAAAAATGCTACTACTGTCCAGCCACAGAGCCTGGTAGTGGAATTACTAGTGTGAACCCTCATGAAATTTGCTTCCGCCCCCTGGTCAGCAAAATCTATGGAGGGGAACCCCCTCTTTGGTCAACAAATGTCTATTCAAGAGGAACCACATAACCCTCCCCCACTCAATTGGAGAATTCTACAGAGGGCCTATGACTAGGTTCCCCCCCTTCAAAATGCTAAAAATGTTTCAGTTTTATTGGACTGATTCCAAATGTAGATCTAATGTTTTGACATGTGGCAGACACATGTATTCATCAAATTAGCTTCCATGTAAATATGTCCATGAAAATAACTCCATAGCTCCAAAATAAATCCACATTTTGCATTTAAAATATGATGCAAATGATGACATGGAATATTGTTTTGGTTGGTTTGTTTTCATTTAGAGGCAGTGAGTGGATGTTTGAAACAGCTGGGTCAAAATTTGGTCGTATCATGTCTGTCTTCCAGCACAACGGAGTACGTGCAGTACATTCGAAACTCTAAAATAAACATCCAAAACAATCCAATGTGTGACGATTAAACTAAGCAGTCAGTAGTTCACTGCAGTGAACTCTTACACAAGACGTTTTGTATTGCAATTCACTTGACTGGCACATAGTTGCAAAGACAGGTGTGTAAACCTGGAGTACTGACCTGGTCTTGTGAGAACAGAGTATTTTAAGCAATGCTGGACTCTAAATCTGTTCATAAATTATAGAAATAATCACAGTGATCTTATAGCAGGACATTCGAATTTGTCACAGACACTAAAGGAGTACTTTTCCTGCTCCCGCTATTTATGTATAGAGATAAATAGGGTATTTTAATAATCCCAAACCAGAAAATTAGGAGAAACAAGTGTTTCTATTCAGACCAAGGCTGAGACATGAGCTGTCCAGCGTTTCATACTTCTCCTTGTATTGGAACATAAACCAGCGCTCATGAGATTTGCCACAAAAATGATTTGGCAACAGCAACAGTGCAGGCAGAATGTCTTCATAAATCACAGACCAAGGATCTATGAGTATCACACAAAAACATCTGTAAAGAATAGCAACATCTGTTCACACTCTGAAACATACCAGCAGTACCAAAGTCAGTAAAATTGCCACTCTGAATATTTCATTATGTTATATTAAGTATGTGGTGTAACTGAAAATTCAGTGACTAGCATCGCTTACAGTAGCCTGCCTTACCTATACACAAAACTTGATATTTTTATTGGGGAAATTCATTAATATTTTCTTTAATTAAATGCAGATCTCTGGTTAAGGACAGCGACTCACCAGTTCCAGCTTCTAGAGGCCTCCTGCAGTATCCTTGAGTGAGGTACTTGCATTGTTCCTTTAAAATACTTACCAGTACAAGCGAGTACAAATTACAAGTATTCATATATGCAAATAATTTTTAAACTTAAGTGATGATGACAATTATTAATATTTACAGCATTTAGCAGACACTCTTATGTAGAGCGACTTACATTTTTCTTGGAGCAAGTTGGGATTAAGGGTCTTGCTCAGGAACCCAGTGATGGCAGCGTGAGAGGTGGGATTTAAACCCACACTCACTGAGTCCAGAGACAAGCAGCCTAACCACCAACACCCAACAACTATTAACAACCTTGCATAAAAATCTACCAGTATGGTTTGTGTATCTGTTGCAAACCTGTGAAATGCTTTTGCCCTTCCCCGACCTTTGCCCTCTACGCATTGGGGGTTTCTCCCTGCTATTGAAGTAGATCCAGTGGCTATGTGGAAAGATCAAACAAAATGACAAGCTCCGAAGGCCCACTTGGCCACAGAGGGATGGCCTGCCATAACGACTCTACATTGATACATTTAACCTATTTCTAAACATTATCATGTCCACTGTTGTAAGGACTTTTTAAATTACAAATATATGAAAACGATTAATTGCCTCCGAGTTTTAAAAATGTACAAAATATATAAGTTATTATAAATAAGCTGTCCTGACAGTCCTCAAACTTCCATTCTAGGATGTTATAAAGTAGGAGTATGTGAAGGTTCTATGAGAGTGACTGCTTGGTTGTCCATAGGCAGCAGTTTTTTGGAGAATTTTTAGGCAGCGTAGCCATAGCGCCAAGGAATTCACTTCCCTGACTTACCAGTAGAGGGAGAACAGCAACTGTTCCTAAAGATCCGTCGATGGGAACTTGTAAGCCAGACTGTATTACTGCGACATGGTAATGTAACAAAAACGAGAACCATCTTTTTTTGTTTTCCTTGTGAGCATCAGGAATACATCTTTAAGGAAAACTCTCTATAGGTGTTATATATATTATATTGCGAACTGTAATTAAACACATCTAGATGTTAAATCTCAGTAACTAGAGAAGTTGAGTCACTGATTTGGAGCGAACTGTTTATTAACTGTGAAGAGCTTTTAAATGTACACGCTCACCCTCGACAGTGTTTTGTTTGTCTGATTTCCATTCCAATTCATATCAATAACACATCTGCATGTCATGTTAATGGAAATATGCTTTCCATCATCCAGGGAAATATTCTGTACCATGTTGTTTGCGATTCTCCTACTTTGATTTCCAGCTGTTTCTGGGCAAAAACTGTACATTGTCCCTTATTTAATTAGGCCACACATTTCTGTCTCTTTTCTGTTGTACGCTGCCTGCAACAAGTCATGTTAGGAGACCGGAATTAAAACTTTATTAAGTATTAGGTATTAAGTATTAGGTTATTAAGTATTTGCTCACAGCTTGTAAGCCTGTGGAGAAAAAACTTATGCAATTTGTAAAGTGTGTATATATCATTCAGTAGTACACTCAATGTATTTAATCAATGTGATAGGTATATTATTCAAAAGAATAACAGTATCAAGCTAGAAAGGATTTACTGAAAGGCAATCTAAATCGGGCTAGAAAGATATGAATTATGTCCTGCACTGCAGAGGATGTATCAAAATCAATTTAGGTATTTATTTAGTAATTAAGACTGACCTGCACAATCAACTTTATGAAGACGAATGATCATAAATGCTGGTCTATACAGAGAGAGACCCCATCCGGTTCAGAAAATAAAAGATATTTACCTTGGCACTCTGCAGGTTGAAGCTTCTGATGCTGGTGAACTGAAAAAATCCTATCAATAACTTAAATGTGTGGTTTCCAGACACTCCCAGAGCTGGGAGATTCAATTCAGAGATTCATCCTGCAGAAACCCGAAGTTTAATCTTCTTTTAGGATAGCAAATATTGAAAGCAAGAAAATAAGATATTTTCATCCCGTAATAAATAGACTCACTGAGCTAATACCACATTTGTTCATTGTTACTGAACTCAACTGTTTTCATAGACCTGCGCTTGATTCATTTTAGACAGTAGTAGCTTAGTTTCCTGAAAGAAATTTATGAGAACAACCTAAATATTTGCTTTGAACATGAAAGTCTTAACAAATTAACTCTGAGTGTAATATTACACCGTAGATTAAAATGTAAATGATCTTGGGATCAGTAAAAGAGGCATGCAAATATATAATTTTCTCCATTATTAATTTTTTTTTTTTTACTGTGCGATTTGATATCGATCTTTAAAATTCACAGATTGATCTTTTAGGCTATTTTTTTTTTTTTTTTGATTTTCTAGATCTTCTCCGCAATAGTTAAACATAAAGTTATACCTGTTATACCAAAGGTGGAGATTTCAGGCCCAGGGAGTACAAATCCAGACCAAGATTTAGTTTCAACCAACCAGTTGAGTATAAGGAGTCACAGTCACTGAGTACTCAACTGGTTGGTTGAAACAAAATCTTAGTCTGGATTTGTACTCCCTGGACCTGAAATCTCCACCTCTGGGTTATACCCAGATAGTCCACGTTTGCTCTCTCCCAATTTCCTGGGAGCTGGGAGGGAGCAAAAACATGAACTGTCTCGGGGTGCCCGAGGACTGGATTGAGAATCATTTACCTTAACCAATCGACAAAGAAATCATTTCAAGTACCACCCCAAAGTACTGAAGTACCAAAGAAGTATCCCAGCTGGTTTGGTACTTTCGGTACTGGAACTTTTTGAGTATTGGTACTCAATGGAAAAGTGAAAGTACTGAAAGTACCAAAAGTACCGTACTTGGTGCACTGAAAAAGTGCCCTTACTAAAATGTCTGAGCTCTTGATTGAAATGCTTGTCCTCTGGTGGTCAGGTGTCAGAAGCATCACTGCACCTCACCTTCCATCACTAGTTAACTTTACACTTGCAAGTAGCTACTTAAACACAGTGAAAATGCCTAAAATAAACAGTCTGAAGTGTGGCTGTATTTCACTCAAAAGGATTACGACACAGGTGGGGGTGGGGGGGGGGGAGTTCGATGAAGCAGGATTTCTCAGTTAGCTGGGTTAACTTAAACTAGAAGTCATGATTATCCAATCGGAATTCTCCTTAGGTACATTTATTTAGTACAATATGAATGCTCCTTACGTTTATTGGGCAATTATGACCTCTATCTTAAGTAACTCAGCTAACTATGAAATCCTCTTTGGTGAGAAGAACATGGGGCAGTTCACCCCAAACTGAAAACTTGATATGTTTTAGAGGGACTTTAGTGCTATATATCCATCTCGGTTGTTCTGCCGGGAAATGCCGAGTTTTGGAGATATCGGCTGTAGAAATTTTGGACTCATTCTCTGGTGATTAAGGCACCAGAAAAATACATTTGAAAAATCCAATTTTTTTTTTGTTTCCAAGGACTCTGCATTTAAAAATTTGGTCTATTTATATAAACATATCTTTAAATATGTAAAGATGCAATCTCGTTCCTATCAAATTGATACTGGATTGAATTAAATCGAATTGTTAGCTTGAATTGCAATTAAATTAAATCGTATCTGTGTGAATATCTGTCACACCCCGCTCCGTCCGCTCCTAATGTGTGCCACGCCCACCTCATTACCTCCTGTTTCTCCCCGATTGTTCTCACCTGTGGCTCGTTACCCGTAGTTTGTCTTTTGTATTTAGTCCTCGTCTGAGTCAGTCTTCCCCAGACTCGTCATTAATGTTACCTGTTGTGCTTCCCCGGTCCCGTCTTTCTCCAATAAACCCCGTTTGCCCTACTTCCTGCCTCCGTATCCCTGCTTCCCGGATCGCCTTCCGACCAAACGTGACAATATCCAGCCCAAGTAAAACTTACTATGTGTTTCTTCGGTCATATATATATATATATATATATATATATGACCAGTCACTCACACACCATGCACTCACACACCAGTCACTCACACACCATTCACTCACACACCAGTCACTCACACACCAGTCACTCACACACCATTCACTCACACACCAGTCACTCACACAGGCTCAATTTGGTAACTCAGCACGTTTTTGGAACGTAAGTGGAAAGCAGGGGACCCAGAGGAAACCCCATGACGACATGGAGAGAACATGCAAACTCCACACACTTGGAGCCACGGTGGAGACACAGACCCTGGTCGCAGAGGTGTGAGGTGACAGTGTTAAGCACTGCACCACTGCACCACTGCACTACCCCACATAAAGCCATTCATCAACTAAAAAGATCCCTATTGTCCGTATCAAAGCACTGCTAATTGCTAGGATTTTTCATCAATTAGTCCCTTTAACAATTTGATATTTTCTTTATTGACCATGACGAAGAAACAGAGCACTACAACACATAATTAAAAAATGAGAACAGTCCAAAAAGCTGGAGAAAATAAGTCTTGTTCAACAAGACTAAGAAATATAGCTTTAAAATATGATGAAACTTTAATCTCCAGGATTCTTCAGGTCTTTCATAGAGCTGCTATGGGTAATAGAGATTTAAAGTTCCTATCTTCTGAATCTCCAACTCTCCAACCAAGCATAATCAGTCCTCGGTGAAGGTAAGGAGACCACTTGGAATCCAGATTCTCTATCTGATTGCTGAAACATGTTAGTTTGAGCTGAATGGCAGTGGGAGTTTCAATAATGGAGCAGGGCCTGTTTTGGTGATGTCTACAGACAGACACCTCAGTTAATGAGAGCCAGCTGACTCTGTCCGGCCTGAAACACAGGCATCTCTGGGCCCCTACAGGAAATCATAGCGCTAGTCAAAATGCCTGTTTTTCTTTTTCCGTGTTTTCATTTTATTTTAATTATTGTATCTTTGCATTGTTTTGAGTTTGCTTTCTTGGGGAGGGTGGGAGATTGATTCATTGTGCATTGAGTTTTTAAAAGAAATAAATTGCCTTTGTTTGATTCAACCCAGCTGCACTGCACCTCCAGTCCACTCTGTGGCACTTAAGTGTAAATAGCAGTTGGCAGAACAGTCATTTCGGGCTTTTTTTAAATAAAAAAGGACCCAAATCACAGCTGTTGATAATAAACATTTTAGAATTCCTTATCACAGCACTATCTTTGTGTACAACAATGCACATGGCTGGAGGCTTGCTTGCACCGATCCAGCCAGCTGCTGGTGTTTGGAAAAGCATCTGTCATTCAAGTCTTTTCCTATGAGAAACTCAAACAAAAGTCTTCACAAAGGACCTCTATTCAAAAAGACTTGGCCCCAAAACATTGAGTCTGCAAAACCACAACACAGCCTTCTAGAATTTTTTTTATTTTTTTTACAAACTATAAAACTGAATCTTTCTCTATAGCAAACACTTGGTTTTCTGTTCAGCAACTTAAAATAGGGTTGATTGGTTATTTCATCCAGTGACTTTGCTAGGGAAAGCTGCCTTATTGTAACCTCAGTGACTTCATATAAGAAAGCATTTTCCTTCTGTTAAGAGCACTTTAAAGCAATAAAAAACCTTTAAGAAATGATTTTAGCAAAACCACACTGATCATTGTTTAACTTATTGTAGATTTTCAGATTAACATGTGTAAACCATAGCACAAACTACATTCTGTCGGAACGACAACAACGTTTTCCCCTTTCGTGGTGCAGGTTCATTCTGACGATGTAAGATGCATGCAGAAGCAATAGACATACAATTTGTAAAGTTACCAGCTGTGGTATAATAATATATGGATGGGACCGCAGTAGCATTTGCTAGCTAGCTAATAGCTTGCGTCTGTGATGCTGGAAATCGATGTGAAACATGCTGAACCGTAGTTTGAATAGGCAGAATAGGGACATTATAAAACGCTTAATGTGAAAAAGCTTAATGTGGTAATAACCAATAATCACCGAATTCCTCTCAGATATATTTTCCTCTCCATTGACGCCCATTACGAGGAAAAGGTTATCTAAAGCCCTCTATCATGATATTTAACAATAAATATTATTATAACACGATGAAGTAAAGACACCCACCACACGTCAGACAGATTACGCCCAGATGAGGCATGTGATGGGTGTTTTGAGGTTCCAACAAATATATTTTTGAATGTGTTGCACGAGAACATGGAAACACTACTATTTTGAAATTAAATGGCAGAAATAAATTAAATAAATTGTATAATAATTATCAGTATACTTCTCCATGGATGTACTGATCGGTGTTGTGATTAAAAATGGGGACTCCATCCTTACTTAAATTGATAGCTAAGCTTACGTAGAAAATAATCAGGGGCTCTATCAGATAGTGTCAGTAAAGTAAAAGTATCTGATGACCGGGTCAGGTGGTAGTGCTTCCCCCCCGCCCCAATTTTTATTGAGGGGTTGCAGATCGCAATCGACCACTTGGCGACCGCTGGTTTCATGTGCAATACAATGCAAAACAAAAACACATGTAGCTCGGAAGAATGGTTTATCGACGTTAATTAAGGATAGTGCTTTATCCCAGGGCTCCCTAATTCCGGTCCTGGTGGGGCCCGACTGCAACACCGTTTGCAGACTTACCTGCTCAGACACACCTACTAAACCTGCTAAACAGCTGATCAGGGTGTGTTTGAGCAGGGAAATCTGTAAACTGTGGTGGATTCTGGCCCCCCAGGACTGGAATTGGAGATCCCTGCAATTTAACCTAATTATGCAAATATTTTAGCCGAAGACAGATATAACAATGAAAGATTACCAGGACACTGATGTCTGAATATTACAAACTTGTTTTATTATAATACATAAAGATTTAAGCAGTTCCCTTTTTAACCCTCCTTCCCCAGCTCCAGCCCATCAGTCCATGCATCCTTGATAGGAGCTCCTGCTCCGATACAGGGCGCCTTTGGCCTCCCTCCGATTGCCGAGGGTGGCAGCCATTGAGCTTAGCTGCTTCCCTATGCATCCTCTCGAGGAAGACTAGCTGGGACCTCTTCCTCATGGCTTCCACCTCCTCGTGGGGGAGTGGCCTGTCTCTCCCGTCCTTGAGCTGAGGCCTTCGGCTACCAGAAAAGCCTCCAGCTTCATTCTGGGGCAGCTGATTGGAATATCCCCATTCAGTCTGGTCTCCCTGTTATAAGACAAGGCAATTTCATAGTAGTTGTCCATTTTATATACAGATGCAGGTGTTAAAAAACAATTCAGTGCCCCTTTAATGCAGGACATTACCTTTGGCCTGTCCCTGCCGTTTCTTAGCTCAGGCCTTTGTCTGCTAAAATTTCCCCAGCTCTATTCTGGGGCTGCGGATTAAAGTCTCCATACTTTTCAGTTCGGTCAGCCTGGCTTAAGACAAAGCAAGTTGTTAGAAATAACCTGTTTTATATGAAGATGCAGGTGTTTAAAAACAGCCATTTAATACTGGGCATTTCCACACACCCTTGGTGTAGAGCCAGATCTGGTCTTGTCCTCCATTTTCTCTACCACTCTCTCTTCCATCGTTGTTGCTTCCTCCACCTTCATTGTATTGCTCTGTTTCAGTGCCTCTTCTTTCTTTAATATTGTCTCTGCATTCTTGCCTGATGTTTTAACTTTAACATCCATCAATACATTAAACCAGTGTTCAGTTGCTCAGAAGAACAATGAGGTTCATGAGATTCAGAAGTAAACAAGTTGGCAGGTTACCATGGAATGATGACATCATCATATAATATTTAAGATTCCATTCCTCATATCTCTAGCTGTAGATGGCCAATGCATATACTGTACAGTAAGGTATTATGCCCAAGGCAATAAAACAGTGTTTGGTATAATGATGCAAAAATTTCAACCCAAGATGGATACAACACTGAAAGATTAACAAGACACTGCTGTTTGCATATTAAGTTTTTTTTAATATTATAATACATAACTAGAGTAAGATTTAAAGTTTCTTTTCTAATCCTCTTGGCCGGCCGCTAGCCCATCAAGCCATATACTCCTGAGAGCTAATACAGTCATCCAGCAGCAACCCTGTCAGGCCCTCGGCCTGCGTTCAAACGTGCAGCTGTGAGGAGCGAGACGGAAAAAAGAAAAGGAACTGCTAGCTGTACTGGGGCTTTGGTACAGACCCCTCCTGGGGCTTTTGTACAGATCCCTCCAGGGACTTTGGTACAGACCCCTCCAGGGGCTTTTGTACAGATCCCTCCAGGGACTTTGGTACAGACCCCTCCTGGAGCTTTGGTACAGACCTCTCCTGGGGCTTTGGTACAGACCCCTCCTGGAGCTTTGGTACAGACCGCTCCTGGGGCTTTGGTACAGACCCCTCCTGGGGCTTTGGTACAGATCCCTCCTGGGACTTTGGTATAGACCGCTCCTGGGGCTTTGGTACAGATCCCTCCTGGGACTTTGGTACAGACCCCTCCTGGGGCTTTGGTACAGATCCCTCCTGGGACTTTGGTATAGACTGCTCCTGGGGCTTTGGTACAGATCCCTCCTGGGGCTTTGGTAGAGACCCCTCCTGGGACTTTGGTACAGATCCCTCCTGGGACTTTGGTATAGACCGCTCCTGGGGCTTTGGTACAGATCCCTCCTGGGGCTTTGGTACAGACTCCTCCTGGGACTTTGGTACAGATCCCTCCTGGGGCTTTGGTACAGATCCCTCAAGGGGCTTTGGTACAGACTCTTCCTGGGGCTTTGGTACAAATCCCTCCAGGGGCTTTGGTACAGACCTCTCCTGGGGCTTTGGTACAGATCCCTCCTGGGACTTTGGTACTGATCCCTCCTGGGGCTTTGGTACAGATACCTCCTGGGAATTTGGTACTGATCCCTCCTGGGGCTTTGGTACAGATCCCTCCTGGGAATTTGGTACTGATCCCTCCTGGGGCTTTGGTACAGATCCCTCCTGGGAATTTGGTACTGATCCCTCCTGGGGCTTTGGTACAGATCCCTCCTGGGAATTTGGTACAGATCCCTCCTGGGGCTTTGGTACAGATCCCTCCTGGGAATTTGGTACAGATCCCTCCTGGGGCATTGGTACAGATCCTTCCTGGGACTTTGGTACAGACCCCTCCTGGGGCTTTGGTACAGATCCCTCCTGGGGCTTTGGTAGAGACCCCTCCAGGGGCTTTGGTACAGACCCCTCCAGAGGCTTTGGTACAGACCCCTCTGGGCCACAAGGCTCCACCCGACACCCACCTTCATTTAGAGCATGTCTTTGTCATTCTTTATCAATAAAGCCTCTCGACCCAGAGCCTGCCCCCCCTCCCACTGCCTGGCCTCTCATCGCACCACCCTCGATGTGGGTGCCCTAAAACGGAGAACGATGCTAAGGCTATTCCCACAAGGCCGCAGTTGCCAGGAGACCGTGGGCAGCCTGGGGGGGGGGTGAGGGTGGGGGGTGGGTCATTGACCAGGAGTAAAAGCAAATTCATGCAACCAGCAGAGTGACTTTGGTGAGACATCCCTAAAGTAGTGCAGATGCTGGTTTTAAATACCCCAAACTTTGCATATAATGTTAATGTTATTTGATATCTTCAATGGATGTTAGCCAAAGAGGGAACAACTGTGCAGTCTAAAGGAACAGTCTGAATTTATTTAAAGACTAGAAGCATCGTTTGGCTTCCGTATTTCAGGAAATGTCGGCTCCCGATTTCCTGAAGACTAACATTAAGAAATAACAATAATGTTAGAAGGGCCAAAAAACATAGTCCAATAAAAGTTTTGCTGTGGGAAATGTGAATTTTCACAAGACGCATCCTACAATTTCAAGTAGATTTCCGTAATATTTACTGCTTACTGTTAGTGAATTTTTATAAGTACAGCAAAAAAATATTTCCAGTTATAAGGGGAAAAGCAAGTTATGTCTATTATTTGAAATCTTACTTTAGCTTTTCATGTATATTATAAAGTATGTAGAAAAGGGATCACAAATATGCTGCAAATTACTGATGTAAAACAGAGTCTTCATACATCTAAAGTATAAAATGGAAGGAATAATAATAATAATGGAAGGTTGGATGTTTTCTGTGTGTTTTTGTGAAATGTAAAATGATTGTATATGTAAACCTTTCAACAAATCAGAAAGTTCCAACCATGACAGACATGTCTAGGAAAATTGTCAACACAGAACAAGCACCCAATGAGATTAATTCAGCAGGGTGGAATCGCAAGTACATCATTATAGTATTTTGTTTCCCACAATGTTGGAAACGTTTATGTGTGTTTAATCATTTCTGGAGCTCTAAATGCTCTCGTTCTTCTAGAACTAACGCTTTTTTCTGACATGACAGGGTGCCAGTTTCATCCCATGAGATGAACATTCTGAGATGGTAATTGATGGGTGCCCAGAATATGCTGTTTTTACAGTGTTTTTACAGTAAATACATCTATTATAAAAGTGTGCATGAATCCTGTATTTTTTGTTTGTGTACTATTGTAGTAACCTTTAGCAATGGACAACACAAACTGTAGGACATTCTTAGGCTAGTATCCAGTGCACTAAAGTAGCGTAAGGAAAAACAAATGCTATCATCCTCGTGAAATGGCATTTCACTCTACAATACAATCACTCAAAAGACAAGGAAATGATGATAAGTCAAACTGCTGCTCTCTACCATACAAGCAATTGCTACCATGCTACTCAACGTTGGTCTCCCATGTTGGATCTGCATTGTTTAATCTCTTGAGGAACATCGTAATATCATACCAACATGAAGATCATCCATCCATCCATTTTCGGAAACTGCTCGTCCTATTCAGGGTCGCGGGGACATGACGATCGTTTAGACACCACTTTCTTTGACTGCCATGGACTTTTGCACATTACTCTGTTACTATTATTATTGATATTGTTGTTGTTTTCGCTACAGTGCTTATGGATGTATGTCACGATTTCTCAACAGCGCAGAAAGATTTTCCTACTAAAAATTGACTTGGCAATCTTCTGACGAAATTCGAAGAAAGTTAAAAGGCCAGCGGCCTGTACTACGAAGCGGGGTTACTGGCTTATCGGGGTAACCTGTCGGATTTAAGGTACCACAGTTTAAATGGACTTTGTATTCGTTCACTTACATTTTGCCCAGACTACCTTAAATCCGACACGTTACCCCGATAAGCCAATAACCTCGCTTCAGAGTACAGGCCCCAGGTGGAAGGAAGCTTATTACAGACCTACAGTCATCCTACTTCTCCTCTTACCAGAGATTTCGCAGACTACACTGTACTGCATCGACTATTACCACTGGATTGGACTTCTCATTATTAATGTAAAGATGAATGTTTCTTCTCTAAAAATATTTCTCTAACTGGATGTCCTAAACATGTGAGATCATTGTAAACTCTGTTCATCCTGTTCATCTTGCAAAGTCAGGAAATGTTGCCAGGCTGAGATATATCTCTTCGGAATTTGCCGTTAGCGTAAACTGGCTGCTTGTGGTTCATTCTGTTGATTTACTGCAGTCTGGACAGCTTCATGACAGAGACGAGGAGGCTGGCTCATAAAGCTGTCTCCTTCCACCTGATTGGGCCTCATATCACCGCAGTTAACGACAGTCAACCGAACATCACCGTCACCCCTTTATCTTTTACAAATGAAAACTCTTTACTGGGAACTGATTTAGAACATGAGAGGTCCCAAAACCATATACCACACAATACAATCTGCTTTCTTGGTAAGTTTCCATAATATTAATCATAAATTATCTTCTCCGTGTATACACCTGGAGGCAATTAAATTTAATTGACTCAAAGTTAAGCACACTCTCTCAAGCCAGTCTCTCGAAATATTTGAACCTGACTGGCCACAACTTCCACTAATCCTCTGGCATCATGTCTACTATGAGTAACTCAGATGTTACTCAACTGAGTATCCTTTTGATTTCTCCTTATGAAGCCCATACAAAACAGTTACGAAAGCAAACAAACACAACTAATCTATTGTCCTGGGTTACTATTGTTTCATATACACATATTTGCCATTTTATTATTGACAGCTGCTTGCATACACCTCTGAACAAAGCAAATCATAAACCACGTGTCAAGAGCATCAGTTAATGTTTTACATTAGAATAGCTAAATTATCTTTAAACGTGGGGCCATTGAAGGTGGTATAAGTGGTGGTTCCGATATCCCAGAAAGCGATACCCTGCTGGGATTTTCACATGCTGCTGCATCGGGAGTTTACAGAAAATCGTGCGACGAACGACAAAGCACCAGTCAGTGGCATTTCTGTGGCTGAGAATGTCCTGTTAATGTGAGAGGCCAGAGGAAAATGGCCAGACCCGCCAAAGACAACAGGAAGACCACAAATGTGAAAATGACAAAATAATGACATGCAGGTTGGTCTCTCTGAAACCCATGAACCTATTTTACAGAGAAAAGGAGACCCACCCTAATACTAGCTAATCATGTTAAATATGATGGTCACTCACTCTATTTGTCTAGGAATTACAATTGTGCTATTTTGATATGAGAACTTTATTTACATCATATTACATACTGACGCTAACCTCTGAGGCACCCAGAAGAGCAACGGCTATTGGAAGGCAAGCGGTCTCACTAGAGATGTCTTATATTTGTATTTGGATGTATGTGACCTTCTGCAGCTTCTGAGTCTGGACTTGTGTCGTGTTTGTTTCATAAAGAGTGGTTTAGGGAGTCTTCCTGATGGAGAAGCAGAGTTGAAGAATGTCCTGGCCAGCTGTAGTACAGGACTGGGTCAAAAATCTGACAGCTTCAGTTATACTATTTCAAATTCCGCAGGAGGAAACAGCGGCAGACCACCGCTGGCCTTTGCCTAGAGAACCGTACGAACGGGCAGACATGGGAATGGGTCCCTCAGGTGGAGAGGTAGAGGAAACAAGGGCCAGATTAGTCTGGAGGTCACTGCCAAGAAAAGCCACTGGGACGGAGGACTCCCAACAGAAAGTCCATAAGCAGCTGGAGCAGAGTGACTCAAGGTATTGACCAAAATATGTTAATTTTAAAATGGCTCAATTGCCTGTGGATTGTTATTTTATAATTTCCCCCAAAAACAGACCTAACAGACCAGCAAACTATCATACAATTTCCTTTATGTCACATACCAATAAGATTAGACTCTTACGTGGAATGGAAACTATTGGACGTATAACCTGGAATGTTTACAGGGATGGTCGATGGACACCATGCAAGACGAATAATCGGAAAAAATAAAATGAGGCGTACCAGACATAATTCAACAGGTGTTTTCGATTCTATTTACTATGCCAAACTACTGTTCCCAGTGATGGATGTACCAGAGTATCTCTTTATCTTCATGAAGAATCCCTACACTGTACACGAATTGGGATTTAGGACTGAATATGAAGAAAATGACAAATTCCAGGTAAAGGAGTTACTGTATAAAATCATAAAGTCACATGGTGATATTATGCCTGTACATACATACATACTATATATATATATATATATATACATACACACATAATATTATTGCAGGTGGCATCCTATGACAGTACCATGCTTGAATTCATGGATTGAGAGGTGTGTTCCAATAATTTTGTCCGTATAGTTTGTGTGTGTGTGTGTGTGTGTGGGGGTGTATATATACACATATATACACCAAATACTGAGAGAAGCTGGGCTAGCGTGACATCAAGATCAGAAGATGAAACATCAATAACCATCAATATGCAGTGACACCACATTGAAAAATGAAGAAAATCTAAATTGAAAAGTTGAGACTATAACTAAAGGTGAAGTAAACAAAGGATCACAGGAACAGCAGCAGGCAGCGTTGGTAGTGAAGTCAAAGAGTTTATGGACAGCTATTGCCTCCTTGGAACAGTCATCAAAAACAACAGATCTGCCAGTCAAAAATACATAACAGATTACACATAGCAAACAGATTACACATAGCTGAGATGAAGGACCTTGAAACATTCTTCAAACGTATTTACATGTCTATAAGAATAAATATCAATATGGATATGAAAGCTGGATGATGAATAAACAAGACAAGAAGAGCATTAGGCCTTTGGATACCAGTGCAAGTGAAGACTTTAAAGAATAACATGAGCTGCAAACAAAACAAGCCAGTGAACTCTTGATCATATCAAGCCTGAACGTCCACGTGAAACACAAACGAGCAGAAGATCTCACATGATGAGAATTTCCGGTGCATTTGAAAAAACTACAGCGTTTGGAAAAGTGGAGGACAATCAGGCACAAGGGAGATAGATTCAATCATCATAACAATGAACATGCCTTTGAGAAACCTGACAACGAGCTCAACAGACAGAATGTCCTGGAAGAACGCTGCCTTTTATTGTCTCCAGAAGTCAGCACCTAATAAAATCTTAATAGCGTGATACCTATTAAGAAAATGGAAATGTTATACCCTACAAACGACTGCAGAGGCTAGAGTAGACACAGTAACCTTCCCAAGTAATTGTTCCATTCCTTTCATGAATCGCTCAAGCTAACTGATGATGGTAAATGCAGGTGGAGGGCAATTAAGTAAATTTCCAATTCATTGCTATAAAAGCAACACTTCACTGAGACCGAAACATATCATCTGACCATTTGTTCGTGCACAGAAACCTGGATTAAGTCCATTCACCGCTTTCTTCATAAGACCACTTATGTTTTATTCATCACTTGCATCTAAGAAGCTGTGTACTGGGTGTTTTTACAGCAGATCACTAAAAATGCGAGAATTCAAGAAAATCGCATATTAAGTTTCCATTTACCCCAATAAATTACGTAAATATCACTCATTTATTTCAGATTTTAGCGATTTATGTCCAACTATGACTACTTAATCTGGGTTCACTGAAATTAAAAACAGGTCTAGTAATGAACAAGGGGCACTTGCTTAAATATCCTGTACAAATATGGTACATATTAAATTAGACTTGTATTTGGAATATCATCTGACGCAAAGCACTATTGCACCTTTTGTGTTTCCACAATAGCACATTGCAAGCTGTCCAGCCAATTCTCTCTGCCATTAAAATTTAATCTCCAATGGCTAAAACATCAATCTGTAAAATAGTAACTATAGGAATGTAAAGAATCTTCCCCTTGCAAAATAAAAGTACAGGAATTTGGATACACTGTTGATGTATTGCCCCACGTTTGTATTTCCGGTCACAACAGTCCATCATCTGGAGGGAATTAGCAAATAAAGGCATTCACTAATTGACTAATGATTGGCTTGAGCTTGCCTTGGCTCGTTGCTGGGTGATACACCGCAGCGTGCAATCAATCAAAACCCTACTTTGCACAAAATGCTTCTCCGCCTTATAAAGACAGGAGACCTTAATAGTTTCCACTTGTTAGGTACTTTTCATTTTGGATGCCCCAAGATCTGTGACGGTGGCTATGGTCTAGACAGCCTTGCTCCTAGACATCCCGTAATAGTCTGTTCGATGATATAGAGTGCAGACATAACTGCCTGACTGCCTAGTATAAGCATTCCATAGTTTGGCCTCAAAAAGTTTATACAGTATGCATAAAAATACATAACCATGGATCATTAACCATGATTGCTCTTGGGATGGGTCAGATATCTCCATCTCAGTCAGGTGTTCCTATATATCTGCCGTCTTTCTCATTGAAAAGCAACTAAAAATATGCATGCCATTCCAGCAACCTTAGTCCCCGTGACCTCACATCTTTGCAGCTGACCACATAAAATAAACTTCACGAGCTATAAAAAAAAAACAAAAAACATTGGCTCTGAATTTGTTCGAGAATATTATTAATGAGTTGCTGTCATGAGCAGCGATTTTTTTCATACCCTTGTACAGTAGCAACGATTTTCAGACCAAGATATCTGGCTTGAACGCAAACAGTGAAGCAGCATTTAATTGGGAATTTCAATATGCACGATGCGCATACTGGCAGTTTAAACCCATAAACCTTGGAGGCTCCTCTTACTGTTACTGACAGAGACCACGCTTCCCCCAGTGGCACCTGCCAACAGAAATAAAGATTCTCACTTCCCATTTCACTTGAGAGCTTCTAGCTCTCTTTGGAACCCGTTTAATCTTTTGGAACGTTCTTATCAATTGGCTCTTTGAACCATTTGTACAGCATGACTGATGTCTCTGGGAATATAAGGGGATTATTTTCTGGGCGTATACCCACAGACGCATGGACAGATGTATGCATGCATGTATGCGCAAAGAGTCTTACAAACTGCTGCTTAGGATCAGGCAGCCTCAGGGACTGGGAAAACATGTTTGGCCTAACAACGTACATGTCCATTCTTATATATTGAGACATTGTTCAGCTATAATTCCCTGCAAGGTAGGAGAACCTGTTCTTTCAGCTGGAATTCTGGAAATACTTTTGGTTCTTGTCCTAGCTTGATTGTTTTGGGTACCTTTTACAAGAACAAGTGCAGTGGAACTCCATGCTCATAAAAGTTTCTCGATTCGTGATGGACCGCAGAAGGCGGGTAGTCGTGGATGGCCAACAGCTATGTGGGGAACGTTCAGAACGAGGTGGAAGGCCTTGAATAGCACCTGGACGGAATCTGAAACAATTAGCGGGAGATCACGCGGAGACCCAGCAGTGAACTACAGTGCAGAGATCCAAAGTGGCATCTTGGCAGCTCACGATATAAAATAAGGATAAAAATATTTGGGAAAGATACAAAGGAAGAAGCTTGTTACAAAGCTGAAAAAGCTGCAACAGTTTCATTTAAAATGAAGATTAAACATATGGCCCCCTGCTTGTACTGCTGCAAATTTGTCTGGCACAACACATGTAACCAGCTACGAAAGTGAGGTCTTGAAAACAGACCACAGCCTAATTAACGAATGCGGATGGTTTAGATTTTCCCTTTGAGGCTTTGCACTGTATGTAAATGGATGTGTAAGCCTTCTTTTAAGGCACTAATTTGGTTTCTATATACAAATGTGGAAAAATGACTCTAAGTATAGGTCTTTGCTGGTCCTGGGCTCTTTTGGCAGCTATGTAATATCATTTATGATGATATATTGCTGGAATATGTGCTGGTGGTCTTGTTCTTAAATCTGTCAGTCTTGTAGGGAACTTCCTAAATAGCTGATGCGTGACAAATAAACCGCCACCTCAAAAATACGTGTATATATTAATACAAACAAGTTCAGACCTTTATTTTACAATATGGCATGGCACGGCATACTGTAGCGTTAAAAAGGCACATTCAACAACAACAACAATTTCTCATACGCACCACTTTATCTTAAACATAAAATACTCCAGCAGAGTTAACAGGAGAACAGGTCTCATAACATAAAATGAAGCACAGACGCTCCTCTAGTTACGAACGATTTACGTTGCGAACGGCTGTTCGTAACTTGAAATGTTCGTAAGTCGTTATGCAACATCATTTTAAGGGTATATGCAAGTACTAAAAACTAGGATGCTGGGAGTGCGTACACTACACTGCTGCGCGGCGGGAGTAGCGGCCAGAAGTCGTACTCGGCGGAATTGGCGCGCAGAAAAAAAAAATGATGTTGCGGACAGGAAACGGGAGCCCAATGAACATAATCTGGACTTACAGTCCTCTTCGTTCGTATGTCTGAAAGTTCGTAAGTAAAGGAGCGTCTGTGTATACAAGTTTCTTAGGGAAGTGCTTATCAGTGCACAGAAGATCCTACGGAAGAACGACGAAGTTAGAGATGACACAAGCTGATTGGCTGTTAATCTTTTGTTCAAGTACAGTGTACCTGTCCCTGAGGTTTATTATATATATATATATATATATATATATATATATATACTGTATATATATTGAATATAAGGAGTCACAGTCACAGAGTATTCAACTGGTTGGTTGAAACAAAATCTTGGTCTGGATTTGTACTCTCTGGACCTGAAATCTCCACCTCTGTAAAACACACACACACACAAATTTATACATTTATTTATTAGATACTTTTATCTAAGGCAGCATAAAATTGAGACAGTAGGGTCAGCCTGTCCCTGGAGCAATTGGGATTAAGGGCCTTGCTTAAGGGCCCGATGGAAAAATATCAGTCTTCCAACTGTGGGATTTGAACCACAGAGTCCAAATGCACAGAGCCATACACCACCCCCATGTGTGTAAATGCCAAGATATCTTTTTCTTTAAAAAAGAAAAACACTTATCAAATTCAGGGTAATTGGCCAGTCTGGAACCTATTCCAAAGTATATTAGGTACAATGCAAGGAGGATTCTGGATGGGATGGCAGTCTATCATAAGGCACACCTACCATGGAAAGTTTAAACATCCCTAGTCATCTGACTGGGAGTTTTTTAAATGTGGGAGGAAACCCATTCATCACAAGGCAATGATGCAAGGTCCTAACACAGAGTGTGGAGGCGGGAACGGAACCCAAGACCCTGGAGCACAACCCAGTGAGGCACGTAGTTTTATGTACATTGACAATTCAGAAGCAATGATCAGTGGCTTTTGACTTTTTAAAATATATAAATGAAACATAAATATTTGTACGAATTTTAAATTCATAAGAAAATAAGGAAAAAACAAACCGAAATGGCAAAAGTTATATAGATATGAAAGTGAAAACAATGGCGTTCACCATATCTGAATGATGTATTAGGAGGGGGGGGGGGGGGGAGGCGTTTTATTCGTTTAATAGGCCAGACATTCTGGTCAGAGAAATGCAGTCAGCAAAGAATAAAATACATCTGTGCAATTCCACTAAACAACAATCTTTCTTTCCAATCGTTTTTCCAGCCCAAGTTCTTAATTACATAAAGGACTGCCAAGGTCTGCAATAAGCCGTCAAGATGCACATGTTTAACCTGAATTATAACCTAAAATTTTAACCTAAGTTGCTAAAATGAAACGCAGTATTTTTCAATCAAGCGAGAGAGGAGTACAGTTTTAGACTCGGCCAACTCTGTTGCTTCGTTACCCGCCGTGTAGCAATTAAGAGAAGGATAATATCTGGCACAGATTCAGTTTAAACTTTTAAACACGACTCATTGTGGTCAGATGTTTAGCACACAGAAAATTCTTTGAACGTTGCAGCAGCAGCCTGGCTGTCCGACATCATTACAATGACGGGTGACCGTTAAAATGTTAGCGGGACCGTAGCGATCTCAGCCCCCGTATTTTTCACACAGTCTGGGCCGAATGTGTTGTGTTAGCATGGAGACCAGGCCTACAAACTCTCCACCTCCATGCTAACGAGTCAGGATGCTTTGCTCAGTGATCCACTGGTACACTTTGTAACTTTGGGAAATAATGCAACACTCAATGTGAAAAACAGTGCGAAGAAAATGTGCTTCGAAGGCCTATTCGCTCACGTTTTCTGTGGTTCATGAAGGTGTCCGAAAGGTCTTTGGAAAGTAAATTTTAATACTGTACGCTTTCGGGAATAACAGTCATGTTTTTCCCCCCGAGAACCTTGTATTATGAGTATTAGCAAACGCACCTTTTCTCCTTCTTAGCTTGATGGGTCCTTATCCTTTTTCCAGGCCTTTCCAGGCTGCGGGTGGAGCCTCCCCCCCACCCCCACCCCCACCCCAAAAACCCCAAAGGGCTTAAATTTTGATGTCCGTGTGTAATTCATCGTCTGCACTTAACACAAAAAGAGAACAAGTCCAGCTGGCTGGAGCGTTAGGAGTTCTAGGATGAGCAGGGTTTGAACCAGAACCAGCGAAGCTCTGAAACCGAACCAACACCCTGCCGTGTGGAAAATCCTACCATCTGAACTTCTCCAGCCACCTGGCCTGGATATTGCCATAATATTATTAGCATCCATTAGGAGCAACTGCAGAGGGGAACGCTAAGCAAACAGAAGACCAACATGATGGATCTTCAGACTATTTCTGTGAGGAATTAACCTTGGAAAAATTTTAGCATGAGGACGTGGTCATCTATGTTTTAGAAAAGACCACAGTTTCTGGCTTACTGCAGATAAAGGCTTCACCAGCGAGGAATGAGACATGTTCAACGACCTCTGGTATGACGACTGCAGGAAGTATCTTAGACGGCAACTAGACATTAGCTGCTCGGGGCTAACCCGATGGGAACCGGTGCCAGCGTGTCTGTCTCGTCCACTCAGCAGTACTCCGACTGCAGCATCACAGCCGCAGTTAAAGCAAACATATCTTGTGAAAAGTTTCTTGAGGTGACGCAATCCGTGCTTTAGGTTTATATCCGAAGGAGTGACATTTATACCATTTTTAAAGGCATCATCAGCCATACATATTTAAAGAAGCCAAGGAGGAAATGTCAAAAATGGGAAAATGAGAAGTAAAAGCTACTAAAAATGTTCTTCAAACCTTACTGTGGTTAGCGAGTGGCTAGAAAAATAGTTAACTTTTCCAGGAAGACTAAGTAGCATTTTCCCCTGCAGTTCATCAATCTATCGCAGCGATGAACCACAGCAGGTGGTGTGGGGTGGGGGGGGTATGGGGGGGGGGGGGGAGTTAAGTCTGTTGGCTCAAGTCCCAGGAGGGTTCTTGACTGTGGCACCTTCTTCAAGGTACTTTACCAGAATCGCTTCAACAAAAATCAAAACATACAAATGGATGAGGTGTAAAACTGTGGCCAGAGCTGGCAAAAACAAAGTAATAAGAGGAAGATTAATATTAGAAAGTAATAAGAGTAGTTAAGGAGAGGAAGCTGAAACTCTATATCTTAAAATGAGGAGCCTCTATTGATAGTGGTGCGGATATCTAGGTCTGACCCTACTCTGGGGGCTGGACTCCACCCATGGCTATAGATCCAGGAGACAACCTATCCTTGATGAGGAAGGAGTAGGGCAGCCTGGCCTCCATACTCCCTGTGCTCTGGGAATCAGCAAGAGAGAGAGCTCTATTACTATGTTGTTCTGTCCCTGCAATCACATATATCCCACAATGCAGCAGTGAAGATCAGTGACGACCAGTGAAGCATCAGGCAGAGTACATCCTGGTTCAACACAGGCCAAACACGCCTTTGGAGAGTGGAAAAAACCTGCATGCTAAGATGGAAGTCACATTAGCAGAGAGCTCTATTACTATGTTGTTCTGTCCCTGCAATCACATATATCCCACAATGCAGCAGTGAAGATCAGTGAAGACCAGTGAAGCATCAGGCAGAGTACATCCTGGTTCAACACAGGCCAAACACGCCTTTGGAGAGTGGAAAAAACCTGCATATTAAGAGGGATACACAGGAGCAACATGCAAAATCCATGCACACAGAGCTGGGTTCGGATTTGGACCCGTAAGCCAGATGTTACAAGGTGACAGCACAGCCTTCAGAGCTGCACTGGGCATGGAAACATTTTTGTGATTCTTAGTTGCTCGGAAAATAAATCTCTCCTTCACATTTTCCATACAAATGCACGGTGATTTTCAAAACGTAGAGGTCTGCTCGTTGAACAAGATACTTAATAAAGATAGCAGAGGAAATTAAGGAAATCCAGATCACAATGCGAAAACCAAACCTCACTTGGTCCAGTGTAATGACTTTGGTCTGAGATGTAACCACGCCAGAAACCATTGACTTATGTCACTGGAAATATTTGAACAGTTCTCAGAACCGCTGGGCAGTTCTGCATATTTCACCAGATCAGAGGACCAGACACACTGGCAGAGTATTTTTCTTCTGATCATGTTCTGCATTTATGATCAACAACACTTGTTTTCATGTAAGTTAAAGTTTGCAAATGGCAGGCCTGATCTTGTGTGGGCCTTCCACATCCAAAAACAGAAGTTCGCCTTTCGGTACAATCAGGGGCGGATTAACGCACAGGCTAGATATGGCTTAAGCCTAGGGGCCCCACGTGTGCCAGCCTGCAAGGGGGGCCCCATTGGCGCGGAGGGGGGCCCACAGACTACTGTAGCCTAGGGGCCTCTGTGCACCTTAATCCGCCCCTGGGTACAATGTGATTCGTTATGTTGCTCTACTGGCTTGTTGGTAATGACAACTCCCATATATAAAACAGTGCAGTATTGACGTATAACCTACTCAAATCATCTGTAGATTACTTGTAATATCTACAACAGTGTAAATGCTGTGTAAATAGTTGTTATTTTGTTCAGAAATTCAAAGGGTGCACACAAGTTGTGAATGAGTAGCGAATGAATGACGTGCGAGGCAAGCAACGCTCAAACAACGAATGCTAGAGAGAGACTAAGGATCTGTCAGTAGGGTATGCCCGAACATAACTGCACTCGCATGGATTCAGCGTAGTGCTTAGTGCACGGCAAGTTCAAGTTTGGCTTTTTGGAACTTCCTGGATTTTTTTTTTATAGATATATTTTCGATGTGCGGTTGGTTGAATCTGCAGATGCAGACCCTGTGGACACAGAGTGTCGACTGTATAAAAATACTTACATCTTTGGGAAAGAATTGAAACAAGAAGTGCGTTTCCTCTGAATTATACACTCCTACACAAAAGTTATACGTGAGACAAGTCTTGCAACCAAATGACACACAAGAGGCCACTGACCAATTATCAGGGGGTGAATAGAGCTTGTTGCCAGTGCATTTCTGCATGAAGGAAACCTCAATGTACTCGAAACCAATATGGCAATTTGCTCAAAGTCTCTTAATTTTGAATTCTTTCTTGATTTGAAAAATTGTCTTATTAGGTTCTTGCTCACAAAGTGCTTTTACATGTAAGTACTTGGACATTCATTGGCAACTCAGGCTAGCTGAGCTAATGAGCAGTCACTTCCTCAACCGCCTTATGTTTGCAGTGAGCTATTTGTCTCGCTTCTGCGTCGCTTCGGACAAAAGCCTCTGCCGAATAAAAGTAAACGTAAAAATAAGTAGCCAAGATCTTGCTTAAGCAAAGTTCACACTACTTCATGTGTCATGGTTACTTTATACTCTGCTGGGCTACATACATCATACAAAGTAACGAAATCCAACGCATCATCTTGTCATGACCTGGCGAGCCTCAAACCCTATCCTTCATCACCCCCCCCCCCTCCCCTCCCCCATTGCGGTAACAGCCACAGTGGCTGTTTTCTTTGAAGGCCAGCAGTTGGACGCCCCACAGAAGTGGAGCGCGCTGTCATTCATTGCCCGTGGCAAGCAAAAGAAAGCAGAGGCCAGTGCCAGACAGTGAGGAGGTGAGCTGGCGTCTCCCCAAGATCGGGGGCTGCTCCTCCTCCACACATCCGCTCCTCCTCCGGGAGGGGAAAAGCACTCAGGCTCTGTGTGCAAATGTCTTCAGGAGGATCTCAATCGTCCATACTGGGTCTGAATCATACAAATAATTCATTAAACAAACCTTCATTGTAACATATTTATTGTAGTATATTTACTCGTACTTCATTTACCCGTACCTAATGTACTCATACTTAATTTACCCGTACCTAATGTACTCATACTTAATTTACCCGTACCTAATGTACTCATACTAAATTTACCCGTACCTAATGTACTCATACTTAATTTATCCGTACCTAATGTACTCATACTTAATTTACCCGTACCTAATGTACTCATACTTAATTTACTCTTATTTAGTTCATCATGTTCATCCTGTGACTGCATACAGTTCAGTCAGAAGTCAGCGGCTTCCTTTTCATCTTCTTGAGTGTGTCCTGCCGAACAGGTACAGGTCACTATGGCAAAGTCACCCATAAACATATTTTTGGTAATTTACAAATGAATAAATGTTATTTTGGTATGTGGCTCTGTGGTTTAGGACCTGGAATGATCGGAAAATCAACGGTTCAAATCTCAAGGCTGACAGAGTGATTTCACTGGGCCTTTGAGCAAGGCATTTAACCCTGATTGCTCCAGGGATTCTCTCTGGTCCCTTTCTCTACGGCAGGGAAGCTCCAGATGATCCATGTTTTTGCTCCCTGCCAACTCTCAGGAAATTGGGAGCAAAAACGTGGACCGTCTAGAACAGGGTTCTTCATATCTGGACCTCGATTCCAAATCCAGGCCTTGTTTTCAGTTCTCCCAGGTAGTTAGTTGAATAATTACTGATTCTGATTGGCCAGAGGCTTCACACCTGACTGACAGGTAAAGGAAGGCTGGAAAACCAGCAGTGCTCGGACCTCGAGGACCGTGATTTGAATAATAGGGGTCTATGGGTTCCCGGGGACTGGTTTGGGAAACCCCGCTCTATGGCACTCCAAAAGAAAATGTCTGCTAAATAAATATTATTTTTCACCGAAATTTACCTAAAGAACTCAAAAATTAGGTATATTTCAAGTAACAGAGTCCTTTAGAACAAGCCGTAGCAGCACAAACATCTTCTATTAACGTGATTAACGTATGTATGTCCGCATATCACTGCTACATTTCCATCACCATTTGTAAAGTTTTAAGTATTTTAAGTTTTAACCCCCCCCCCCCCCCAACTGGTACGGGGGCAGCAATGTGTTCTTTGACGCTGAAAACCATCGCCGCAGCACAGCCTTAAAAATGGCCCACAAGCTTACCACAAAATGCAAGGCTTAATTTTCAAATAAACAACTAGGAGATGAAGGCATTTTTCTTTGGTATTTGGGGCAAAGTAGCGGATCGTGTTGTGTGTTTTATTTAGACTCGTGCAGACTTTTCATCTAAGATGTTTAACAGGTCACAAGGAATGTTCCTCATTTTGAAAAAAGATGGCGGTTCGGTGGGTCGTGTTGAGTCTCTGGCGCTGCCACTGCTGAGGGTTCAAAAGCTACCTCTGCTATATGTGTGAACTTCGTGTGCTCTCCTTTCCTCCACAGTTCTTCCATTGTCTTCCTTTGGTCCAAAGACAGGCAGTTGGATTAACTGGTGTCTCTAGAGAAGCTGCACTGTATGAATGCATGCCATTGACTAGCATTCATGATGACTAGGGTACACCTCTGTCTAGTGCCCTAGTATTGTCTGGGATGGGCTCCAGGACACTGCTCAGAATAAGCTGCTGGAAGATGGATGGATAGCTTAACGGCAGCTCAGGGAAAAATCGGGCAAGTATAAAGACCGATGAAGCATTAAAGGAAGGATCCAATGGGAGATTGGCTGAGACTGGCAAAGACCCCTGGGTTTCATAGTCCTAATTTTAACACTGTAGCTTCAGTTATACAATTAGGTAGCCCTGGACTGGTAGTCCTGCTGAAAAAAAACAGCATAAACCAGTATGATTTCCATGCTGGTTTGGTGCTGGCGTAGCTGGTGGACCTGCACATGACGCTGGTCCACCAGCACCAAAAGGCCCGCATTATGCTGGTCATGCTGGTACCCAGCTATACTGGTCTATGCTGGTTTTTTCAGCAGATAGGCGTGTGCTTCTCCACCTGGAAGTCTAAGATAAATGAAAATATAACAGATTAAATGTAAATCAACAGACCGACTGGGCCAAACATATCCATCGCCTTCCAGCAGAGGGACCTGAGTGGAAGGCTTGTCAACCCAACCGCGTTCTGGGGCGTCCAACTGCCAAGTGCCATTTAAGCTCCTCAGAGACCTGAGATAGAACATAAGAACATAAGAACATAAGAACTATACAAACGAGAGGAGGCCATTCGGCCCATCGAGCTCGCTTGGGGAGAACTTAACTAATAGCTCAGAGTTGTTAA
Organism: Paramormyrops kingsleyae; assembly: GCF_048594095.1. NCBI lineage: Eukaryota > Metazoa > Chordata > Actinopteri > Osteoglossiformes > Mormyridae > Paramormyrops > Paramormyrops kingsleyae. The sequence continues at coordinate 22,906,547 of NC_132800.1, read as the reverse complement.
AATCTTATCTAGCTCTGATTTAAAGGAACCCAAGGATTCAGCTTGCACTACGTTATCAGGAAGACTATTCCATACTCTGACTACACGCTGTGTAAAGAAGTGCTTCCTTAAATCCAGTTTGAAATGTTCTCCCGCTAATTTCCACCTATGGCCACGAGTTCTTGTATTTGAACTAATGCTGAAGTAACTATTCGGTTGAACAGCATCCAAACCTGTTAGAATCTTATAGACCTGGATCATGTCCCCCCTCAGTCTCCTTTGCTTGAGGCTGAACAGATTTAGCTCAAATAACCTTTCCTCGTATGACATTCCTCTAAGACCAGGAATCATTCTTGTGGCCCTACGCTGCACCTTTTCTAAGGCCGCTATGTCCTTTTTAAGATATGGTGACCAAACCTGTACACAATATTCTAGGTGAGGTCTCACCAAGGAATTGTATAATCTTAGCATTACCTCCCTTGACTTAAACTCCACACACCTGGAGATGTACCCCAACATCCTATTGGCCTTTTTTATTGCTTCCCCACACTGGCGAGAATGAGACATGGAAGCATCAACATACACACCAAGGTCTTTCTCATAATCAGCTACCTTTATTTCAGTAGGTCCCATAAAATACCTGTACTTTATATTTCTGCTCCCTACATGGAGTGCCTTACATTTGTCTATGTTAAATTTCATCTGCCAGGTGTCAGCCCAGTCACTAATTAAATTAAGATCCCGCTGTAGCTGCTGAGCCGCTAGTTCAGTATCTGCTACACCACCCACCTTGGTGTCATCTGCAAATTTCACCAGTTTACTGTATATATTGGTGTCTATATCATTTATGTAAATTAGGAACAAAAGTGGTCCTAAAATTGAACCCTGCGGTACCCCACTATGAACGCAGGCCCACTGTAAGAGATGGATGGAGCATAATCTTGCGGCTATGGCTGCTTCCAGTATTTGGTTTAACATGTGATTAATAAAACCTGAAATGGTGCCAGAGTAGTTCCCTACCTCCGTTCTCCACCAAGATGGGCATTTCACTTAAATTGAATTAGAGTGGGTCCAGTAAGGTTGGGCTTCAGGAATGAGGTTACGTAATGGCTTTTAAATGTGTTTTAAAAATTGTTAGTATAATTCCATCTCTGATGTGTTTCGGAGACATCGGCGGGCATGGATTTTTTTCTTAGACATTAGCTTTAGACTTCCTTACTGTTAGACTCCCCTGCGATATACGAATTCGGCAGCTACTCTGTTTTCGTTTTCTGTTGACCGTGTATTGTCTGATTTATTGTATCCACCCATTTGACTTAAACAATTAATTTGGAGAAAAGCAAATGAACACACACCAAGCTTCTACTGAATGGAAAGACGTGAGGCCAAGCCAAACACAGCGAGGGAAAATCTGTGTGTTTCCTTGGCTCGTCTTACAGTCTGTCAGTAGAAAAAAAAATAATATTACTGAAACCCATCCTCAAATAAAGCTTAAACAGGAAAAGGGTACAAAGCATGGGGCAGATTGCTGTTCAACACGCCGGCTCTGGTTGTATGTGCTGGTGATGGTGAGTGCCCTCAAACACAGAACATTAAAGTAACTGAACTACACAGCGTTCTGTTTGAAAGTTCAGAAAGCCTTAAAAAGGAATGCTTTGTTCAGTCAGGCTGATGTAAACGAAACCTCCAGAATATGATAGCTGAGGAGAAACGTTAACCATCCTTCATGGTAAAATGCCAGCCGACTATCTCGGGACTCACCCCCTCATGTTGAATGTTTGCCCAAACTGTAAATTAGCCCCCAAACTATGTTTTAACCATTAATTAGCTTGTTCTTATGTCCACACTATATTTTCGATATTTATGATGAGCCCCTGCGCCACCCTCAGAGCACCCGTACTGTCATCAGAGCCCCCATGTTGCCGTCAGAGCCCCCGCGCCGCCTTCAGAGCCCCCTCGCCGCCAGCAGAGCCTCCTCGCCGCCGTCGGAGCCCCCTCGCCGCCGTCAGAGCCCCCTCGCCGCCGTCAGAGCCCCCTCGCCGCCGTCAGAGCCCCCGCGCCGCCATCAGAGCCCCCTCGCCGGCAGCAGAGCCTCCACACCGCCGTCAGAGCCCCCTCGCCGCCGTCAGAGCCCCCACGCCGCCGTCAGAGCCCCCTCGCCGCCGTCAGAGCCTCCTTGCCGCCGTCAGAGCCTCCTTGCCGCCGTCAGAGCCCCCGCGCTGCCGTCAGAGCCCCCTCGCCGCCAGCAGAGCCTCCACACCGCCGTCAGAGCCCCCACGCCGCCGTCAGAGCCCCCGCGCCGCCGTCAGAGCCCCCACGCCGCCGTCAGAGCCCCCTCATCGCCCTCAGAGCCCCCTCGCCGCCCTCAGAGCCCCCGCGCCGCCGTCAGAGCCCCCTCGCCGCCGTCAGAGCCCCCTCGCCGCCCTCAGAGCCTCCTCACCACCCTCAGAGCCTCCTCGCCGCCGTCAGAGCCCCCGAGCCGCCGTCAGAGCCCCCGAGCCGCCGTCAGAGCCTCCTCGCTGCCGTCAGAGCCCCCTTGTTGTCATCAGAGCCCCCATGGTGCTTTGACAGCACTGCAGCCCAAGATAAGGTTCCACAGAACTTCCTGGGCTTGCTACTGAGCCAAAGATCCTTGCGCTGCCTAGTCCTTCCTTGTCTATGCCTCCACATGTACATTAGTCCTCATACGGTCTTAATTTAGTTTCTTGGTGATTAAATGATGAACTGTCATGAAATCTAATTACGTGCTACATATATTATTGCACATTCCAGTATTCTTGTATCTCAGATTATGTCAGTTATGTCCTTATCACCTCTTTGCTTTATTTTCATCTTCTCTGGTATCTGGTATGTTGTCTGGTTCTGACAGCGACAAGTGCATTGTGGGATAGTGCATGGGGGGGCTCCTTCTTCTATGTTACATATCTCTATACCTCTGCAGGCCTTTTGCTCAAATACAAATCTGCTCCACCACAAAGCCTTTCTTCATGTACAGGTAGTGTCCTTTGGATGAACGGTGCTCGTTTCATTAAACAGTGTAAGGCTCCTGTCATCTCTGATTGGTTCGTTTCACCCCACATGCCACAGACATGCCTGGTTTTGATAATCACTGGCGGTATCAAAAGGGCAGACTGATCCCTAATCTGAGAGAGGCCACTTCCTGCTTATGACAAGGGCTAGTTAAGGCCGAATCCAAAATCAAGGACACTTAATAGCATCTCTCCCGGTCCTGCACAGTAGGGCTTTTATGCAGTGATTAATGAACTCTGGAATATGGTAAGAGATGCCTCTGGATGATTGAGGTGAAATGAGAGCTTGGAGCTGGAATGGGAAAAACATCTGACCCGGTCCGCTTAATGCTTTCCACAACATTGAGAAACTGCCAAATGGCTGCATATGGGTTGAAGAGAGCCTGCGTTCATCCTTCTCAAATAGCTGCACAGTGTGTTACAAATGGCATGCGGACAGAGTCGCACAGACCGCAAGGGTGCCGCTGTGATGCAACGCGCAGCCTAGGGCTCAGTAACAATGAACCGGGTCTGCGTCTATGTCTATCTCTCTGCTACCCATCTCCTGCCCCCAGGGCTGAATCACTGCTCTGCTGCAGAATAGAATGATACCACTTTAAATCATTACCGTTTGCTGGAAGGAAAACAATACGTACAGTAGTGCCACATGACAAAAACAATATCCATTTAAACACGTTGGTAAAGTAGTTTATCTAAGGGGCCGGATTCCAGAGCCGGCGATAGGACGCTGACATCTGATTGGCTGCGGGGCATTCCAGCATCTGCCACGGTAATGGACGGGGGTGTCTGTACAACCTCACATGCAGCCAGCCAGTACAAATTGCTGGCCTCCTCTGTTCCAGTCGATATGACAGGGTAATCTCAGCCCTTCAGAAGCACGTTAACCCTTTCGGGCAGCTCTCAACAGATGACATTTATTTGCTTTTTTTTTTTTTATCTATTTGTCTTGTCTATTTAAGTCGGCTGGACTAATGAAGTGTGGGTGATTGCCTTGATGTTGAGCTGAAAGAGTTAATGAAAATCAAACGAGTTAGGAAAGAAGACTTCAGCCCCATTTCTGGTCCTTTAGTTGATTACGTTCAGGTGCCATACGATACTAATAGTGATTTCTCTTACTAGAGAGATAGTTTGGGTAGGACAGCCTTGTTGCTGCGCTTTCAGCACGCCCGTTGATGTGGATTTCCAGGCCGCTTCTGCCAGCATTAACACGGACCACAGTTACACCCTTCAGTTGGCAGTCCACCGTAAACTGTAACGTGAGACGTGTCTCTAGCCTGTCAGCATATCCAGGTTCGGGATGTTTTTAAAGAGTTTATAAATATACCCCCCCCCCCCCACCTTTCTACCACGAGTATCATGAAAACAAAAACCACAAACAGCGTTTATGCTTCAGATACTCCAGTCCAGCTCTCCACACATCCTTACCTTGCCTGAAAGTAGAAACTGCACTTATTAAACAATCCATATGAATTACACTTCATTTGTGGTATTATGCGTGGATTATCCCACGTTTGTTTCTTAATCCGTACGTCTGGACACCACCGGGGCGAAGCAGCTACTGTAGGACTTCATGTGGAGCCGATAACCATACAGTATACATCTTACCGTATGACAACGCATTAAAACCAGAGAAGGGATTCTGCTTTCCCATTCTACCCCACAAAGACCACTGGACACATTCTACTTCACAAATGGTTGGGATATTGAAACAACCTGCTCTGTGGGGTTCAATTTATCCACAGGGATGCAGGTTTATATATTTATAGTGTGGGCATTTTGTTACATAGCCCCTGAGGGAGGGATGATGTCGTATATGCTTTGTAAAGGTCTTTAACTGAAGAGTGACACCCCAGCTCGCTACGGCCAGCAGTTAAATAAGCGATTACAAATTCATTATTAAATGCCTGGAGACAGGAATTTTGCTATCGGTCTCCGTTGTCTCATGCATGGAAAGCAGCAACCAACCCAAACGTTACATGCTCAATGGAATGGTGATGAAGTCCACTGGCAGTGAGACCAAAATCCCACCAGACGACATTTGCTTTTGCTGTTAACTTTGTCTCCGAGACTCCAGACGACACCTCCCTGGCTAGCAATGAATTGGCACAGGGGAACATATAAAGTACCAGGTTTGACATGGTAACATTGCCCTGATGTGCGTCTCATGTGTCTGACTGTTGAGACAAGGAGCTGGCCAACCATGTATGCCCACGGAGTTTCTCTTCTAATACTTAATCATGCTGCATCCTACAGCTGGTCGTTCAAAAAAGCAGATTTTCATGGCTTCAGCATCCTTATCTCTGCCTGACTAGATTTTAAACAATGCAAAGACTTTATATTAGCAAACATACATAATTCCTTCATTTTTCATGCCAGCAAACATGAAATACGATAATAAATGGAAACAAATGTTTTCTGGAGACACTTATATCCATCTATAAGGTAGTCTGGGTAATAGACCGATGTCCTGCGGAGCACAGTCAACACCAACCACATTCTTTCTGCAGTTTGCTGTTAGTGCCAAGACGAGTAGGAAAATTACTTGGTGCTTAAATCGTTCTCCTGCCATCTTTTGGCTTCTGTTCTTCTTCATTTTGTGGCCCAGCATGCAGATTAAAATTATGTTATTATAAACGTACCCCTGTTTTTCCATCAGCCTTTTCTCGAACGCAGGAGCTGATATTCATCACAGCCTGTTCCCTATTGTGTTTTTGGCTGTTTCCGTCAGGTTGTTTTTGGGGGACGCCGGGTTACGAGGACAGCCTGAAAAAAAAGGTACGAATGCTTCCAGTGAAATTCCTCGGCGTCAAGGTATCTAAAATTCCACACACGCTTTTCCTTTTAGGGCCTCCTCATAATTTGCTAATAAATTTCAGGGAAATGGTATAATTTCTCTCATAGGTAGAGATAAGTCTTCCGGGACTAAACCGTGGCCATCTTTAATCATTTTTTATTGTCCATCTGCACACACCTCAGCACAAAGAATCACAACCCCCCCCCCCCTCTCAGTAACTACTTACCCGCTCAATTTGTTTTCGCTCCTTATGGAATTTGAGGCAGCTTTTGTCTTTTCCATACCAAGAAGTGCATATTTCTGACGCCATGCAAAGCCTTGAACTGAGCAGTGAGGCTTCTGAGTAATCAGTACTTGCTCGGCATGGTACATACGAGATACATCTCAAGCCGTACCCCCTAGGGCCATCTAGAATAAAACAGCCAACAGTCCCACATCTGTAAGGTCAAAAATCAAAATCAAACAATTTTGGCCCCCATATAGCTTACAGTATAACAATCTCAGCCACTCTTCAATTGATTGCTGTTGCTTTCTAAATGTTAGGAGAGATTTAAGACTCAAACGATGCTCTTCCATGTATGTAATTCTCTGCTCTCTCTGTGTGTATTTGTTTGCATACATTAATTCCATTAATTTTCATAACTTTAATAACTCAGTTCTTACCTGGTCGTGTTTCCTGAGCTTTAGCTGATTTGTTATAAACACTTAGCATGTGTTCTGTGGACAGTTTATATTGGCACTCCAGGTATGTTTTTGCACACAGTGTTTCTTATAGCGTTTTTTACTTCCGGTACAGTGTTTTAATATCTCAAAAAGAACAAAATATAGATGAAATATACCATCAATCCTTCTAAAACCTTGTGGCAAGCCTCAGGCGAAAAGACTGAGCACATACTAGGTGAGATGCCAGTCGTTTACAGGAAAAGCACAACCAATCAGATGCTATAAGGGGTTTAGTGACATCAATGCACCAAGCTGTATGTTTTTGGATTTTCAGAGGAACCATAGTACCACTAGGTACTGCACACCCCAAACACTGTCCATCCATCCATTGAACCATCCATCCATCCATCTGTATTATAACCACTTATCCTGTTAAGAACATCTTTCACCTGTGTGCCCTGGTGACCTCTCAGGACACCCTTTGTATGAGATACAAATGACAAAACCTTCTCACATTTTCCACCCTGAAATAATCTGAGACTACATGTGTGTGTAGGAGACCAAGATTAAAAAATGCACACGTCCACCAACACAAAACTGAAACAAAAATAACACTTCCAGAAAACCAGACTTCCAGAGAAAGCGTGTTCCACACTGGCCAGAAAACGCTCCCTGTGATCTTATACCACAGCCCCGAGGGTCCAGGACAAACTGCAGTGGCTGGTGAGGCAGCCTACTGAAGCTGGAATTTAATCATCAGTCCATCGTGCTGCATTACTCAGCGGGAAATTCCCAGGAAGCATATGAATGGCATTAACTAGACTGGGTGTGGCAGTGAAGCCCATTGACGCTTAATGCATCAAACCAGTGACTTATGGGTCAGCTGGCAAAAGCGACTATCAAATGAGAGGCTGGGGATAAGAGAGCAAAAAACTGAGTCCTCGGTCCAGGAAGCATAAGCCTGACTGACTGATATGTCTCCAAAAAACGTGTACAGGAATATGGATGTTTATGCAGAGGTACGGTGGCTCAGTGGGCAGTGCTGTCAACTCACACTTCTAACACTGCATTTCCCGTTAGCTAGTTACATCCTGCAGTCCAAAAGGATTCAGTTCAGTCAGTAGTCATTCATAAATTTCCCATGATGCATGATTATGTTGGTGTGTGACCTGTGATGCACTGACATGCCATCCAAGGTGTTTCTCTGACTGATTCGCATTGCTTTCTAGGATAGTCTGCAAGCTCCCCTTGACTCTATACTAGGTAAGATGGACAGATGAATGTTTACACACTACTGTACTGTTACCTATGTGATACTTTGAAACCATGTACAACAACCCTATGTACAATAGGTGATATTGGAGATTGGTTGGGTTGTTTAAATGGTCTATTTTAAAGACCCATCATTGCGCATTGGATGGTAAAGCATAGGACAGCCCAAACAATTTTAGTTGTTTGTTTACGTATTTGTTTAGGTGTTTGTTTGTATATTTGTTTGCTTCATTTGACTGAATGGAATGTAAAACTCAAAGTCAAATGGCCTTGATTAGCGTACCGTGAATGGGCCCTTACGATGGAAATTTTGGCATCAGTTCTTCAAGGGAGAAATGGGAAGTGAAGTATGTTTAAGGTAACTGTAGACTCCAAAGTGCCAAAATAATATGGCTGTTAACATGACTCATAAGGCGTAAATGAGCTTAAAACACGATCCCTGATTCAGTCAAGGAGGCATTTGCTGCTGATGAGCCAAAGAGTTTTGCAATGGGACAAGGAGTATAGTTTGGAACATGTTTAAAATTAACACGCATGACATGGGAGAGCAGGCATGCCTGTCGATGACCAATCAGAGCAGGATTGGATTAAAAGCAAATACATTAACTAAGAAAAACAAACAATGTAGCTCTACCTAGCACGTCCAGAGGGAAAGAAGTGAGTCTGTTACGTTTCTGATGATGGGGAGATGGAGTCCATCTGAGCCGACCACTGAGACCTGCATGATCCTCGCATGCAAACTGCACAGGAAGCACGCAAAGTCAAAACGCTATTTATCACTAAGATAAACACACCGATATATTAAAGTAGGGCACGTATATTCATAACATAATGCAATGAGACTCTCCCGAGGACAAAAGCAGATTGCTTGACGTTGGCTTTTCCAGGAAAAGTAAACAAAGAACACGATAGCAGTGACCGCTCTGTGCAGTTTCTGTTTACACTGCATTTAACTGCCACTCAGTGTGCCAATGGACACGCTATAGTTTACAGCATCGGGGACACGAGCTAATGTACAGTCAGGGGTCTTACAACATTGACGCAGCTGCAGGTGGCAGTTGCCGCATCTGTTTGTGTCCAATCTAAGCAGGAAGTGGTGTTTTGTGGGAGGAGCCTGCTCTCTGACAGAGAAGCACAAGGCTATAGCAAAGCACGGAAGTCTCAATAGCCGTTTTGAGAGCAAACGGAATGCGATAGCTCTTCCAAAGGAGGAGTGTAGGTGGATGCCCAGGGCAGGTCCTGCACTGTGGGCAATTCAGTGATGCCTGTTCACTTAAAACCAGTATATATGCACTGTGGGAGCAATGTAAAGAACATACAGCAAACCTATGTGGACACAGGCAGAACATGCAAGTTATGCACATACACAGCTAGAGAAGATGTGATATCTAATATTAAAAAACAAAAACATACTTCTCAATAGAGTCAGCTGTGTAATCTTCAAATTTTATCCACAATTTAGCAGAGCAACAAAAAGAACCAGAGAGCAGATCTGCAATCAGTAAAGACTTTGTAAAGATGGCATTTCTTGACCCAACCATCTATTTGTATTATGATTTCTTTTTGGTTTCTTTTGGTGCATTATCATGTTTAGACAGCTGTAGCCTTAAGAGAATATATGGCTACTGGTTTTACGCAAACTGCGGTCCAAAGATTTGCTTGAGCTGTGACCAGCCAACCTTTTATCTCCGGGGAGTCAACTGAGCAGGCCTTTCATCCTCCTTTCTCTCACTACGAAAACAAGGTCATTATGTGCAATTAAAATGAAAACATAAAAGGAATTAGGAAACTGTGCAGTCGGTTAAGAGAATATTGAACATTTTAATCTGCTCAGGATCATATATTTTTATTTTTAAAAATGACAAGAATCAGAACGTTTGAGCAAGCTCAAGTAATGTTATTGTTCTGAAGTTCGGAGCAGTCGTGGTCCAGCACAGAAAAGGCCTGTCATTATCCTACATGGGAGAGATCCAATTGACCCGACAGAAGAAGCTGCACCACCCAGCGTTGCTGACTGTGTAAATGAAAGCCATGCGTGGATCCACGCATGCGATGCTATTGAGAGTTGTCCTTTAGGGATGCCTGCTCCACAGTGCATCATGAAGGAACCTGCCGTCAGCTGGTCTTTCAGCCACACCAGCCTGCCTCTGGATCCCAGCTCTCCGGAAGCTTCTGTTTCTTTCAATAACGACTACAGCCTCAGGGGGAATGACTAGGATCACATGTACTCTGGGGGGAGACCTTCGGAATGGCAGAAGGCAGGAGATCACAAACCCCCAAACGTATGCTATACACACACACCTACACAATGCTAAATGCTCTACACACATACACACACGCAGCTACACTGTTCCACACACAGATGCAAATAAAATACTCTATACGCAGTGCTGCAGTGATTCTTCACACAGATGCTGCTAAGACCCTAAATTCACTGTATTTGCCCTGGTGGGGGGGGGGCAATATATGTCATAACATCGCAGTGGACACACATGCGGTAGTCATATCGTGAAAAGTGTGATGTCCGTAAGATTTTGAAATCAATTTAAAATAATAAAGATTTCATAATTTAAAATAAGATTACCACTGTTTACAGCATCAAAATTAAACATAATTTAACAAAAAAAAACAACTGATCCATATGACAAAATGATGTTTTCTGATAAAGAACTACAGTCTACGTTAGATGTGTTTTGTTGCTCTTGCTCTGCATATGCAGCAAATTGGCCTTAGTATTGCCTGAATTTGTGATAAAAAAATCAGCAAGTCATATGGTACATGACTGTATAATAGACATCAGAACAGACTATTTTTGTGAAAGACTTCAGTAAAGTTTGCTGAAGTAGTATGTATTTCAATGTAGATAACAGAAAACTTCAGTATAACAGAGATTCAACTATATCCCGCAGTCATCGGCAAATAAATGGTATTGAACTATACCCTCTGAGTCAGTACACAGATGGGCTTTATTGCAAAAACGTGCATGAACTAGCAAATAACTTGGAAGCTGAAGGGAAAATTCCAGACAGATAGAAATGTGTTATAAATTCTATTGGAAGCCATTCATCTATCTATTGTCCATATCACTTATCCAGAACACAGTGAGGGTGAGGCAGGTGTCACAGATCCGGGCGGATTTGGGGCATGGGCAAGGCGTGGAGCAGGCGGGTGTCACGGATCCGGGCGGATTTGGGGCGTGGAAGAGGCGTGGAGCAGGCGGGCGTCACGGATCCGGGTGGATTTGGGGCGTGGAAGACGCGTGGAGCAGGCGGGCGTCACGGATCCGGGCGGATTTGGGGCGTGGGCAAGGCGTGGAGCAGGCGGGTGTCACGGATCCGGGCGGATTTGGGGCGTGGGCGAGGCGTGGAGCACGCAGGTGTCACGGATCCGGGCGGATTTGGGGCGTGGGCGAGGCGTCGCGCAGGCGGGTGTCACGGATCCGGGCGGATCTGGGGCGTGGAAGAGGCGTGGAGCAGGCGGGTGTCACGGATCCGGGCGGATTTGGGGCGTGGGCGAGGCGTCGCGCAGGCGGGTGTCACGGATCCGGGCGGATTTGGGGCGTGGAAGAGGCGTGCAGCAGGCGGGTGTCACGGATCCGGGCAGATTTGGGGCGTGGAAGACGCGTGGAGCAGGCGGGTGTCACAGATACGGGCGGATTTGGGGCATGGGCGAGGCGTCGCGCAGGCGGGTGTCACGGATCCGGGCGGATTTGGGGCGTTGGCTGAGGTGGGATTTGACCACATAACCGAGGGGTGCGGCTGATGGGGAGCTGGAGAAACACTACAGACTGACAAAAGGGGAAGACAGGAAAGACTGGGACAAACAGGTGCTGACCCTGACAGCAGGATCTCATCCTAGAAAGTGAAGCGCGTCAGACTGGAAACACATGAGTCAGGATGTCAATCCATTTCAGGGCATAAACCTGCATATTATGGTCAAGTGAGAGATACCACCTGACCCATCGGCATCATTTGGACATGCCAACCCCTTATGCAGAGCTGGAGGTGGGATTCAAACCAGCAACCCAACAGGTATGGAGCCACTGTGCCACCACAAATAGAATTATGTTAATAACATATCTGCAGAGGATTGGTACACCCCCTTGACACCCCCCAAAAAAACTTATCTGATTGCGTTCACCTTGTGTGCACATCCTATGTATTTGAATGTCTTGTCTTGTCCTGTCCATTTACACTGATGCCCTCTCAAGTCAAAGACAGCAGTTCTGTGGATGATAATAAAAATAAAACTGCAGGACTTGTAATATTTTAATATTGTTAAAATAGTCACAGGATCACTGAGGCATTTGGGATTTTGACACACTTTGCATAATTGAACAGCCATCCCTGCATGGAATATGCCTACAGTGTAGGTTCATTCCAAATAGTACTATGTGGGTGTTCCTTTTCATGCTTTATACCAAGTTCTTTGGCAGGACACTATTGGGGAACACTTTGTACAGTTCTAGCATGTCAGAGTCACACATTTGCATTCCGCTCAATACTTGTACTGACGCGATGGAAGGAAGGGATACAAAAAATCCGTAATGGAACACATCGGTTTGCGATGTTCTCCTTCAGCTGACAGCAGGGTAACAGACAGACTACAGATGGTCAAGCATAGTCAATGGTCTACATCTGTGACATGGAAAAAGGTGATTTTATCATCACTCCTAAAAACAGATAGAACAAGACAGCATTGAGATTTTTGAACACTACACAACCAGAGAAGGAAGATATGTTTGGTTTGAAACCTTTGCATATTACTTTTTCTTGCATATATATGGAAGCAGGTGCATTGAGTTGGGGGCGGAATGTTGCATTATTATGAAATATTATACAATGTGTCTGCTGTCTGCTTTAACTAGCTGTCAACATGCTGCAGTTCTAATGGTTATGGTTACATATGATGACAAAAATGCAACTGGTGGAAGGAAGTTGTGGAAGGAGCGACAGCATTCATAACTCTTACAAAGTTGAGTTTTTCAGCACGGAAAAGCATTCTGCACTGATTTCAGGAAAGGTGCTGGACAGGCTCAGATCTGTTATCCTGTATCCTTGGCATGCCAGTATTTTTGAGTCAAAAAAGGAGTCATGTGACCAATTGCTAGGGGAGAAAAAAACAACTAATAGGATCAGCAGGCCCTTGTAGACGCGTGTAGCCCAGTTACCAATAGGGCTGTCATCAACTCTCTACTAAGCGCTGAAAGACAAATAGAGCATTCTGGACTAAAACTGTAGTTGTGCGAACTTACATAATCCTTGGTTTGGGAGTCTCTGGTTAGATGTGGGTAAAGGTGGTTTAGGGAAAGGAATTGGAAATGAAGACAACAGAAACAGTTTTAATGACTAGGATTAAGTAAACCTATCCTGTAGAGATAACTAGAATGACCCTAAAAATTACCATCTAATACAAAGAACTAGAGTAATACATAATGATCCCTTCTTCATCTGCTATTTAAATACATCTTTCAAAATCTTTGAATTTTTCAGCTGCAGTGTGACGCCAAGGAACGACTATATGGCTCTGAGCTCTGGAGTGAACGCCGGAGTGCAATCCAGAACAACTGACGCGCGATTTTCCACCCGCTCACCATCCAAGATGGACCTGCACCAAAGCTGTCAGTTTTTCTCATAACTTATCTCAGCCTAGACGAGCACGGAAGTCCAAAATATTTTGGCCACGGAAGGGAAAAAAAAGTAATGCAGCTCATTGTTAGAAATCAAACACTTTTTGCCTTTTTTTTTCAAGATGTGTGACAAAGGACGTAGGTTACGTTAACGATGTAGCCTCGTGGAAGTGCTTGGGAAAGGCCGAGTCCGTTTTGGGGAGTTCAACGTCATCAAATTGCATCATCTTGGCACAGCATCTCAAGGTCATCACCTGCTTACACAAGATTGCTCTGTTCTCATTAGAATCGGAGTCTAAAAGAAACTCAACAAACAGCTGGGAGGGAGAGAATAACAACACTGTTGACTTCAGTTTGCCCCCAGCTGTTCTTCTGCAGTGGCAAGTCAAATTTAGGGCCGTGAGCAAGTCCAGAACTCATCTCTCCTCACTCCTTAAGGGACATATTAAAGAGTAATGAATTATTCTTACAGGAGTTTGGCCTGGCAATCAGCTGAAATACTTACTGATTTTATCTTTGCTGTGTCATTTGTTTGCCCACTTCTGAGTTATTTTTAGATGTTTCGGCGAACTCACTTGAAGGGGCACAAGAAACTTAGTAACTCAGTTACTACTCAAGTACAAATCATGACCGAATAGAGTAACTGCCTGAAATCGATGGACCGCTATGACTGATTAATGATGAATAAACATGGGATCAGCGTGTATCACTTTGTATCTGGCTAATACATTACATAATAGTGCACTACTGCATGCCCTCACATAGTGTTACTGATGTTTCTTATATTAAATAATCATATATCCCCACTACTGGCATCCCGTCCAGGGTGTGACCCAGCCATATACTACATGCTGCCTGGGAGGTCCCCGATTATGCTGAGTAGGATAAACAGATAGAATATGGATGAAAGGATGGATGGATGGATGAGTGGATACATTCCCACTTAACAAATTCTGTTAGGTCACTTAATTCCTAAGCAACTTAATGTTTGTGTATTCTTTTCAGCAATATCAGTACTCAGACTGAGTAACAAAAATCATTATTTACAGTGAGGCAACCTCCATTCAACCAGTAAAAGGCACGGCCCAGTTTGCCCATCTGTCTAATAGTAGCCTGTCGGGGTAAATCACAGTCCCCGGGTGGCTTGCTCGAGGAGAGAGAGAGGGAGCGTTCCTGACTACTTTCACTGATTTACAAAGTGTTGCCCTCCATGCAGGAAAATGATGCCGACTTTTATTTGGGTCTTGTGATCAGCAGAATGTTCTGATACATCTTCACCGAGCTTTTCCCTTTTCCTTTTGCACATGTGCTCCCTATTAGCGGTACTTTAGGGTATTCATTATCGCAGCAGAAAAAAGAAAAACAACGTAAACTGGCCTGACACAAGAAAGACAGAGTTTTGGCTGATGCGGACAGACTGGGATTGAGGGCCGAAAAAGACATATTAAAACTATTACAGTATGAAAAAGGTTACAGAAAGCAGATGCACTTGGTGTTCCAATAAGAGGATGTATACCTGAAACACACTAAGAGGACAAAGAAGGCCTTTCTGTTATTGATGACCATGTTGGAAACACAACAGATTAGCACAGACAACAGGACCGATGTAGGGAAAGGAAAAGCCCATCTCCCTCTGTATCTGACTTGAAAACAGCACAGCCCTTCGTGGGATCTGAACCCACAAGCTCAGCAGGTCGGGGATCTGTGGGCTGTGAGTTCAAATATTGTAGCCGGTAGAGTAATCGCATTACCCTGCTTTCTCGCTTCCGTGTCGCTTTGGACAAAAGCTTCTGCTAAGTAAATGTAAAGTTCATTAATCAGATGGGAATACTGTTTTTTTTTTTTTAACCAGATCTTCTCATTTTTCCAGCTAATGTGCAGAACTCATTATGATGCATCATTAGTACAGTATGACAGCCTTGGGTTTGGCGGTGTCTCACTCTGCTTTGCTGCCTGGTATCGTTTTAAACGTTATTGCCCCTTGGGACTGAGCACTTCATGGAGAACGCTGTGGAGTTGCTTACACTACAATCAAAATGGAGAACAGTCCAATTAAGGCTTCCAGAGTGTGAAACTGGTAACACGACAACAGAGTTCGGAAGAAAGTCGAGCACAATTCAGCTCTTTGTGTCTGCTGAGAACACGCTCTGTGTAAGCACAAACCAACCAGAGGAGCACCTCTACACAATGCCAAATGGCGTTGAAAATCGAGGTTAAACACTGGGGGGGGGGGGGGGAGGTCTAAGGTCAACAGCCCCATCAACTAAATTAAATTAGCGCCAGATTTACAGCTGAAACTTCAGATGAGGTGCAGTGGTCTGCAAATAATCACGTCCGTAAGTCAGAGTGAGAGCTGGTCAGAAACAGGGGCCACGGGCTCCCCAGCAGAGACAGGGGCCACGGGCTCCCCAAAGAGACAGGGGCCACGGGCTCCCCAGCAGAGACAGGGGCCACGGGCTCCCCAACAGAAACAGGGGCCACGGGCTCCCCAGCAGAGACAGGGGCCACGGGCTCCCCAGCAGAGACAGGGGCCATGGGTCTGTACACGGGCTCCCCAACAGAGACAGGGGCCACACACACACACAGGTACAGGCACACATGCATGAACATAAATATTAAGATTTACCCCTACAGATGTAAATAGATACATGAATAATTAGAGGCTGATAGACCCAATCGTCTCTGTAGCCCTGACAAGTACCTTGGAAATGAAAATGAATCAGATTTAATCAATCTGAGCTGCTCCTACTTTTCAGTCATCAAGTTCATAGAACCTCATGCAGGACGTTCAGCTTCAGGTCAGAACAGTCTGGTCATACCAGATACCCCATACCTCTGAACAGCGTGTTAGTGAAAGACCAGTAGGCTCAACGTCTCCACGCACACCCGCGTGTTTAGTGAAGGACGGCCCGCCGTGAGACCTGCAGGCCACGTCACGGCCTCCTTCAAAGCTCCTTCATTAGCCTGTCCACCCATCACTGAGATAAAGACTGAGCGGCGGAGGGCTAAATAACCCTGCGACGTTCATATCTCACCGCTTCAGTCTGAGCCACAGCACTCATCCTCCATACCTTAATGGTGACCCCAGTGAGCAAGTTCCAGTTCACCTCGCCCCCCTGCGGAAAAAAGAACACCAAGCCTATGATTTTTATTCTTTATTATCTCCTCAGGGGCTGAGCAGCGAGACAATAGCTGTCCAGTGTCTTTGAGAGTAGCTGAGGGTCGATCACAACAGTCATGATAGTGACTGGTTACTGTGGTATTGTTAGTGAGTTTACTCTCTCAGTGATTTAGTTAGTAAGGACATTGTGGTGGCAGACAAGACTGGTAGGCAGGCCATTATAATGTCAACAGCAATTTCCTCTCCTCTGGGACAGGACACACTGTCCCAGTGCTGTGCACCTTGGTTTGGCAACATTACATTGCTCCACGGGCTTTTGTGGCTGATGGACTTGACCATATAGAACCAGGCATTTTCGATTAGAGAGGAATGAGAAACGGAAAGAAAAATAAACCAGCACTGGGGGGGGAAAAAAATTCTCAAATGTTTTCAGCAGGTGTAAACAGCCCGTTATGAGGGCTTCCTTTGGAGGCATGGAGAAATGGGATCCACAGCCAGCAAGCCCCGTACGTAGGAGTCAGCCGTCTTTCTCTCTCCCAGGAGCCGTGCAATAAGCCAGCCATCAGCCATAAGGAAGGCCAGCGTGTTGACAACTTGTTGAGCAGCAGAACGTTGTACACATCATTCAGAAGCCGTTGACACAATGTGCGCTTGACATCCTGCCTGCAGTCCCTAGCTCTCTCTCTCTCTCTCTCTCTCACTATCCCTCTCTCTGCTTAATCAAAGAACACATTTCAACACACCTCTCTTGACCGGGTCAGAACTAGTTCTCCACCTAATTTGCTTCCACACGGCGCTGATTTTGCTTCTCCATTGTGCCCCATTGATTGAATTCTATATGCAGCTGGCTTTCATCACCAAGCAATGCCAAGAAGATCCAACGGGCATGTCATTGGCCCTTCTGTGGCCAATCAACAGCAGCTGACACTGGGTTCTGTAAAGGTATTCGTGTACTGGGATTTCAACCAGTGGCCAGTGGTATCTATTCACATCCAATAGTGTGAGGGTAGAAAACAATGAGCATATGCCGCAAACAGAAGACGGCACCAACACTCCTGGAAGACGTATCCTGGCCCCAGATGAAAAAATTACATCTAATAAAAAAATGACATCATGGATCTCCTCACTGTCAAACAGAGAGACGCCCCTCTTTCCCCTCAGAAGCCATGCATAATGGATGTTATTCAGAAAATAAAGAGAGGGGATCACTCCAAAACAATATCCTGAAGGGGGAACTATCGTCATGGAATCGGCAGGCCTCTTGGCAATGGAGGCCAATTAATGATCAGACACAAGATACAGGGCCACTTGATGAGCTCCATATGTGCAAACTACTCTGAGGAATATTACTTACTATTTGATATTTCTGACACAGAAATGCTTCTGATTGTTATTGCAGCCTCAGCCAAGACTCGATAACTTAATCCCGCCCCCCCACCCCGCCGTGATGAGAACTGGAGTGGCGTTCATCTGCATCCCATCATCACGCCTGTCTATATGAGGCGAGGGGACACGGTGCACGTGCCATGGAGGATGTGAAGAGAGGAGGGCGGAGGGAGATGGTGATGGTGGTTTCGGGGGCAAGTCTGGCTTGTTTCAGATACAGGCCAGAAGGACCACAAACAACATTAGCGCAGGCAAAGGACAGGACAGAGATGGATACTCTGTGCTTGCAACACGAACGAACACAGGCAGGAACTAAAAAAGATAATATCTTTAAAACACATACGCTAGCCATCTCTGATATAACAGCAACAAAGCTGTTTTTGTGACTCATCTTGGAACTTTGTACTAGCAAGACAACTGCTTTGGTTTCCATAATACAGGTTCTTAACCCTGAAATGCAACAGTGTAATATCCAACTCAAAAAATTGGTACAGAACCATAACAATGGTCTACATTAGTCATAGCTGACAATGGAGGGATGGAAGACTTCATTATTCTGTTGCTGGCTTAGATTCAAGAGCAGCACGTGTCCCAGCAGATTTTCTCCCATGTACCTTTTTCAAAACCTTAGTCCACAATCATCTCTAAAACCCGAGAGCTCCCTCCTGCTACCAAATTATGGACGAGAAGAAGACGAGGACACGCTCAGAGAAGATCGGTTCCACCAGATAGCTCACAATGTGAAATGATGACGTATTATTCTAGTGTGCATGTTGAGTTTATGCATGCAATGATAAAATAAGAGAAACTCCATGTCAAGAAGAAGGTAACTTTGAGGAAATGAATCACAAAGGCGAATGCCAATTAGTAGCATATTAATAAAATGGATCTGATAATAAACACTTTGATTTGAGTTTTCAAAGGAACATGAGGTAACTAGCAGAGTTTCAAAATACCAAAACAGTCTGTGCCTGAATTGTATTGGTCGTAAAAACTGCAAAATTATCTAATGTGTCAGGGGGAACAGTCTCGAAAACCACAACAGCACATTGCCAAGCATGGACAGACTGCATCAGCAAAGACGAACACTGGTCACAAGTCGAAAGCAGACAGGGTGGCATATAAACAACACAAAAGTACAGCCTCAAGACTTAACACAGAAGTAAATAAGCAGTTCTGTGACGACTCAAAGCTGCCCATTGCGAAGTTCACAAAGCTAGAGTTTGTATGGTAGATCTGCCATTTACCCGACGTGAGAAGCACAAAACGTCAACCCACGGGCAATGCATAAAGTAATATAGTCTGATAAGCCATCGTTCATCCTTTCCGCTATATTCTATCAGATTAACTTTTTTCAGAAGGGCAGAGGATGCTTTCAAGCCAAAATGTCTGCTAGTATGATTAACCATCTCATGGGGCTCATCAGGTCTAAATGTTCCTCTGCATGATCATAGCAAGCAGGGAATATGAGGTCATTGTACAGATGCTCCCTGTGGTGAAAACACTATTACCAGTGGACACCCCCTTGTACGCTACAACAAAAAGTAAACTAAATATCACTCAACCTTTAGGAGGTGTTACGGAGCATAGAGCAGTGAGTAGATTTCTGCCTTCTTAATCTCAAAGTGGACTGGGGTTTTTCTTTATAAAGATTGGTCCAATATCCCATGACACAAATATATATGACAGCGTTCCAAATATCCCACCATAGAACCTATTTGCCAACATTCCTAAAAGCGTTGAAGCTGTTTTAAAAATTAAGATTGGCAGCCCGACGGCACCTTGATATGAGCTGCCCTCGTGATTTTGTCACCCAATAAGTTAAACTAGAATTTAATATCTTAATATATACATATTCATACTCTATAGAAGATAATTTTGTTACAGTAAGGCTTTTTGCCAATTAAGAAACACAAATACAAGTATAAAATACAAATGCTGAGTAATAAAAGGAACTGTCAGATAGTACTTGGGGTTCCCTCTGACAGTCCAGTGATATGCATTCTAGGTGAGCAGGTATCTCTCTAAATTGCACTTTTTGTGTGAGTGTGTCTGAGCCCTGCCATGGAGAGGAAGCTGTGTACTTCCTGGCAAAAGCTCCGAGCTCACCGTGATCCTGTACTGTAGTGTTTCCCAATCCGGTCCTGTTGGGACCCACAGGCAGTCCATGTTTTTGCTCCCCGGGAGCTGGGAGGGAGCAAAAATGTGAGTTGTTGGGTAGGGAGCCGGGATGGAGGAAAAACATGGGCCGACTTGTGGGTCCCTGAGGACTGGACTGGGAAACCCTGCTGTAGTGGATATGGATGGATGCATTTATATTTACTATGAATACATTCTTATAATGTGTTTATGACACCATCACAATTATAATAAGAGAAGCATAACTGGCAAAGGTACATCATAAAATGATACCTCTGTAGTATTTGAATTGGATGTGCCATCCCAAACAACGTAAATCTTAGATATGTTGTTGTGAAATTCAGTGCATATTGTGTGGCAATGCGGGATATTATGTAGTATTTATTGAATTCCAAGCAATCTAATTTATTTTCATATTTCACCACAACATGTGTAACAAAGATTTCACAAGAAGAGCCACATATCTGAAATACTGATATATGATTGTAAAATCTAAGCGAAAATCAAGTCAGAAGATGACAGTGGGGGGGGGAAAAACGTATAAGAGAATAAATCTTTGGCCAGCTGGCTACACAAAGTCCGATCCACCTCAGGAAGGAGATGGGGTGATGGTCAGTAGGTCACACCCTGATGTCACTGCATGTGTGTTGACTGCTGTACGCTTCACCGCTTATGTTCACTGGATCCTTTACACAGCAAACATGGAACACTGCCGTTCCAGTAGGTGCATGACGATTATGTTACGTTTCTGCCCAGTTACATGCTTTTTTAAACGTTATTTTTATTAATATCAATACCCCGATTGGTGACACTATCCAGTGTTCTACTTATTCACTGTACATACTGATATTTTCATGCACAAAAGCATCTCTCTATGAGGCCTTCTGCTTCACTGTCAACAGTGAGTCAGGAAATGTTCTCGCCTTTTGGCGTGTGTTGTTATTAAAAATCTTATTTATTTTTTTTTACTAGCTCTGGAAAATTTCTATTGCAAAATGCTTTACTGTTACAATGTGTGATTCAGACATTACTGACTGAATGACTAGCTTCATCCAGAGCAAGATGTTGGGTGAAATATCTTCCTCACAAGCCCAGTCAACTCGCAGTCAACAGCACACAAGATGGAAAACATCCAGACTCATTTTAAAGGTGTTGAAATCCTAAGACTGTAACATTTCCCTTGATATTAACAGCATTTCCAACAATAAAAAGTATGTGTTTGTCATGTCTCAATTATTCAGCACTGAGATTACGATGAAAGGAACTTTGCAAAGTGCAAATTCTACAGGTCCAGAGAATCTCTTACATTTTATATTAATGTTCCCAAAAAACTATTTGTACACCATTTAATTGTGAAATGTATTTTATTTTTCAAACACGTTTCCTGCTGTGCTGGAAACATTTTTACATTATAAGAAAAAACATCTTCTAGCCATATGACCCAGTAAAATAAATCTTTTCTAAAAACAATGTTTTATTGCACAGGGGATGACTGCAATGCAAGCTTCAAGATGTTCCTAAGAAGGACCAGATGGAAAGGAGAGAAACACGGAGGGCTTCGGTTAAGATCTTAAGAGTCGAGCAGCAACACAAGAAAACATCCATTTCATATTTATCATTTCAGGCGTATGCATGCAAGAACCAGGAAAGATGCCTTTACAAAACCTTTTCTACTTCTTCGGAAAAGAGAACTTCAAAAACCTCACGACTACATTAAACTTCACTAGACCATGTTAGCCTGTTGAGTGGAACAGGGGTAAATATTTTCGTACAATGAATCCCAGCTCCAATTCATTTCCTCTTTCCCATATTTTGGAAACGAAAAATGGTTAGGGTGGCAACGTGCTAACCTTCTTCAGTTTCCGAAAACATCATAGATAAAAGTACATGGCCTGCTACTTCTGTTCCATTCCGGTTCATTCTCCCTCCCCAGTGTAAAGTATATGTTATTCAGTGTGCTAGTGTCAACATCTTTCAGCAGTTAGGTTTTCTCCAACCATCTATCACAATCTCAGTAGCCCACCTAGCCCTGTAGCCACTGTTAGGTTGGGAAACCTTCGCTTGAGGCCTCTGTCACTCTGTCACACTTAACTTCCCATTTTCTTCCTCCCTTGCTCATTGGCAGTCAAGTGTTTCAATGTGATACGCACCCAAGGTCTTATCACGAAAGGCTGCGTCTCCAGTCCGGCCCCTCTGAGATAACAGCCAATCACAGACCAGCACAGAGCAGCTAGTGAAAGTGCTAGCGTGGAATAACAATAATATTCAACATACGCAACGATTTGTACGCCGGCGAAGCTTTTGTTGATGACTATGCGGTTAATTGCAGCAAGCGATGCTTTGAGTGAGGACCTCAATGAGATCTGAGAACTGAAATCTGAGTAGAACGCCCACAAATTATGACATATCACTCCCAAGGCATGGAGAAATGATAAGTTGTACATAGACCAGAAGGGTACGCCTATCAAACAAGGTTCCAAGCATTAACCTATGAAGATCCATTTCAAGGGCAGACTGACCTCTCTGGGGGCCCTAGGCTTACATGGGTAGGGGCCCCCTAAGTGGGCTATTTGAGCTATTTTATTGGAGCTGAAAGAGGAACGAGTTAAAAATGATGGGACATCAATAATATGCTAATCAAAGTGCGGGGTGCCAGTGCTAATACTTACCTATCGGGGGGGGGGGGGGAGTGCTGTCGATAAAATGCATAGGGGCATTGGGCCAACTGATAGATTGGCCAAATTTAAGATTTTTTACCAAAACTGTTATATAAATGGTTTCGAGTGGTTATTTGATAGAAAGAAAAAACAAAGTCTATTCTACGCCCCCCCCCCCCTTTAGATTTTCGGGTTGTTCACCCCTCCTCCCCAAATTCTGCCTTTGATCTGTTTCAGTGGCTGTGTGGTCCCATAATTCTCTTTTCAGTTAACGTCCCCAAACAGTGCACAGTTCTCGCACAAAACCTCCGCCATACCGAATGCTCGAGATCGTGACGGCTTCACATTCTGGAGCGTCTGGAGAAGTCGATCATCGATTCCCTCAGAATAAATCAAGAATACAATCTTGGCATCAAGGTCTCATTAGAAGAAGGTCTGCAACCCTGGAAATAAAAAGCCCATTCATATTCCTTCTATGTGAAGGTATTATCAGCTAGAGAAGCAGTTGGTTGCAGGAGTATCACTGTTTATATTTCTTTGTTAAAGACAGCCAGGAGCTGAAATTAATATTTTGATTACTGTCTGCATCAATTTTTATGACGTTTGTTAATAATTTCCTGTTTTTTTCTACCACTGTATATTTATCTTAGTTGGTTTGAGCCAAAACCAGCATGGATGCTGACAATACTGCACAGGGAAGCTATCAAATCATCCATCTCCCACAGCTACCCCCGACATCAACCGCATCCCCCCCCCGCCCCCCCCCCCTCACAAACTCGCCCACAAAAATAACATCCAGAATTCCCTATTCTTTCCTCACTGAAAGCACACCCCAGATTTAGCTTGATTGTGACCGTCTCTTTTGGTGACCATTCTGCAAGCTGCTCCCTTTTATTTTAACTTGAACATGATTTCTACAGAGATTACTTGTCAAAAATGTGTTGGTAATTCTCGGACCTTGTTCATTAAATCTACCCTAATATTCTCAGTCGTCTTGCTCTGCTTTTATTCCTTATCAGCTAAAGGTTTCAGGTGGCTCTGTGTTACTAAGGCATCCCATCAGCTGGAAATCCATTCAAAAGGAGATGAATTTGTTTTGCAGATAGAGCTGCTATTCATGAGGCCAAGAACCCATTGGGGACACTGGCATAACAATGAGGAATTGATCAATGGAAACAAGTCTTAAGTACAGGAATAGTACAGGAAGTTAAGAGGATGTTTAAAAACTTCATCTCGTCTCTCAGTTAAAATAGATTAAAGCAACCTGCATTTTCCTCCATTTGAGCGCTATTTCATTGCCATTTGTCATATTAATAAAGCCCAAATACGTTCTTTCTGCACCGTCTTTGATTTGACATGATTTATTCGGTATTTTTTCCCCGGGACTAAAAGAATTATGCGCTATGCTTTTGTGTGCCTTTCGAATGTTGTACTGTGATGCTTCACCTCATCTGCAATTTGTCTGATGAAAATTAGAAATAGCATTTCGCACAAGGCGAGGCAGGTGCCGCTCTGTAGGACTTCATGGTATGAAATTCTCTGAAATAATAACGGAAAAAAATGGACTTCCAGTATGTTGGGAAGCAAGTGTGGAAATGAACGTTATGCAGAGTCTGAGCCATGCTTGCGAGAGATGGACAAAAGGTAAACAGCGAAATAAGATATAAACGCAAAAGCTACGTCGATGCATATATAAGCGTACGTAGTATCACAAAATGTGAGTCCAGATGTTATGACAGATGTTTTCGATTCATAGTGTGAATACGAGAGTGCGACACTTCATTCTACAGTAAGAGTGAAAGGACAAATGAGAGCAGGGGTCTGGGTGCTCGCAAATGTGTTTCTGCCGTTGGAGGGCCATTCCTCTTGATGTTTGTGTTTTTTTCATCAGGTTGAGCAACTCCAGGTCTTCAGCACGGACCGCTTCATTCCACAGCTCCTCGACCAGCTGGTGGAGTAATGCTCCAGCAATGGGTCACCTTTCCAAAATCTATGACGTTCTTTTGTGCTCAAAGAGAAACCCAACCTGCTCCACGGACCAGGTCTAAAGCAAGTCTTCCATTTTGGCAAAATTCTTACACGGGGGTCTTAGACGTCTCGGGCTTAAGAAGTCATCAGCAGACATGGGTGACTGTCCAACTGCGTCAGTGCGCCTAGTGTACGGTGGCATGCTTATAAAAACGTTTTACGATAGCTGTACCAATGTGTCAGCGCGTAAAGGTGCAAAAATCTCAGACCACCTTCTTTTCGTGTGCAGGCCTGAATCTGTTTCGGAAGACTAACAAAAGCCAGTTTTCCACCGAGCTCATTAGGTTAAATAAAGACTGCTGATTCATTAAAACCTTAGGTCAATGCCAATGGCATTAATGAAACTGATTGAGCCCCAAACGGACTAAACACATTTTAACCCCAGCCCCCCCCCCCCCCACCCCAGCCATGACCCCAAATATTGTTTCATCCAGTATACATCTGAACGCTGTGGACACATCTACTCCCCCAACCTCCAAGGAAGACATAGAAGTCCACAAAATGGGCCGAAGACGTCTTCAGGAAGAACCCAACGGGCAACTCTAATGTTTGCAAGAGGAGTAGGGAACAAAAATGGAAAATGTGAGACAGTGATGTGCTGAGGTTAGCATTCCTGGAAAAGTACGGTGAATGAGCCACATCAAATCCACGTCCAGATAGGCGTCACATACGCAAAGGACGGTATCAGTCGGCGCGCATGCCGAACCGCAAGTACATCAAGCCAGTTATGCTGCTAAGAGCTGAGAGAAGACAACAGTAAATTTCCACCATTTTATTGTCCCAGTAAAAGGCTTCATTTCAAAATGCAGGCGTGCCAAGGGAAGAGGAGATATGTTTGACCACACGCCGTACACAATCTCCACTATTCCGTGGATATGTCACTGTTTCCATTCGCACACTACTCTTTCTCAATCTCTTAAAAACACCAAAACTATAAAATTTGGCTTTTCATGGTGCGCCGATAATCATTCTTCTACGTGCCTGTTCCATCCATTCTTTTTCAAAACCAATGCCGTCATCAAGACATTACTTATACACAAGACGTTATAAATCAATCGCTGAAAACGTATTGTTGAGCTGTAATCGACATTGTTGCGCAGAGAAAATAAGATCTCAGAGTACATCTGCGAAATCTATTGAGGACCTTCAGGCTAGGAAAGAGGAACAGTTGGTGTGTTGTGTTGCAGACAAAATCAAGGCCTGTGGTAGAAGTGATGACAACTAAACAGCAGAGAGATTTTGAAAACTTTGTTGTGTGTTTTCATCTGCACATATTCATGGAAAATTTGCTATAACTTTATTCATAAAGCTTATTTCACCTTGAAATGCTTTTGCACAGTTTGCTTTTATGTCATAGGTCAGATATTCTCAATACTGTTAGCCTGGCATAACAATGAAACACTGCATCACAATAAAAGAGAACTGAGACTTCTTTATATATTATAAAGAATGGCAAGATGCCTCTGAGAGCAGCATTGTTGCCTCATACAGGGGGTTTTAATACCCCATTGTTAAGACATTTGTATATCAGTTCCTGCATTACACTCAAAAGAACAAGAAACCAAAGGGACCACGAGGGCTCTAAACAAAGGCAGGTAGGCAAGACAAGCGCTAACACAGGCTATAACTGACACTAGGAAACGTAGAGTAAACACACAGACTTTGCACCGGGTTAACAGCAGGGAACATCTCACCGCAAACACAGACAGGCAACAGATTCACATTCGGTGACGCACAGAGGAAAGGGGTATGGGCAGGCACATATATGCACCGGTAAAGAGGGGTAAATGAGGGACAGGTGTGCGTCATTATCAATCACTCTAGGGGTTAGGGGCTACCAAGAACACAGGAGATACAAGGAACATAGGATATGGAACCAAAACGGGGCACCGGCTGGGCCTCCAGCCAGCCTCAAACTCACAGCGGTGTGGGCGGCACGGCTCAGCCGCACACTCAGCCGCACGGCTCAGCCGCACACTCAGCCCATTCAGTCATACGGTGGTGCGGTGGCCTACAAAGTAAGGGAAACCGCGAGGACTACGAGGGGCAGTAAACCAAGGGGAACACAGGGGACATAATGGGATGACCAGCGACACTCACTGGCCAAACAGGGAACTACAGACATAGAGACTAACTCAAACACGAACTGGACTGGAAGAAAGACCAGCGACACGTGCTTAGGAAAATGACTGGGACAAGACAGGGACCTAAAGTTCACAGGTTCTAAAACTGCTCCTGTGTGCTGGAAGCCTTGCACACTGATTCACATTATCCGTCATTATGAAAAAGTATAATTCCCTAATGATACCAGATCACCGACGAAGGATGATGTCAGAGCCCTGCTGGCCCTGGCCTTTGAACCACCAAACTTCCTTTGATGTCCTAATTGCATGGGCTCTGTAGTCATGAAACCACCGCGGTTACTGAATAATAGAGGCAACAGTGCAGACAGGAAGCTGCCAGAGAGCTTTCCTGCAGAGATTTTTGTGGCCACCCAGTGGCGCAACACACACCTCCCGTCCCAGATGCGAGGGCTGTGGTGCATAGCAGAGCATCAGTAGTTCTGTGGTCAACGGAGGCACCAGTGACATGGGCTGGTGGGGTACAGCAGAGCCTACAGAGGACCATGCACTGTGCAGACTGTTTCCATGCTGATCTCTTTAAAAGGGATAATGTGTTTATTTAGGAGCTGATCCAGCAGAAGAGCATCCAGAGATGAAACATGACCTTCACGTCTGTGCTGCAGCCTTGGAAATTTCAATATGGGACTTCGCAAGACACTGCGCAGAATACCCCGGTGAGCAGAGACATCAGCCGCCACAGAACGGACCCCCCAAACCATGATGTCCTTCTATTTATGGTACCGAATAATGGAAACTTAAAGCAGAGTGGGATGTTGGGTAAGCAGGTCGTAATTAAATCAGAACCGTAACTGCAGTCCCTGGCCAGACTTTGAAAGGGGAAGCGCCGTAAGGTGATACTTTAAAAAACACAGACGTGCTCTGGGTAATTCTGGTATAACCCGCCGTAGCTTTTAATCGAAAAAAGGCAGGAACTGCCGCCCTCTTTTTTTTTGGGGGGGGCTTTCGAAAGAGACCAGTGGCAAAGCGGCTGTCAGAGCTCCCGCTCCACACATCCAGACCATAAACCCCCCTGCAAGTCGCTCGGCTCTGTGGGAGCTGGGATTTGACGGGGGAGGGTTCGTCTGTCATCCTTGCCCCCGCAGTGCCGCGGCAGGCCCGCACAAAGTGACCATGGACCCTCGACCCTGCTGCAGATACATCTTCGGAAAGAGTGGCCCCACCGCTACTGACAGCACTGCAGTATTCCCATCCAAGCCTTAAAATCGCACCAAGTCCCTTTCCCAAGGAAACAACATGACATCTGCCAACAAGTGTCTGTAAAAGCCATCGGAACGGTATAGAAATACCTCACCTTTTCACTGCGTCCTTCATCTTCCTTTGATCTGCGACTGACTACCGTTGTGTTTTGTGTCTTTCCTTGAAGAAGAGTTAAGAAATCCTTTTCAGGCTTCATTTCCTTGTTTTTTTTTTTTTTTTTTTTGGTGATCTGTGACCAGGAAACAAATGTATCACGTCAGACACTCGTAATGAAGCAGCAGGATCTTGGACAGGCGATACAGAAGAGTCATCGCACAGCTTCACACGAAGTGCTTCTTGTTCTCCTTCATCAGGTAAGAAGTTGACCAGGAGACTCCACAGGGGACAACCTACAGGGCCTGGTAACCTGCTGGACCGCGGTGGGACACTGATCTTAATTCTGCTTCTCATACATTTCGGGGATCAGTCTCATGTCAGAAGGACCTTTGAAAGCCAAGGCCCAGCTTGAGGAAAAACAGTTCTTAAACTCTGCTAAAAACAGCCAAGGTGCATTATCAGAATAACGATTCTACTTTAGACAGACACAAACTACACAAGAAGGAGACCTCTCAGCATTATAGGAGAAATAAAACGGTAAAGCGCATCTAGAAGAGCCCCTTAGCTATACATTTGCTTGTCTTCTCTGTAACATTCAGAAAGTTTCCATCCATCCATCCATCCATCCTGCTGATCCATGATAGGATCACAAAGCACACACCTATACAGGGTTCCAGCCAATCACAGGGCACGCACACTCACAATAACACACTACGCACAATTCAAAGATGCTCATTCACATAACTGCATGTCTTGGGACCAGATGATGGAATCAACAAAAACATTGGCGAAAGTTGTAAATTACTCACACACACAGCTAGGGGAGGGACTCGAGTCAGCAAGCTTGGAGATGTGAGGCAAGGGCCCCCACAATATTGTTACGCACGTGTCCCTACCATCCATACTCAAATCTACCCCCTTGTTGAGAAGCTACATTGCTACCCTCCGAGCCAAAGGACTGTTCCCTCGAAGAGCAAAGTATCACATTTCCTCCATTGAAACCACTAACTGATAAAATGCTAAGCTAACAAAAAAAGTAAGAACGATCAAATAAACTGATAAATGAACTTCCACAATTACTAGCTGGATGTGTAAGGAAACACCTGTCAGAGACAATTTACGAGCCCTGCTGTAAGAACGGCATCGGCGAGCCAAAGCAGTAGCTGTAGCCTGTTAGCCAGTAGCATCACTGGGTCTGAGGCTTTCAGGGCATCCAGCCTTAATGAAGTGGGATTACTGGGATTGGGGTTTATATCCCAGTGTGAGGCATGCATAATAAGAGTAATGAGCGCAGCTGGAGAACAGCGTGCCACAATGCGGGGCCTATGGTGCGCAGCTGTGGAAAGGGTGCTGATTGGGAACATACGTTTGTTCTTCATGTTCTTAGGCATGGAAACCACAGTTTAGCTGCGTTTGATAACATTCTTCATACTTTCCAAGGGCCTGTTGTGTAACGCCAACAAAAGCTGGGGTTAGACAGGGTATGGCTTTACATACATCCAAAGGTCTTTTTATGATACTTCTGGGCCCTCGAATCCAGGGAAACCACAACGTACTTGTGTCTGATAATATTTTTCGTACATTCCAAGGGCCCGTTGTGTGACCCTAAGTCCTCAAATTTGGGTTAGCCAACAAAAGCGGGGGTTAAAGT
This sequence comes from Paramormyrops kingsleyae, assembly GCF_048594095.1. Lineage (NCBI taxonomy): Eukaryota > Metazoa > Chordata > Actinopteri > Osteoglossiformes > Mormyridae > Paramormyrops > Paramormyrops kingsleyae. Next base: position 22,876,762 of record NC_132800.1, on the reverse strand, counting down.
TAGAATGGTGTTCAGAGTCATAAAACGGTGTTTTTATGCTGGGTCTGGATCCTAATATATGCATCTGTGTGGCAGGTGATACCTCAGCACCACACTAGCTCAGATGGAATGGAACAGTGCAAGGTTTTTTTCCAGAGACTGCAGTGCCAATCCTACCATCAACCCCTAAAATTTTCCCTGAAAGTTGGAGGTCCTGCTTGCGGGGCTGGATGTAAGTTAACATCATACCCTGGGAGAAGCAACTGCAGGATTAGGGCCTTACTCAAGGGCCCAATGGAGTAGAATCACTCCTGGTATCTACAGGATTCGAACCAGCAACCTTCCCAGCGGCAGCACAGACCCCAAGCCTCAGAACCACCACTCCACCTAATGAGGGTTTAGAACTATCAGTAGATACCGTAGATATTTGTAACAGCGATAACCTTTCTAACCCTAACCGTTGCCAGTGACCAAGATATGGGACAACAGGCCTTTCGAAGGTTAGACAAATGGTATCAAACCCAGTTAGACTGTGGTTTCTCTCAACACCTGGCCCAGAACTATCATAAAAAGACCTTTGGATATCTGTAAAAGCCAGAACTTTTCTAATCCTAGCTTTTGTTGGCTAACCCTAATTTGGGGTTCAGGGTTACACAACAGGCCCTTGCAAAGTATGAGAAATGTTATTAAACCTAGCTATGTTGTGGTATACTTGATACAGGGGCCCAGAACTCTTTGGACCTTTCAAACCCTAACCCTAGCTGTTGTTAGCTAACCCTAACCCTACTTATAACCGTAACCCCATGTGTCAGCTTAATAGCCATTCTAATCCTAATCCCAGTTTCAGCTCTACTAGAAACACTTACCCTCAGCCTAGAGGAGCAGAAAAAGTATTCCAAATTCTGAGTGTGGAACTGTGTAAGTGTGAGCAGCACCAATGCAAATGCAGAATTAGGCACGACTCCACCACATTCTGTGAAATGGCTTTTCCAAAATTGCTGAGTATTGAATATGTAAGCAGTAATGTAGACAGTGTACATGGATTGTGCAACTGTGGAATTTATCCAACAGGGATTATGCGCTGGCTTACACAATTGTCTGAATACTCCCCGAGCGAAATGTGGCTTGCACGTCTTGTTCGTTTTGATGATACAGTGGTGAGGTAGGCAGATTCATCCTATTTCACACTGCCCACATCTTTGAAAGGCAAAAAGGGCACATACTTAACGTGTTAACAAAATGTGCCCGTTAACATCAATTTTGAGCATGTTAATGTGGAAAAAGTAGAGATGCACTTATTGCAATTTTTAGGCCGATTCCAATTTCTGATTTTTATGCAAGAATAACCTGCCAATACAGATTTTTGCAGATTCCGATTTTCTTTCTAAGAACTATAATTGACAGCATATACAAAAAAAAAATAAATCAACTTTTCTTCAATGCAATTTTTTTCATATTAAAAGAAATTTTAAAATATCACAATTTCCCCCAAACTGCATTAAGTTGCAGGATCTTCTGTCATGCCCTGCTTGTCCGATCCTCCCGTGTGCCACGCCCCCTTGCTACCTCGTGTGGAATCCCCATGTTACCAGCTGTTTCTCGTTGTTGTTAATCAGTCCTGTGTATTTCAGTCCGTGTTCAAGTATGTTTCCCCAGTCCGGTCATTAAAACTGCGTGACGTTATGTGGAGTCTTGCTTTCGCTAGTGTTTCTTGTGCTCCCGATCGTGTCCTTCCTGAATAAATCCAGAGTTTTACCCCCTCTCCTGGACTCCTGCACTTCTCTCCCCGCCGCGTCTTCCAGCGAGTCATAACACTTCTCTCACTTAAACAAGTGTCAAAATAAATAGCTCTGTGACTGGAAAGAAATACAAATAACAATTAACTGAAAAGCAGTTGCTGTTTGCCCAGTTTTATCTGACATATTTAACTTTACCAAACAAAAGCAGGTGCAACAGATTTAAATAACAAAACAAATGTCAGTTACTTAAATCATTTTCCAGTATGTTTAAATTCACTAGATAACACAAGATAGGACTAGTTTTTACTAGTCTTGAAATAAAAAGGTTCATAGGTTACAAACCTCCAAATAAAACCGAAGTGTACTATACTCTTCCAAATAATAATAGGTGCAGGGTAAAATTTAATGCCAGCATCACATGTAATGCACATACAATTCTGACATTGCTAGTAAGTTAGATTTAAGTTCAGGCTTTTTCATACTGCATGGACTTAATAGCGCAGTTTTGCTAAAACGTTTTTACTCTGTCATTGGAAAAAAACAATAGCTAGCTTATTTAATTATTATTACTTTTCAAGATTATCTGAAATATGTTTAATAATCAGAGTAAAGTTTACCTCTGATGTTTCAACACATTTTCCTGGTGGTTCCCCCATGGTTTACTTATAGTGATCAATGTTATAGTGATCAACCACTTATTTAGATAAAAAAAACCTTGGGACAGAAGCATTGATAAATATTATTTAAAAATGAAATATTGGGGTGTACACGTCTCCCCCATCCTCTCCGGTTCCTGCACCGTTGTCTGGTTGCCAAATTTTATCAGCAGCATCCACTCACTCAGAAAATGTTATAGTCATCAAAATGACCCCATCTGCTGGTTTTGCTACACATTTGCAAACTAAGGATTCACTGATAAGCACCAGTCTGCTTTTATGTTAATACTGAGTGGTTGGTTATTTAACAAATATGGGTTGAGCTTTGTTGAGCGCTTCAGAAGTAATACGCTTCTTTCATTTGGCGGCCATTTCTAAATCAAACCGTTATATCATTATACCATTAATGTGTATTCATTCATCCATTTCATTAATTTAGCTTTATGTACCTCCTGGTTTTCGGCTACGTCATGGGCAAAACCCGACTTATTCACCGTTTACCAATTATTAAAACTGGATTGCTGGAATTTCGGCATATCCTTATGTTTAGTAAGTCTGTTTAAATGAATAAAAGTAATCAGCATAAATTTATTTACTGGGGCGTTTTGGGATTTACTTTTGGAAATCCATTTAGATAGGTCTACCTATCTAAATGGGGACCATCCATTAATTTCTATGGGGAAATCCCTAATCCCAATCACGACACCCTTAACCCTAACCCATCCCTAACCTTAACCGTAAGTAACCAACCCAAATACAAGACTTTTGGCACTTTTACTTTTTTGATTGCAATCACAGATTTTCTATAAAATTGAGGTTATCCAAATGGGGACCTGAAGAAGTGTCCCCAAAAGTAAGGAAGTTTCAGGTTTTATCACAATTTGGGGACTTTTTGGTCCCCAAATGTGATATATGCAAACCCACACACACATACACATATACATACATACAAACATACACACCACACACAGCTGGGACAGGATTTCACGCAGGGACAGGGCTGCCAATTGAACCACCATACACCAACCCCCCCCCCCCTTTATGACATTTTAGTAAGATGAAAACATCATTTTTATGTAATGGGTTTTCAATTCAGCATAAATAAAGAATTTCATATGATTTGGACAGTTTGTTTGGGCATAAATCATTGAATAAAACAACTCACACTGAAGTAATTCTGATTATATCTCGCAAATGCCTAATGGAACTTGAGATCATTATTATTAAAATAATAACCTAGCAGTTTTGTGACGTAATCCTGATTGATTATCCAGCAATGTCTAACATGCAGCTTGCTAAAGCAGCCCTGTTGCTCTGCAGGACGTCCTGCATTACAGTTTGCCACAAAACGACCGTAGGATTTGAGTGATACAACACTCAGCCCCGAGCATGTCGGTCTTTTTCATCGTGTGACGCCTCTCGCACCGCGTTGTATTTCTCTGCTGACCAGAGGTGCTGCCCTGATCTGCGTCTCCGGCCGGCTCTGCATTTTCACCGGAATGACAAACTCAAAAGCAGTGAGTCAATCTTAAAACACCGAACCATACAAGCTCACAGGTGCTACAAGGCGTACCCAGCTTAAAGACGGCTACTGAAGACCTGCTGAGGGCAATGTATCTCATGACTATAATAGGTAGGTTTCAGTCGCACGTTTTAAAGCATGGTTTACCCTGGGTAACCCAGACACTCCCGGCCTGGCTAAAAGGCAGCTGGAAGGGACAGCGAGTCAGTGGAAAAACCGCGTTTCCTGGAACGAAAGTCCGCCTCACAGCCAGCACTTACTCAGTGGAGGTTAGAGTGCCAATTAAATTGTGAATAGTCGTTAAAGATGGAATCAAGGCGGCCGGGACCTAGGAGCACCTCTCAAGAAACATGATAGCTCGAGCGCAGCCCCTCGAGAGCCGCAGCCGCTTCACTGTCGAGCAACAGGCGCCTAATTCCTGTTTCACTCGCACAATTTAACTTCATTTACTACTCAGATATCAAAAGACAAGTGCAGCTTTTGTACTTGTACCAACCATAACTTTTTTTTCCCAGAATGCACTGCCATTCCTAAAGAAAGAATTCCCAATTTCTCAACCCGATATATCGCCCCTTTCCATCCTAGTACACCCCACCCCAGTTATGTTCTGCCCAGGTATTTGTTTGGGAAACGACGGGTGTGTCACCGCTAGTATAGCACAGGGTTCAGCGAGACACTGGTTGCTTTTCCGTTCGTAAACCCGCATCTCCCCCTAAGAAACCACATTCGAACAGTGGGACTTCACTATGCAAAGGCTCACATTGGGCCGGCCCAAAAATGAACGTTTCCCTCTGACACCGAGGTGAGCTGACAGCTTTTGGCAGGAGGTCAGAGAAGCACAGTCGGGTTCCTGAGCAGGGGAGCCATAAAGGAGGGGGAGGAACAGGTCACATTCCCTCAGGGGGGGCGTTCTCAGCTGCCGGTTGGCACCGCATGCGGGCTCCGTGTCAGCATCTTGGTTGGGGAGTAGAAGGAGGCTTCGACAGCTGGATCAGAGCACCGCATGGTTCTCACACCCACGCGATCACACACACGCACAGCTGGTGTGAGAGTTTGATCCTGAAAGCCCATGTCAGACGTTCAATCAGTGCATCCGGCAGAGCCAAAGGAGGCCCTGACCTCTGTTACGATACTGATGCTGAAATAGTCCAGGGCTCCTGACAGGGACCTCTGCTTATCGATAAAGCGAGCGTGTCGAAACGACAGCCTCATCCTGTGCAGCCCTTACATTACCAGCCTGGCACAGTATTACAGCAGGAAATGAGTGGCATCAGTCCTCGGCCGCTTTTTGTGATGCCAGCATAAAAATGCCGTCTCCGCTACAGCTCTGACTGCGCGCGGACAGCCTCGCGCCAAGGGGCACGACGCCCGGACTACAGTGACACCATCGATCAATGCCTCCAAAACACAGAAGCAGAAAACACGCAGTGAGCACTGGCTGATTTCATTCCCTGTCGCTTGATTTGCAGCTGCCTTGTATTTTTTCCGTTTTTTCTTTATTATGTAAACTGAGATAAAAGAAAAACTTTATTCATCATGAGGGAAATTATTTGATCAAGGCATAGCTCTCCTCGTGCGAGATTAAAACAACAAACAGAACCTGAATACCAAAAATAAGGAAAACAATGTAATACAGGAAAACAATGCAGTGCAATGTGAAATAAAGAATACAAATACAGGTGGAGCAGTGCGGGGGTGCAGTGGTTAACATTGTCAGCTCACACCTTCAGGCCCTGGGTTTGAGTCTCCGCCTGGGTTCCATGTGTGTGGAGTTTGCATGTCCTCATCGTGGGTTTTTCCCCCCCACAGTCTAAAAACATGTGGCTGATTGGAGTTACCAAATTGCCCATAGGTGTGAATGTGCCCTGTGATGGGTTGGTGCCCCATCCTGGGTTGTTCCCTGCCTTGTGCCCTGTGATGGGTTGGTGGCCCATCCTAGGTTGTTCCCTGCCTTGTGCCCTGCGATGGGTTGGTGCCCCATCCTGGGTTGTTCCCTGCCTTGTGCCCATAGTCTCCAGGATAGGCTCCAGACCTCCTGCAACCCTGATAAGACAAGCTGTGTCAGAAAATGGATGGATGAATGGAAGTACGGGCACAAAAAGGCATAAAGAGATGCAGAATGTGAGAACCAAAGTGAGAAAGGACATGTGCAAAAAGGTGCACACAGAACACACTGTGAAGGCTTGGGGGAGGGTGAGTGGAGTCATTCAAGATCAGGGCTGCCAGCTGTCATACATCTGGCATGAAACTCACGCTCACGCAAGAAATCTTATGAAAAATCTGTATTAATCCATTAAATAACTCAAATTATCTACATCAAAAGTGTTGGGGTAGTTTGCAAACCCTACAGATTATTTGCAAGGTAATAGAAACGTGCGTGCAGACTTGTCTCAAAATGAATCTCATGCCAGCCAGCTGACCAAAGTTGGCAACGCTGAAATGCTAACAAGCTAAAGTAGCTACTGTAGCAGCGGAGGGGTTTTACCGCACGACGTCAACCAGTGCAGAGGACACAAACCCTCATTCCCCTCATTTAATGCAGCTAAAAATGTTTTCTGTGTCCTGAACTGCTGATACGATCACATCAGATGTGCTACATATTGACAAAACAACCGCAGATAAAGAGTCTTAAAACCCATGTGGCCTCTGAACCGATCGAGGACCAGTCAAAGACCACGTGGCTCCCTAGGGAAGCTTCACCGTCGTTCCGAGACAAAGCAAAAACGTCTAGCTACGGGGTTAACCCCCCCGGGGGCTGCTTATGTCTCCCGGTGGCTCCACTGTAAATGGGGCTAATTCGGTTGATTGCCGTATGTTGGCTGAGCCTAATCAGACCTAAAATGACCAGAGAGGGGAATCTGCCCCTTTCCCGCGAGATACCTGAGGCAAAGCGCGCTTTCTGCGGTATATTTGCCGATAGCATTCTAATGTCCTGTATCTCATCTCATCACTCATGAAGCGAAGAGCACAACGGAGCCTGCCAGTCACGCGTCGCTCATTAAACTGGTCGATTATGGTGATTTACGGGCTCTGGTGGACTTTAAACAACGTTTTAAACTGACAACATGGTGGGTTAGACCGGAAAAACAATTAAAGGGCAGATTGGATGCTACATTTCAGTATGTGTTTGTAATTTACTTGGAAACGTAATTTAGCCTCTGAGAAACATGTTGAAGAACAGCCAAGGTTTTACTGCTGTGTTTTTGCTATGAAGGTATCTAGTCAGTGTGAGCTCCTGGGTTTGGGTTTCGTTATAGAGATTAGTGTGGTGGGGGACCTTCCAACATGCTGTTGCGGAGCCACACCCCCCCAGCCGCAAGGCAGCCTCGATGGTCAACGTGCTCATCAAACGGGTCTGGACTCTAGATCCCGGCGGAGTGACTCACACATTGTCACCGATGGTGAGGAGCTAGATCCCGCCTGATTCTTCACCGAAAGCTCATGCTGTCATTTCCTTACAGGGCGTTTCTCCCTAATGCAGCCCCCCAAAGGTCCTGGCCTGTCCAGCCCGCTGTTTTAGTCACCAGCTATTCCAGTACCCCAAAGGTCCTGGCCTGTCCAGCCCGCCGTTTTAGTCACCGGCTATTCCAGTCCCCCAAAGGTCCTGGCCTGTCCAGCCCGCCGTTTTAGTCACCGGCTATTCCAGTCCCCCAAAGGTCCTGGCCTGTCCAGCCCGCTGTTTTAGTCACCGGCTATTCCAGTCCCCCTAAGGTCCTGGCCTGTCCAACTTGTCGTTTTAGTCACCGGCTATTCCAGCCCCCCAAAGGTCCTGGCCTGTCCAGCCCGCTGTTTTAGTCACCAGCTATTCCAGTCCCCCTAAGGTCCTGGTCTGTCCAGCCCACTGTTTTAGTCACCGGCTATTCCAGTCCCCCAAAGGTCCTGGTCTGTCCAGCCCGCTGTTTTAGTCACTGGCTATTCCAGTCCCCCTAAGGTCCTGGCCTGTCCAACTTGCCGTTTTAGTCACCGGCTATTCCAGTCCCCCAAAGGTCCTGGCTTGTCCAGTCCGCCGTTTTAGTCACCGGCTATTCCAGCCCCCCAAAGGTCCTGGCCTGTCCAACTTGCCGTTTTAGTCACCGGCTATTCCAGTCCCCCTAAGATCCTGGCCTGTCCAACTTGCCGTTTTAGTCACCGGCTATTCCAGCCCCCCAAAGGTCCTGGCCTGTCCAGCCCGCTGTTTTAGTCACCGGCTATTCCAGTCCCCCTAAGGTCCTGGTCTGTCCAGTCCGCCGTTTTAGTCACCGGCTATTCCAGCCCCCCAAAGGTCCTGGCCTGTCCAACTTGCCGTTTTAGTCACCGGCTATTCCAGTCCCCCTAAGGTCCTGGCCTGTCCAACTTGCCGTTTTAGTCACTGGCTATTCCAGCCCCCCAAAGGTCCTGACCTGTCCAGCCCGCTGTTTTAGTCACCGGCTATTCCAGTCCCCCTAAGGTCCTGGTCTGTCCAGCCCGCTGTTTTAGTCACCGGCTATTCCAGTCCCCCAAAGGTCCTGGCCTGTCCAGCCCGCTGTTTTAGTCACCGGCTATTCCAGTCCCCCAAAGGTCCTGGCCTGTCCAGCCCGCTGTTTTAGTCACCGGCTATTCCAGTCCCCCTAAGGTCCTGGCCTGTCCAACTTGCCGTTTTAGTCACCGGCTATTCCAGTCCCCCAAAGGTCCTGGCCTGTCCAGCCCGCTGTTTTAGTCACTGGTAACTCCAGTTAATCTCAGCATGTTTTTGGACTATGTGGTAAACTGGCACCTGGAGGAAACCCCACGACGACATGGGGAGAATCTGCAAACTCCACACACATGGAGACATGGTGGAGACTCGAACCTTCATGCCAGTAGTGTGAAGCAACACTGCAAACCACTGCTTCATCACCCCTCAAATATATCAATATAACACAAAATATAAATCTAATGAGTTTATGCTAGGAAACTACCGGACGCTGCTTCCTGTGTTCCGAAGCGCAGCCTATGAGCGGAATTAGCTAGCAGAGGGGAGGGGCAGCCTGTGCGGTCAGACCTGCTCCAAAGCCATCGCTCCATCTGGATCAGGACCGGGCCCATGGCGACACCCCCCGCCCCTCCGCCCTGCGAGAGCAGACGGCACGTGTTTCGTCCATTAGCGGCGGCGGCTAGCTTGGCTGCCAGGAATGAGAGCGACTGAATGTACTGTATAAACTATCTGGTTAAATAGCCACGGACGATGGATTTGGGGCGGCGTTGCGTGTGGAGCTCGCATAAATGGACGTGATAGATGGACAGGGAGGAACAATGAAGCGGAAAGTCGAATGATTCCAGAATGGAAAGAGATTAGAAGAGGAAAAGAAAGAAAAAATAGGGAGATTAAGGGCACTAAGTCCGCCCTCCACCCCCTTTGCCACACTCTGTGTCACTCTCGGCCTTTATGGGGCTCTGTCTATGTTTCTAAAGGTCACACACCAGAGCCTGGAACCGTAAAAACCTTGACAGCAACAGAGAGACAAACACACAGCCATTCTACATTAAAGGAGGCGATCGAGGTTTATCGTGTCGAGCAGATGGGGGTTCAGCTCCTTAGAAAGGTCCGGCAGGATAGCTTCTTCCACAAGGCTGCAGGGGTACCTCAGACACAGGGCCAGCACTTTACAGATTGGCGGGCAAAAAGAATAATAATAATTAAAACCCTCTCAGGAGGGCTGACACTTGTTAGTGCGTGCTCTTGTTCAGACGCCAAAAGATTCAACAGCGGGGGAATCCACAAGGTCCCTTGTACCCTTGTGTTGAATTGAACGATGGAATAAATGAAGAAGAAAGAAAAAATACAGTTATGAGCGCCCTCTGCTGGAATATATACGTATTTCATTAGCCCACATTAAATTTCGGCAGTTTACCATGAAAGATAAGATTGTGATTTTAGGGCAACCTTGCACGGCTAAAAAGGAGATTAGGGTCACAGGTTACATTCAGTCTTCCCCATTTACCATTTATTTCACCATGTTTGCTGGTTTATGATGTGTGATAGCATTCAGATATCCACTTTTAAAAATAAATCACAGAGGCTGCACATGCCCAGACCAGGAGTGAGATGGGAACATGGTTTCCCTATAAATGTCAGGCACAGTGGTCCACAGTTTGATAAGCAGCCCTGAACCTTTGTAAAATGGACACCTGTTGGGGTGAATCGTGTCAGGTGGAAGTCCATGTCGGAAGGAGAGACACTGGACTCTTGGTGAACTCCATGCCGTACCAAAAAAAAATATATAGCAGGACATGGGCCGGGATGACGAGATGGAAAGCTGAGCAGCACAGTTACTCATAAGCTGGAAGATCAAGGCTTGGGTCAAGGTCACCCCATTAACCAATCCAGGAGAATCCAACTCTTACAAACCAAAGTTTATGAACACGAAGTTTGGTTGGGATACTACTTTTTCACGCATATTATAGAGCTTGTAATTTAGGGTCAGTGTCCCATAGCATTATTATAAATCTCTCCCGCTCTCATGAGACAGCTGAGAGGTGATGTCTATGCCCCCCATCGGAAGGTTGCTGGCTCAAATCCTGCAGCTGATGGAGTGATACCACTTTTGGGCCCTAGATCAAGGCCCTTAACCCCAAATGGCCCCAGGGCTTAGTCTTTTAAATATATGTTGCTTTGGATAATGTGTGATTGTACCATCAAGCGCATGACCCACATCTGAATCTACGCGCGCATGCAGCTATGATGTATTTAAGGCTCTAGGGGGCATGCTAATTACGCAAGACAAGAGGCTCTTTAATATGAAAGGTAGCATAAAAGGTGTAAGTTTGCCAAGTGGCTGGAGCTGTGAGTATAAATAAATATGGGAGAGGATTTGGTAAAACACTCTAGAGAAGAGAATGCCGATTGGGTCAGTCTAGACAAAGTAGCCAGCTGTTTCGAATTCACATTTGATATGAAAGTTGAAGCATTTACACAGTAACACAATTAAACCACTTTATATATTTGTACTTTCGGAAAATGACATAAATACAGCCCCTTGAACCATGAATCCTACTCGGATTGGTGTAAATAAACTCAAATAAGTTTACTCTTTATCTCTGGCTGAAAGCACCAAACAATTTGTATGGCTTCAAATGTATTAAAAACAATATCACAGGCCTATCCTTTCAAGGAAACGTGAATTGGGTTCAAAAAAACAAAAACCGAAACAAAAGATCTCTGGGATTCATATTATTTATCTAATCAAAAGAACAATAATAATATAACAATAAACAAAGACAGTAAACAATACGTACTAATAATTTACCATTGGCAGGTTTTGAAGAAAATTACAGTGGATCATAATCCTACTGGGGATTAATAAAGGGAAAAAAAAATCAACTCAATTTCAAGACTTTGTGAAGGAAATTTGGGCTTGGGAGTCTCCATTTCAAAACAAAACGCTTCAGTAAATACAGCTCAGGAAAGCTGATATTCGGCAGAGCTGGAAAGTCACCTTTGGTCTTAATTTGAGCTCTGTTTGCTGCATTGTCTGTTCCATTCGACTGATTTTAAATATTTGCGTTTACATGAAGTTAAGCACCATGCTCGGCATCCCTGAACCCGGTTTCCGGAATTTTCTGAGCAAGGTCACTGGGTAGCAATAGCCTGTTTACGTGGGCCGTGTGCTTTGGATAGGGATGGGATATATTATCTCTTTAAGAGAAAAATGTTGTTTTCTTAAAAAAAAAATAAAAAAAATAATACAAATCTGTCTTTTTCAATAACCCCAGGAAACCCTGCCAGAGTGGAAACTTCTGATGCGCTGCGTGGTCTGCTGGAGTCCAGACACGTTCCAGCGGCCATAATTCCTGGTGGCGCAGAGTGTTTTAATTTAGACTGCGACAAAAATGGCCGCAACTGGAAGTCGATAAAGCGAATGCGCCGGTGGTCAGCCCCCCCCCCCCAGCCTCGTCGATTTCCAGGTACTGACTAGGCCCCCCATCATCACAGAAAAATACTTGGGCCGGGAGATATTTAATACCTCCATTCCTACCATGTCTCTCCAAGCTACACTATTAGGGCAGGCCTAGGGAGACTGGAAAAAGCCACTTAAATCGTTTTTAGAGTAATCAAATGCAAGGCTGCCGCTTTTTTGTTCTCAGAAATATGCTCGAACTTATTACTGATAACTTGCTTAAGCTAAGTATGTCCTGGTATGGAAGTTATTCTAGAGAGTTAAAAACCTTAAACCCGCATGCACAGGGGAGTAATGAGGAGTAGATCAGAGTTTATATGGCTTGTTACAGACTTTTAATTCATTATTAAAGATCAACCTGCGGGCCAGATTTTGTTTTCCACTTTCATTTAAGTGATCTGCACTGATTAGTGGAATATAGACATTACATCATTTTTTTACTCTCTGTCATTTCTCTTCCGACTCGTAAAAAATATCTTAAGTGGCCTGTGTGGGAGAAGACCCCCAAGCTGGCAGCCCATAGGTTCTTTGAGTTTGAGACCCCTGGCATTGATTCTGCGAGATGTACATCCAGGGCTATGAATGCAGCAGCAAGCAGACGTCCTGCACTAAACAGTGCCAAGACCGGGCAGACATCCAATGAGAGGGAGAGATGAGGTCATGTGACAGACGAAGGACCAAAAATACATACAGCATACAGCGAATTAGGTGCACCTTGTGGAACGTGGAGGGTGGTCTAGGCGGATGTCCTTGCCATCATGCATCAAGCACCCCGTGCCTGCACCGGTCGGCCGCTGCATTGAGACTGATATTTCAACCCCTGTATTAGCTTAGTCATATCATCTTGTTTTGTTTGACTCATCTGCCGGCCCCTGGAGGATGGGCTCCCCCTTTGGGTCTGGTTCCTCCCAAGGTTTCTTCCTCTTAGGGAGTTTTTCCTTGCCACCGTTGCCTTTGGCTTACTCACTGGGGGGTCCTTACGTGGCAGAAATGTAAAGCGCATTGAGACAATGTAATGTTGTGATAATGCGCTATATAAATAAAATTGCATTGCATTGCATTGCATGTCTTGCGTGAGAAGGGCAGAACCGCAAGGGCCAGAGAGATATGGAGATGGGAGCCTGGCCAGTGATCCAGCTGGGGCTGGAGTGCGACAGTGACCCAATGCCGCAGTGCGACGGGGAGTCACGTGACGCATGGGAGGTGGATGCAGACCCTACGCCGTCACTCCCCCCGGCCTCATGTCCCGGGTGGGACGTAAACCTGCTGGCAGAGGCCCACGGCAGCTGTGAGAGCACCGAGCCCAGGGGGTACCTCAAATGAGGGAGGGCAGGTTCAGTGCAGTGTGTGGCTGCAGGCTGTGGAATCACTGCACCACTGCACTATTCAGAACTACTGTCTACTACAGTGTTTCCCAATCCGGTCACCAGTGACCCACAGCCAGTCCAGGTTTTTGCTCTCTCCCAGCTCCCGGAAAAACCAGGACCGTCCCGAGACTGGTCTACTACATTCTCCTGAAAGCAGATGAAAATATTCCCTCCTCAAATGAATATCACAAACAGCAGCTTAGCGCAAGCCCACAAGGTTATGAGTTCAAATCCCGTGCTGGCAGAGTAATTTTATCAGAGTTGGGCCCTTGAGAAACGCCCCCCAGCCCCACTTTCTCCAGATGCTGGCTGACCAGCAGCTGCACTTTGCTTTGGACAAAAGAATCTGCTAAATGCATAAATGCAATAATGGAGGATCTCTTTAGCTCTGTCGACTTTCAGTCCACTTTACAGTAATCATCCAGTAGGAGTGCGGCTTATATTCATGTAGATTTATTCATTAAAGGCAATGGTCTTTTTAATACTTGATTTGCTTTCTTTACAGTGCTACCCAAATTTCACAACTACAAGTCCATAAAACATCTTTAGTTTTCAAATATCCCATCTGGTTCTCCTTAGAAACATATACATGCACAGGTGAGAGACAGAAGGCAGAGTTACCCATTTATCCAGCACCTCGGAATATTTCTCAAGTGGGTTAAGGGCCTTACTCAAGGCCCCAATGGCAAAGAAACTATTCTGCCGAACACAGGATTCAAACCAGCAACCTTCCGGTGCCAAGCCCAAAGACCTATCCCGCTGAGTCACTGGCATGATTAAAAAAAGTCTCCAAAACACAGCTGTAAGGTACGTTTACAGCTCCAGGGTATCAAACCTGTTACTCTCTTATTATCACACAAATCATGGCTCCAGTGAGAGGCCGGGCCCATTCGGGATCATAAAGAAATCAGCTGTCTCGATCCGTTCCGGGGTCCCAAGCGAGTGGATTTTCCCTCCCCACTCATTTGGTGAATTTAGTGAAAGTTAAACACAGGCTGTGTACAGCCCCATTACCCAAAAGCTTCATGTGAATCTAAAACACACTGCATTAAAACTGCAAAAGATACAAAAAAGCAAAGCCTGACCACAGGAAAATCTTTCCACAGCCTAAGCGGTAAGACCAGTTTTCCAGTTTTTAAAAGTGTTTTTCAGGTTTATTTTTCTACTCTCCGGTTTCATTTATTAGATTTTAATTTGGAAAGATTTTTCTTCTAAAAGGCAGAATAGCACTTTAAATAGCTTTTCTCGCTACAAGTAAATTACGGCAAAACCATTTACACCATTCCCGGGCTGACCTTCAGCTGTTCGAAATGCGAATACTTTAATTGGACAAAGTGTTGCAATCACAAATTACATCTAAGTCTGTGAGGGAAAAATGTGAACGCGTGCAGGGAAATTGGCTTTATTTAATCAGCATATTTGATTATATGCTTGCCTTAGTCTTATGTTTTTCCAGTAACAACATCCAACAGCTTAAAGCAAAAGAACATGCTTCACCTGTTACTTATGAAAGTAAGAGGGAATCACTTAAAGATGACTCAGAGAAAGCTATTCGGATGCCCACCATTTTGCATGGCAGTTGAAGTTTTTATCCATCCAACCATCCATCCATCGCTTATCAAGTACAGGGTTATTAATTCGCACTTTAAAAATGTGTCACGTCCAGCATCATTACATCACCACCATCTTTATTACACAAACGTTGCCTGCATGCAAGTATATATGTCACTGCGGCCAGGAGCTGAGTGTCTAGTGGGAGGGGCAATGTCAAGTAGGAGGAGTTTATCACAATTGGCAGGAGGGGATTATGGTTAAGGTATCAGATGATAGCAGTTATAAACCCCTCCCACATTGCCCCTCCTACTTGACATTGCCCCTCCCATTCGACACTCGGCTGCCCCCCGTCCCGGCTGTAATGGACTATTCCTACTTTGGGACTTAACGCTTCTTCTCGCACTGGAGTCTAGCGGAAGCTACCGGTTGTCCCTCTGTCAAAAGAACCAGTACAAAGTAGCCAAACGGAAGAAGAAAACGGCGCAAAGACACTAGACTAGCATGACATCACCTGTGTCTTTGATACTATCCTGATAGAGTGGTAGACAAATTGCAAGCAGGCAGGAAGTTAATCAAACTAAAATTCGAGACTAACCTCACTAAAAGACGGACCAGTTAAACTTCTTCAATCTGACCAATCAATCCGCTGATGTAATCCCCCTCTCCACCAATCGACTAATTTTACTGACAGCACTCGCATCCCCACCCTAATCAGCACTTTTTGTGCTTTGACAAGCATATTATTGCTGCTCTATCATTTTTAACTCCCTCTCGTTTCTCTTTTCACCCCAATAAAATAGCTGAAATGGCCCACTCAGCACCGCCCCCCCCCCCCCCCCTCCCATGTCAGCCTAGGGCCCCCAGAGAAGTTAGTCTGCCTCTGGTAGAGATACATACTGGCCAAAAAAAGACTCAATCTAACATAGTAACTGGAAATAAGGAACTGGTAAAGTGAACCAGTACACCTATCACATGACTTCAACCTGCTCTAGGCTGAATCAGTTTCTATGCTTAATAAAACATGTATCGTCAATGCATCCTGGCGTATGATGTTGGCATCATTATCAGGTCGGTGTGCAGGTATACGGATTTGCTTGTCTGCTTAATAATACAGTATCTGGAAATGCCAGCGCATGTGACTGCAAAAACACAATAGGCACGCCGTTATTCTGCATGGGGCTGCAGGCAGCAAATGACCCACCCATGATCCGTGTTGAGCCTCGAGGTCCATCAGGATAGCGGGGCGACGGCGGGACGTGAGGGACCTCGCCTTACCCACGCTGTGTGCGGGTCTGCCGGCCTCAGAGGTCAAACTGGAGGCTGCATCACCACTTATATCAGCCGAACATCCGCAGCAGGAACCATAACCCACCGCGAGCTTTGCGCCGTTGGATTTACAGCGTACAGTTGGCAACCGGGAGAATGAAAGAGTGTAACTCTCAACATGGGCCCAGACCTCCTACTCTGATCGTTTCTGTGTTGTGAATGAAGTGCTGGGGAGGATCGCCACACTTCCTGTCTGCCAACTTCCTGTTTCCTTGCATCGTGTGCCATTGACTAACAGATGGCATTGTTATTAATAAGAAAGCATGAATGCAGATGCCCTTAAGTGAAGTAAAACCACATGAATTGCTTTAGCAAAACTGCGTAGAGCCCAGGGATGGGAGCTGCGCCAGTCGCTTTGCATAAATGCATCAGCTATGTGCAGAATAAAGCAGAAAATAAGATCAAGCTGGCGTGGAAACAGGAATCACGAGAGCAATTTTTGTTATGGCTACAGAACCGGCAGAAAGAACTCAAATGAAATGAATATGCTATCCCTGTACCTGATAACGGCACACAGCACCGGGACCACAAACCACAGGAATGGGAAGACAAACTCGTTTATCCTGACACAATGCTGCCCTCCTACAGTATATGTAAGCAAACAAATTTCACCATGATTTTCCAGAAGTGTAGAGAAAAGAGAAATAACGAAAGGGACAAGTGTTAAGTCTTTCGACGCTGAAAGAGGTGGTGTTGTTCTAAAAATGGCTGGTTTATGGTTTTTACAACCTCAGCATATGACCTTTGACCGCGGTGCTTTAGCCATCCCCTGTGCATGTCGCTACTGTGCTACGCAAGCTGGCCAAGGGCCACCGCAGAACTTGGATGGCCCTGTGATTACCTGCTCCCCCCAAGTGTGGGCCTCACATATAAATCCATTAGTGCCTTTCAGGTACAGCCACCTGCGGCCTAGAAGTTTATATCATCCCTCCAGTTAAACTTGCTGCTTTTTGTCCACCCTCTGCTCTTTTAAAAAGAACCCTAAATACGATATGAAACTGACACCTCCTCTCCGCTGAGTTCTTCATATCTGCCACAAGGGACACTCTGCTGTCACTGGTTAAAGACTGCAATACCATTTATCAGTAAGATGTGGGTACAAACTGCTCTCATGTTGCTCCTTCCATCTAGTGGCCGCACGGGGTATTACAGTCAACTTGATTTCCTCTATGGTGTTTATTGAGCAGAAATCACTAAACCTGGGTGGAGTAGAACTACCCATAATGCACTTACAATACATTCGTAGAACATTTATTGCACCTTTATAATGCATTCATCGAACATTCATAAGCAGCATTTATTAATAAATTAAAATTCTAACCCCAGAGGTTTAATGATATAAAGATTAAAATCAAAATTGCGATTAAAGTAAAAACAACATTTAATAACACTAACATAATATTAAAGAATGATTAGGCACTGCATATAAAATGGGCTATTTCTACAAACTTTCCATTAACATCTATGTCCTCAGAATGGAGCACAGAAAAATTATCACGGACAAAGGCCTCATCTGAGGGTCGGCTGGAACAGGCCAAAGGTAGTATCCTACATCAAAAGAGTCACTGAAATTCTTGCGTCTCTGTATAAAATCAGCTATTCCAATAAACTTGCTTTGCCTTGAAACTGGGTAACTGGACTGAAAATGACAGCTAAAGGTTGGGAGAGGAGGAGGAAGGCCTGAGGAAGAGGCCCCAGCTAGTCTTATTCGGGAGGATGCGCAGGGAAGCAGCTGAGCTCAATGGCTGCCACCCTCGACAATCGGAGAGAGGCCAAAGGCGCCCTGTATCGGAGCAGGAGCTCCTATCAAGGATGCATGGACTGATGGGCTGGAGCTGGGGAAGGAGGATTAAAAAGGGAACGGTTTAAATCTATGTATTACAATAATGAAGTATTTCATATTTAAACATCAGTGTCTGTGTAATCTTTCAGTTTTGTGTCTGTCTTGGATAGCTACAGCTGTCATGTCCTTCCCACCATGTTCAACTGACCCTTCTGTCTCCTTGTTGTGGCCCTAAAAAGCCACGTCTGGCACTCATTTGTCTTACTTCTCGTTCCTGCCCTTGTATTAATTACTCCAGCTGCCTCTCGTTTGCTCCCTCATCAGTCCTGTATAAAAGTGCTTCCCAGTCCTGTCTGGTGCCTGTGTTGGAATTATTTAACTCTTCCCACTTGCCGTCAATTTAACGCTGATCGTGATTTCACTACATTACAGTAATTTTGGGGGTTGCATTATATTGTTTCGGAGACAATAGTAATTGTTATTTTTTTTAGGTCCAGGACCAGTTTGGGGTCAAGCTGTAGTGTATGATGGGTTGCTAGTCATGTCAATGACTTATTTACGTATCCAACTGATTAATTTAGTCTAAGGCTCCAGGTCCTCTGTGATCGTGTGCAAGATAAGCAGTTTGAAAATGGATGGATGGATCGATGATTTTGTGAATATGCACAAGAGCTGCTTGGAAAGAGAAATACAAGATGAGCTGTGTTTGTAACGTAATGAGGATTGACAGATAGGAATGACGTTGCTGTCATGGCTGAGCGTAGTGAGCTGCATCACCCAGTCCAACCTCTGCACCAAACATCAAACCAGAGCGGAGAATTGGCCTATAAACTGACCTCGATTTACAACGTGACCCATAACACATCAATGGCTTTGCAGTGATGGTTAGCATGACAAGCCAAATATTTGTTACAAATAGTTGCGGCAAAGCAGACTGGTGCATGAATGGACCGTTGCAGAGACAGTGCTGCAATACAGAGCAAGAATATTTGGGAGTGTATTCAGTAGAACAGTCCACAGAGTAGGTACATCAAAATAAAGTGGACCAGCCCTGTATTTTCCTGTAATTTGACCTGAAAAATGTCAAAAAATCGGGGCAGAACCAGTGCCGCAGTTACACATATGGGCAAATCGCCATGCACCATTCATATGCTTCATCACCAGCCCCTGTGGTCTGCTTGGAAGAGGGACTGCCCATCACAAGTCTGTGACAGATCCAGGCACTGAGGTATGGGTCCTACAGTTCTAAATTTATGCTTTCTGTGCCGATTCCTCTGTCTACTTTCTCTAAAGCACCACCTCTGTGCTGAGCAGCCTTCCCTGACCTGCACACTGGATTCAGCGGCGATCCTGACGCCGAATCAGTTACGGAGAGACGCGTCAAGCATATGAGTAACGGCGCAGGCATTCGGCATCCATCCTTCCCAAGGTCGCCACAGATGTTCTTTCAGTTAAGACTGATTATTACTGTAAGTCTGCAAAAGCACAAGAGGAGCAAAATGTTCCAACTGACGTTCAGCTCTGTGGCAAACCGACACACCGAACTTAGGGTCGGCCAGACGGAAAACCCATCCAAGAGCCGCAAATCCAGAAAGGACAGATCCGAGGGAAGGATGTCAATCCTGAAATCTGCTGTTACACAAATCAGGGGAAACTATAATATCTCACAGATGATGCATTTTATCCAACATATCTCACATTTTTACCCATGTTGGACACTTTACTGGAGAAATTTAGGTAAACGTAAGGTCTCGAACTTTCAGTGAAGCGTGTCGACAATTCCAGGCATGCCTTGAGCCAGTCACTTCCAATACGGGCCTGGGGTAAGAAGGGGACACAGAGAGACACTGCGCACACAGTCAGAAAGCACACAGGAAAAGATAACTTAAAGACATCAGCAAAAGAAGCCCAAACAAAAAGAGGGACAACATGCATTAGGAGACTAAGGGGGGACATGATCCAGGTCTATAAGATTCTAACAGGTCTGGATGCTGTTCAGCCAAATGGCTATTTCAATATTAGTTTAAATACTAGAACTAGTGGAAATTAGCGGGAGAACATTTTAAAATAAATTTGAGAAAACACTTCTTTACACAGAGTGTAGTTAGAATGTGGAATAGTCTTCCTGCTAGTGTAACACAAGCTAAAACCCTGGTTCCTTTAAATCAGAGCTAGATAAGATTTTAACAACTAGTTAAAAGCTATTAGTTAAGTTCTCCCCAAGCGAGCTCGATGGGCCGAATGGCCTCCTCTCGTTTGTAAATTAATTTACAAGGTCAGCTATCAAATCCCCAACTCTGAAGGTGTGAGGTCACCTGACACATGACAGTTAAAGCAAAAAAAAAAAAGTGATTAAGTTAGATGGTTATAGGGGGGCAGTCTGAGGTAAGGAATGCCGGAAAAGTCAGACAAAACGAAGCTGCTTTGATTCCCTAATGACGCCAAGAGGCAACTGCATCCTTCTCTGTCCATCAGACTGAGGCTTCATCTCCCAGACTCCTTCTCCAAATGTTCTCCAAATGTTCTCCAAATGTCCAGAACACCAAAGTTACCCTTTCGATTCTGGTTCCACTGAGTTCCGTGCTTTAATTAGCCTCGGGTAACTATTGAACTTACCCAAATTGAGTCAAAGCAAATTGAATCGTGCACTGAAATTAATTTACCTTAACTGTATAAGAACCAAGAGCATTTAATTGATAATTAACAGCTACTTAAAACCATTTTCGTCAAAAGAGGAGAACTGGAAATTAGCCTTCAGCAGTGCCTGATTTCAGTCTGACATCAGTATGAATAAGACTAGCATGCTTTTCATCTTGCCCTGTGAGAGTAACATGCTATATTTATTTATGTAGCACAAGCTTTTATCCAAAGTAACATACAATTGAGACAGTAGGGTCAGCCAGTCCCAGGAGCAATTGGGGTTAAGGGCCTTGGTCAGGGGCCTGACAATGAAATAATTTTGCAACCTTAGGATATGAACCAACAACCTTCTGATCACTAGCACAACAGCTTTACTTGCCGAGCCGCACACCACTTCCTGCTGTTACTGATCTGTGACTTCACTGGTAGGCAGTGAGCTTGAACAGCCAGACAGCCTGTATGTCCTGGCGAGTATAGTGCCGGGAATCACTCTCCACACACCGAGAGTGACGACAGGAACAGCACTCTTTGGCACATGCAAAACTGTGACGCCCCTGCACAGTATAAGCTCCTCCCTTCTGACCACGCATGCTCCATCCTGCCTCAGTCTGTGGTGGCAGAACACCAAACCAAACACTGCAAATAATGAGCTCGCCAAGCTCAACACTCTTGTCAGATACCTTTCAGCAAGTGTGCAGCAACAAGTGATGCAGGAATTAAGAAAACAAGCGACAGACCAAAAGGTTGTGGCTTGACAATACAAATGGTTGACCCTTGACCTTGAACGTCATTTATGTAACCTACTTTATAATAAAATATTGTGAGCTCCATGCTTCATTGTGGACTGTACTGTCAGCATAACTGTTATGGTAGCTGCCTACAGTATGTGTGTGTGTGTGTGTGCGTGTGTGTGTGTGCGCGTGTGTGTGTGTTTATGTCTGTGTCCCCTAGGTGGTGCTGGAGGAAGCCTGGGGGGGAGGGGGGGGGGAGATATAAGAGCTTCCTGGGAGCAAAGGAAGAGGAGGGATCTGAACATCTGAGTGGAGAGCTGGAGAGATGGTTTTGGTGAGAGTTGCAGTGAGTTGCAGTGGAGGCCTTTCTTTGCAGTAGTTGCTTGGTTAAATCAGTGAGATTAAACCTAAGATGCCAGAAGGGGGGGGGGGATCAGCACCTTTTCTTTTATGCCTGATTTTTCTCTTGTTTTTGGAATTAGTTAGGAAGAAAGGTTATGTCATTGTATTTTGTTTTCTTTTCTTTTAGATTAGTTTGTAGGTGGATTTAGTGGTGCTCAGTTCTGCTTGTTATTTAGGCCTTGCTTACTCCCTGGAGATATGGCTGTGATGCTCCAAATAAAGAGAGTGAATTAATATCGCTTTGGTGTAGTTTGTTTGGCCCACTCCGCAGATACATACATATATATCAAGGCTGAGCAAAATACTGCAGCTGACCACACACACACACACACACACACATATATATATATATATATAATCTCCCCCTCCCTCTCTCTCCCTCTGGTGTGATGTGGTGTGTGTCAGGGCCTAGACTGTCGTGTAACAATAAAATATTAAAAATGGGATCTATGATGCCTCTTGGCCTCAATCTACAGCCAGCAGTGACCTACAAGGGTAGAGATCTCTAACTCAAGGCTGTGCGAGATACTGCAGCTGACCACAACATCCTCTGGCTAAGCTCCTGAAGCTGTAGGGAGCTGTAGGTATTTGAGTTACAATGGCATTAGAGAATGCATTGTCTGATATGCCGCATTCTTAAAGCTCATTAAACAAAAAAAGTGCATGTGCTTATAAATACTGTATGTCACCATCCATCAATGCAACCCTCTTATCCTTATCAGAGTTTCAGGCTAAGTATATTCCTATTGTCAGTATGTTTTGAATGCATTACCTGGTAGCACAGCGGCTCAACGGATAGCACTGTTGCCTCACATCTCGAGGACTGGGGGTTTGAATGCTGCTTCTGCTCTGGTTGGTGGAAGTTGCATGTCCCCCCTAGGTTACACAAGTCTCCTGAAGTACTCTGACTTCATCCTCAGTTACAGTACATGCGTTTATGCTAACCGGTATCTATAAATTGCCTGTAGCGGCGTGCAATTATACGTCCTGTGATGGACTTGTATTCCCTCAGGGTGTACCCTAGTTTTGAGCCCTATACTGGGCTCCAGAAATCCTGTACCAGAGAGCATACATACACCCTGATCAAAACAAATGGTAATGCTTTACATTAACTACACCTTCATAATGCCTTTATAATGCATTCGTAGAACATTTATTGCATCTTCATAATGCATTCATGGAACATTCATAAGCAGCATGTAACTATACCTTTACATTAAAAACAAACATCATATGACAATAAAAGCCATTACAATCATATGATGTTTATTAATGTAAGTTGAAGCTGTTAAGGGATGTTAGGATGATTTAAGGTATAATTACAGCTGCTTATACATGTTCTATGAATGCAAAATGAATCCGTTATGAAGGCGCCATTGATGTAAAGCATTACCAAACGAATAATAATACAATAAAACACAAACCATAGCCTTCAGGGCCTTTAAACTGGCAAAGGTCTGACCCTGAATTGGTACGGGGATGATGGCTATGGTAGCGTATCTCTATCTTGCCCTGAAGGCCGAAACCGACAGCGGTCACAGTTTGCTAAGTAGCACCCAGCTGTTCAGCACTCGAACCACACGCTGTGACACCTCGTCAGCCTGCGCACTCACCCAAGTGCTGGGTGATACAGCTTGGCGAAGATCTAGCAGATGCACGGTCTGCATTTGGACTGAAACGTGATGTAACGCAAACAGTGCGATCATTCTGCCCTCCCCGGGCTAGTGGAATTGACCGCTCCCCTCCATCCCCCCAGCGCAGTGAAATCTACCAAAGGCAACCTCTCTGTGGACCTTGATTTTGTGTGGGTGATGAAATTATGAAATTTGGACCTCGGGGAATAATAGTTGAATACCTCTGCCTTGTATTGAGAAGAGAAATCTGTTTCCAGATATCCAGAAAATGAAAAGGCTTATATGCATAAAGTTTCCTGTAAAATAATCCATATTGTACATTTCCCTGGTGATGGTCAGGTGAATCTTAGTGTAAATAGTATAAATCCCTTGACAATGGAGAAAAGGACAGCAGTGGTATGTACAGTCAATTCAAACAGGCAATCTGCTGCATGCTGAGTGATCTCCATGGGAACAGTGTCTATGGTTACAGCAAATCAGGGTGAACTCTGCAGAGTCAAATGATACGGGACGACGTTCTCACAGGTAGTCAGGCCAGAAGGTCATGAGACCCTCAATAAATTAAAAGCCATGAAGAATCTTTGATAGCTTTGTTACAGATTAAGATCATGTCAGTTTGAAATCGATGCAAGCTGTCCATATGTCAATGCAATACTTCATGGCAAAAGAAAGCAGATTACTTTTTACTTTTATGCATCACAGGAGGACAAAAATCAATATTTAACTTTTAAAAAATCTTTCATAGAGGAATCAGACAAAATGGCACATAATCAAAACATAACACTCATTATCGTGTTATTTTATTACTGTTATTTGTACTTTGTTAGAAATGATGACTCCCACAACCTGCTGTCCAACTCACATTAGCAATCTTAGATATAAATAATATTAGATACAAATAATACATTTTTATACAAGCAGCAACTACATAACTAACTGTCTGTAATTAATTTTGGTATCCTGTTGTTGAAATACATTGATTCCACTCTCTGTCTTCTTGTATAGCGTCTTTATTTACTTATTTATTTATATATTCTCTTCACTTTATTTTAACGATTTTAGAGCAGATGCGTATCCATCCGCAAAGTTGCTAGATACTTTTCTTAGCGGCTATCTGATATTTCAAAACTTTGAAACATGCAGTGTCGCCAACTAGCCACGAGGTGTCGCAGTATATCGGGTGCTTTAATTAATAATTCCGGTAATAGAGACTGACATGCCGGTCCTTGATCTTGGCGACCACCTATGCAGGTTAGTTTTTAATTCGAGCGGATAATTGGCCTCGTTTAATCTTTTAACTGTGTCCATTTTCAGCTACGCTAAACTGATTTCAGATCGGAGGAACTAGATTTTTTTTTCTTGCATTGTAGGTAATTATTTGTTTTTTCCTCCAAATACCAAACTAAAAGTAGATTTCTGTTTCCATTGACCTCTGATCGGTTTTTCCCGAACTCCACTGACCTGCAGTTCATTACCAGGTTTTTTTTTATTTAAAAAAATATCCGGCTTATCAAGCAGCTTATCAATCACGTTGATAATAAAAATGCAACTTTCTATCTGTCAGCGACAGGCTATATATCCTGTGATGGTGACATTGCACGTAACGTGCATAAAGAAAATTAAATACGGGTTTAAAGTGCCCCAAAACTCAACTAAAGAACGTTATACGATCGTTCAGTCAAGTGATGTTTACCCCTGTAACGTCTGATGCATTAAATAATAGACAGACATTTCTACATTTATAAAACTTAAGTTTTACTAACTTAAAAAATTCAAAAATATATGTCCAAATATTTTTCTTTAATTATACTGAACATCTCAAGCATTTCTGGTAATAATTATAAACCACTTATTGAAACAAAGATACATTATGTTACATTTGGAAAAGATTTGCAACATTTTAAAATGTGTTTCTTGGCCCACAAAAGCCCAGCGTGCAGCAGCCTCCCGACGCCCCGCCGGATGGGGCAGCCCGAGTTCCGTCGACGGGGGCCCCGGCGTGTCCCGGATGAGGCTCGGCTTCCGTGCGGGGCGGAGGCGGCGCAGCTCAGTGCATCGGAGCGGGAGATGGAGCGAGGGCGCTGTGCCGACTAGCCGAGGCTCACGGCATCACAGACAGCCGCAGCCACCCAGATAACAAGTGAGGGGCGAGTCGCTGAAGACAAAAAGCGGGAGAGAGAGGAGGAAAAAGAGAGCAAACAGAGTGCAACTTTCACCTCCGGCCCGCACACACACTAACACGGCATTGATGGTGATGCATGCAAGGAAACAGCCGAGACTGAGCGATGGGTAAACTGCTCCGGCGTCGCCTCCAGCGCCCCGCTCCCTCTGCGCGAGCTCAGGGCCGCGCCGCCATCTTTGTTCAGACCAAAATAAGTGCAAACTTAACCGAGGGGGGGGGGCACTCCGATTCGCGGAATTACTCGCTTTGCTTCTCCTTATTGACTTTTAAAAATCTTGTTTTTTTAAACACCTCTCCGTCCTGTTTCTGTTTTCTTTCCGCCGTTTTTAGGTGCAGCGAGCGAAGGGACTCCCAGCCGTACCAGGTATCCGCGCTCCGCCGGAAACGGACAGGGCAGAACGGGGACTCTGAGCAGGGCAGAACGGGGATTCGGAGCCGGGCAGGCCGCGGCGCCCGAGAACGCCACTCCGACCCAGAAATCCAGCCCCAGCACAAAATATTCGTATTTTCCCTTGTGCCTTATGCCTGGAAAGATGGTTTTATTCGCCTCTTTCGCATTGGAAGTTTAGCTCGAACGGGGCGCCTGGTTCATTTTTCCGTCGCTGAGGCCTATAAGATTACCCGGGGCTAATAGGGCGAATTATGAATAAGAACGGTAATATTGCCGTTGCCAATGTCAGTGATTATTAAAACCAATTGGCGTTGTCTTTTTGTTGCAAAATGACTGGTATCTCAAAAAAAAAATTTGGAAAAAGAAAATGGGCGTCAGCCTGACATTAACAAGTTAGCTAGCTTGTTAGAAACGCCAAGTTTTTCGCCGTATTGATGTGTCCTCCATTTCAAAGCGGAAAACCCAAATAATTCCATTTAATAATCTGTGGGTGTGGAGCTGTGCGTCTTAATACCTCGACCCATACGAGTTTTTTTTCTATATTTATAATTATAGTGTTGCTATATTTTGACGTAGCTAGATGCTGCTGTTAAGTGTTTCAAGATGCCAAGACAAATTATATATTTTTTATAAGTGCGGCTTTCAGGTGTATTAACCTACATTTCAGTCTGCATGCAGGTCTGCACTTTTCACGCATAATCAAGCTTAATCAAAAATTGAATTGAGTTGTGAAAGTCTGTTTATTTGCTCTGTACTGGCCTTTAAGGTGTAAGGGTGCTTTTGCATTGCAGAGCATTAAATACCCATCGAAGAGTCATTTGGGCAGTGATCACCGGCATGAGAAGATGCGAGATGCCTCGGACCCAGCCCCACCGTACAAGATGCTCCGGCGCTCAGATAGTCCTGAAAACAGGCAGGGTGACCCCTTGGGCCACAGCAAAGCGAAGGCAACCCATCAACATCGGCTTAGAGAGAGAGATGGAGGTAAGGACAGTGCAGCCGGTTTGGTGTCTGACTGTATGCATCCATTTGATCTGCTGCACAAGTGGTCTTAAGGTCTGCTTCAATCAAATCCCTTTTTTCTCCGTGCTGTAATTTCTTGTACGTGTATTCAAAGCGATGCAAGTTCATATGTGCACTCTTTCAAAAGTCAGCGGAGATGTCAAGTGACGTTTCTTTCTGGGAACATCTTTGTCACACAAAACGCTCCTTTAAAATAAATTATTTTCAACAGAAGTTTCCATTATCCTTTTGCTAGCTTATCAAGCCAGGTTAGCTATTAAAAACTGAATTAAGCTTATTTTCTTATAGTGCACTTTATAGTAGGGGTGTAAAACTCCAGTCCTGGGGGGCGGAGACCTGTTTAGCTTAGTTCTTTCCCTGTTCCATCGCAAATTATTCAGCTCCTAAGCAGTGTGGTGATTAGCACAAGGAGCTGCAAGGAGTTGAATCCGGTGTGTTATGGGGAACCCAAAAAATGTGCAGGGCTCCGGCCCTCCAGGACTGGAGTTTGACACCCCTGCTTTACAACATTGCCACTTCAAACTATTAGATAAATATAAAGATTTCAGGTTTGCTCGTAACTGTGAGTCAAATCTTGGCATTTTACACCTGCATCACAGGCCAGATAAACGCACATAATCATGCAAAATTAATATAGAAAGGAGCCAGTGCACAGAAAGCAGCCTGTGGCAGGATTAGTGAGGGTCAGTGTGGGATTCAGAGGCCAGCTAGCTGCCCGGCCCAGGAGGCTGTTAATAGCTTAACCCAGGTCACAGTGGTTCAGTGGGCTTCTGTACTTCAAAGACTTATTTGATGTGACCAGTGAATACAGTTGCTCTCCTGCTGCATGCTGATTTCTTGCGTACTTAAGCAGTATCCACACTAACCTCCTTATCTCCTATATCAGTTAACAGAAAGGAGTGCTCTATAAACACATTTTTGCTACTAATACATTTAGAAGTGATTGTTTCAATGTTTGCCTTTTTATGCAGCCAGGTATTTGAATGGGGTTGGTGTCGTTGTGTTTTCCATTTGAATTGTGAATCATGTTACGTTTACTATATTCTTGGTGACTGAATTTAATAAAACTTGCTTGTTGACTGGAATAACTGAATAACTGAACAGGACTACAGGACAAGTAAACATGTCATTTTAAACTACAGATTCTCCTTGACTTAAAATGGGGTTGCGTTCTTATGAACCCACCGTAAACGGAAAATATCGTAAGTCGAGAATATGATGGATAAATAAGTAAATAACTACTGTCACTGAATAAGTAATTACTGTAACTATATACCAGTAAGGGAAAAGTAAGCAAATGAATACAGGTTTATTTAGTTAACAATGCAGTATGATTAACTTAAGTTAAACGCTGTATGAGATGTTCGTGCTTGTGATCGCTACAGAGACTGGAAGCGTGGCTGTGCGGATCAGTAAAAGTATCGAACAGCATATTGCTACCCGGGAACCGATAAAACTTCAAAGTCGACTATGGGATGTGCATCACTATTGCACCATCGTCTGGTTAAAATATGTTAAGTCAAAGCATTGTAAAGCAAGAAGCATCTATGTATGAAAGTTCCCTAGCTTGTAAACAATCAGCTCGATGGGCCGAATGGCCTCCTCTCGTTTGTATAGTTCTTATGTTCTTATGTTCTTATCAGGTGTTTCCTTACAATATATTATATAATGGTTTGCACATTGCTTATTGGTTTGTGATAACATGGAACCCTGTGGTATTGTGACAGAGGTGGCATTGAAAGCTGAAATATGTTCTCGCTGCTTCGAAAGTGAGCAGGTTGTCGTACAGAATGTGTCCCTGCATATTCAGTAAATCCCAGCAGGAGTTCAAGAATGGAAAGCATGGAAGAATTTTGCACGAGTGTCTGAATCCTTTCATGTCATTCAAATGTTTTACACCAGTCTCAGAGATGATTTTGTTTTGAATGGAAAGT
The DNA here is from genome assembly GCF_048594095.1 of Paramormyrops kingsleyae. NCBI lineage: Eukaryota > Metazoa > Chordata > Actinopteri > Osteoglossiformes > Mormyridae > Paramormyrops > Paramormyrops kingsleyae. The sequence continues at coordinate 22,848,004 of NC_132800.1, read as the reverse complement.
AATTGTCTATAAATATGGGAAATTTTTGTATTTAATTTAATTTGTTCCTACATTATGTGTGATTAGTTTCTCTCTCATGCAGTTGCCTAGCTTAATAAAATATTTCCTAGTGTGCGAGCATTTAAGGAAACCTAATGCCATATTACCTGTCTCATAGATTAGGTCGGCCTCATAGATCTAGTTTATGGTATTGATTTTAAAAAATGTAAGCATTATTGCTACTAGAAGTGTGCTGATAATTATCTGTACTGAAGTGGAAGGGGTATGTTTGCGTGTGCCACATTAATTCCACAGATGCTCAAAGTTAGTTTGAATGTCCTTGGAGAATATCTTTAAGTCATGCATGTTTGCATAAGTCAGGTGTTTCAAGACCTGGGTAGTACTTTGTCGTCTTGGATTTTTTATATTTCTGTCTGCAGTCTAGAATAAAAGGCGAAACTCTTAATTGCTGCAAACTACTGTCAGATTTGTTTTGTGCCCTTTGGGCATTAGATCATCAAAACATAAATGGTAAAAGGTGAATACTTTTTAAATTGCCCATTTGTTACCAGGTATTTAATATTTCGAATCTAATTTTTTGTTCACGTCGAATTTCCCATAATCTCATTTGCGGAGGGGGATCCTGGATTGTACCTTCAGCGTGGTTTCATTGAAACTGGTCCAAAATCACCAACTTGTATCGACGTGTGTGTGTGCAATATGATTTTTTTTTAACCTGTGTACAGCAGCAGAAGGGGGTTGTGTAGTTGTGTAATTTCAATACAATGCAGACGCTCTGCCTGCTATTTCTCATCCCTTTGTTTGAACATCTAAGAAAGATGAAGTCCTTTTTCCTGAATGTTTTAATTGATCTTTTCTTCGACAGATTGTTAATGAAGATGTTTCATAAGGATTCGTCATGTTCATAGTTTTGTTGAACCTATTGTTTGGAGAGATTTGTGACATGTTGACTGACTTGGTACTATGTTTAAATGTTCTCATCTTGTCTTTTAAGTGTTTATGCATTAGTTGAGCCAATTTCCTAATACTTTATACCCACAGATGAGTGTTTTTTTTTGGGGGGGGGGCAGCTCTATGCAGTGAGCCTCCTAGGTCTCACTGTTAATTTGATTGGTTATAAATTCTTCATCTGTGATCCCCCCCACCATTAAAAAGAAATATTCTCTGTTTAGTGGTAGTTTTAGCTGTACAAAATAGTTTGGTTTTTGTTCCCAGCATCCTGACCTGGCCTGTTGCAGTGCTGATGGGTCCTGCAGTCCATTTTGCTGATTTTATAATATTTTTTTTTCTTTTCAAATTATATTTGATCTAAGGACTTTATTTTTCTTCCCTCTCATCAAGGGACCAGTTATTCTCCACAAGAAAATTCACACAACCACAGCACTCTTCAAAGCTCAAATTCACATTCTAATCCAAGCAAGACGTCAGAAGTAGTAAGTATTTTTTTCATCTGTTGTGATTGTGTATTTGCATATTTTTCCCTTGATTGGTAGCATTCATTGTGCTCCTTTTGATGCCGATAGTTGCAAGGGGGTTTCAGGCCGCAAAACAAACATTCATAATTTTTGCGGGATGGGAGGCGGTGGTGGGGGGTGCAGACCTTTTGGGTTTTTCTTTTAAATGTTAGTTTTTGAAAAGCTGGATGTTTGGTTTGTCGTGATCCAAGACGCATCATCACTGCCCACTGTGATGCATTTATTTTGATACAGAAAAGTGCTTCATCCCACCTAAAAGGGGTAATTTTGGGCCTTTGCTTCATCACTCATGGTGCCGCAGAGTCTCGTATGTGAGGAGGTGTTGAATCTCAGTTCCACCCTCATGGTTTTGGAATCCCGTGTACTGCGGATTGTGATCTCGACGGGTAGTACTAGGTAACAGTTTGCCTGGAATGATCGTTTCCTCCTGTGTTAGTTATAATTATCTGCATTGAATGTTTTAATATTAAGCAGTAAGGCTGCAGTCCTGAAGGCTGTGACCCTCACTACGTCAACTAGGGCTGCACGACATCACATTGAGATTTAATGGCAGCTGTATGGAGTGTGTACAGTAATCACCAGGGCTTTCGATAAGCACTATTCCGACGCCCAAAATGTGTGTGAATTTGTATTCTTATTTTTAAGTGTTAGACTGCAAAAAGTACCACCTCGCTGCCGATGTCTTTGTACCTTGTTTAGCCACAATATCAGCTCTCAAAAGATGTGGCCGTTGAGCTGTGACTTTCTTCACCGTCTCTTCCGTGCTTATCGCTTCCACGGCTTTGCCAAGACGAGTGCATTGGCGTCAGCTAACCGAATTTTATGCGTACGTTTCATTTGCTATCCTACCTGGCCTATGATGAGCGTCGCCTGTTCCTAGCATCTACCTGAAAACAGGTGTGGCTCCCCAGAAGCCAGGTAGGATAGAAAACCCACTGGACAGTAGCTCTGCAGGACCGGAGGTGGAGACCCCTGCTGTTGAGTGATGACTAGCTGGGTTTCCCGAGTTCTCCCCATTCAGCTGCCGCCACGTAGATGGCAATTCTGTCTCCCACTGGATCCTCTTTTTAAATTGAGCTTCCTGCCCTTTCGTTAGTGTTTGTCAGTAAACGCCAATTCGTGGGCCCTCATTTGTTCTTTGTCTGGGTTTACAGAAAACCTCTTAAATATTGCAATCCAGTAAATATTACTAGGCGCCTAATCTCTTCATATATTGTCCATATTCATAATCCTGCAAAGCCGTAGTTGGAAAATAGGTAATTGCATCGTTGTTTTGAAAATAATGGTTGCGTGCTAAAAGGATCGAAGTTCATTTGGTTATTGTCTGCAGATTAGAGACTTAATTTGTGCATTCTGTGTTTAATGAATAGAGCGAACCACTAGGTTTTTGCTTGTTTTGGTTCGATTTTGAAATCATTTATTTACTTGTTAGAATATGGTTTAATAAAATTATTATTCCCGGACTCTTGTATGTTATCTGGGGCCCGCAAATGATTATGCCTCCCGGGTGTCTTTCTTGTTCGCCTCTTCTGCCATTGTCCCCTCCCGAGGCCCGGATTACCCCCATAAACAGGCCCTCAGCAACACACTACCTAAGACAGTTGAACTGCCTTGTGACACATCCCATACTCTTGAGGTATATGCTGAGCCATATAATTGCACAGTGCAGTCTGCTTCATCTCGTCCTTGATTTTCGAGCGTACGGCCCTGCATACCTCGTGTATCCAATGGTGCTAGCTTAACCCCAAACATCTGTCGTGACCCCAAACTCTGCCAGTGGTACAGTCACAGTATGATTCTCTATGGGACCTGGCGCCCTGTCGTCTGTTTTCGCAGCACTTTCAGAAATGTTGTAGCCATGGGGTCTGACTTGGATGTGTGGCAATAATCTACGAATGCGCATTTCCGTGAATTATAGCCCAAGCATTCCGTAACCTCCAATTTGTGAGAGTCGCGGAGAGGTTTGAAGACAATATGATAATTAGTTGTTCTAGAGCTACCAGCTTGTAAAAAGCATGCTCCAAGTACAAGACATGGATTTTAATCTTAGAGGATGGTAAATGGCTAGCATTAACGTGGCATCCATTACTGGAAACGGACCCTGTTCACAATGTAACTTTGACTTATTGAAACTTTGCTTATTTGTACAATAATTTGGACACGGCTACTGTCTTTGCCCATCCATAGAAGGGGAGTCGCTAAGCCAAAGTATGCTGCTCGCATCTGCTGCTGGGATAGTTCACTCTGCATTTAGTGGTTTGCATAGCTTTCTACACGCTGTAAATCTAGTCTGTGGAAGGACGGGATAATGCCGGCCTGCCTGCTGAGGACAAGCCTTAAAATTGTGGGCTTCAGTGCAAGTTGATTTGTTTTATTGAATAAATTCCCATACTGATCTCTCAACATTCTTTAGTGGTGGGGGGGGGGGGGGGGGGGATCGCAAAAAGATGTTCCGTATGGTACTTGTGCATATAGAATAGCAAGAAGGTACTATACTGGCTACAGAAGTGATAATGGAAAGTGTCACACTGAAGGAATATGGCATGCATTTGGTAATGTGAGTGGAGAAGGGTCTTAGCAAAATGGCGGGGAGCAACAGGAACATGATGTTGGCATCTGCTCAGGGGTATGTTATCTGGGGCCCAAGGAACAGCAGCGTCTTTATAAAGGGCACAGGTGACGTGGATGAATATACTCATCTGACGATGCTCCCCCTTTTCCATTTATCTGCAATGCTTCTCTTAAGCAGAAAACAACTCCTCCTTCCAGAAATGCAGAAATCGACTTCCGAGGATCCGACAGGAAGTCGCGTTTGATTTAACCCTCCATTGAATCTGAGATGGTTCATTTTCGGTGATATTTGCCCTGCTCCTCTGCCTTAGCCCTACGAACCAGCAGACGATTGGTCAGAACACATTAGCTCTTCTGGGAAGAAATACTATTACAACTGCAGGACAGAGGTTTCCCAGTGGGAAAAGCCCAAGGAATGGCTGGAAAGGTACTCCGGCGTTTTGTTTTGATGCCTTTCTACCTTATTTTTTATTTATTTTTTTGCTTCTGTGTTGGTGCCACGCATGACACTGATTCGTGGTCTGTGTTCCTCATCCCAGAGAGCAGAGGCAGAAGGACACCAGCAAACTGGCCATGGTCAACAGCTTCCCCAAAGACAGGGACTACCGGCGGGAGGCCATGCAGGCGGCAGCGGGCGGCGGCTTTGGCGGCACAAGTAGGTCTGCTGCTATTGGCCGCTGTGTTTACAGGAGGGGCAATCGACCAATAGCTGCCTCTCTTGTATGCTGCCATTTAGCATCTGGCCCTCCGTTTGGTTGGGAATTATCATTTTGCAGTGTTCTCTATTGCAAGGCACCCCATGAAAGGATCGTGGTCATCTCCCCGCTCGTGGGTTGCCAGACCCGATCCACCCATTTGTATGTTTTCTCCAATTTCGTGCAGCTGTTCTCTTTGATTTTCTTACTTGACTCAGTCTAGTAGTTTGGGTGAAAAAATTGGACCTCACTTCATTAATTTGATGTGGAGCAATAAAATGTGTTGGGGTACACCTGTAGTGTAGGGACTCAGTTGGGTGTTTACTAAGGACAGGCAGTAGGTAGCATTTTGGTGACGTTTAGGCCATGAGACACAGGGTCAGGACCAGTTCCCCCCCCCCCCCCCCCCCCCCCCCAAATCGCTTCAAAACATCAATCTTGGTGAATTAACTGTTTGCTTAGGGTGGGTTCTTTTTAAAATGGTGGTAGGTAGAATCTGTAAGGCGTTTGTGTGAAGTAGACAGTATGGGTCTGAGCGTAATGTTTCTTGTTTGCCAGCAGGTTGGCATTTTACTGGGCTCCACGCGTAGCACCGAGCGGGAGCCTGATTATGAAGATCTCACGAGTAGCGCGGTAGCAGCCGAAATGGTCCTTAATGCTGCAGGAAGCTTTATAAAGGCAGACTTAGGAAATCGGACTGGTAAAGCTTGTGACTGGATTGGCTATTAAAGTTCATAAGGATAGACCTGCATACGTACACAGTATGTGTTTACCTTATCAATCCTGAACTAGCACAGCACATTTAGACAATAATGAACGGTAACACTGCAAAAAATATTCGATTAAGTATTACAGTGAATTATCTCATAACTAGTATTTATTAGTACCATTGCACAATGGGTTGAACAGTGACAAATAGGTATAAATGACAAATGAAACAAGTTTAATAAGCTATGAAAATAATCTGAAATGTTCCATTTTAGGGGGTGGCATGGTGGTGCAGTGGTTAGCACTGTTGCCTCACACCTCTGGGACCAGGGTTCGAGTGTGTGGAGTTTGCATGTTCTCCCCGTGTCGTCGTGGGGTTTCCTCCGGGTACTCCGGTTTCCCCCCCCCACAGTCCAAAGACATGCTGAGGCTAATTGGAGTTACTAAATTGCCCATAGGTGTGCATGTGTGAGTGAATGGTGTTTGAGTGTGCCCTGCGATGGGCTGGCCCCCTGTCCTGGGTTTGTCCCCTGCCTCGTGCCCGTATCTTCCGGGATAGGCTCCGCCCCCCCCGCGACCCAGAAGGATAAGTAGTTTGGAAAATGAATGAATGTTCCATTTTATTAGTTGGCAAGATCCATTTGAGTGGAGGGCCGCCAGTTGATGAGTCCTTGCCCACAGGTTTGAGACGGTTCGGAACATGATGCACTGCGTGAAAGTAGCTGTCTGAGTGCAGTGTCCCCTATCGCACTGCGCTCCCTCAGTGAGGTCCGCGTTGCCAAGGGCTGATTGCTCTATAGCTGAGGACTCCCTCTTGTGTCCACAGAGTGCACTGCATCAGATAAGCCTGCGTCACATTCCTGCGCGCCCCAGTCAGTGCCAGCAGCAGCGACCTGCTCTGGCTCGGGCCTGAACCCGGCCAGCGCGGCGAGCGTTGGGTCGGCCTCCGCGCTCCCCGTATCCCCGGTCCCTCAGTCGCCTGCGCCCCCCTCCTCCAGGACCCTGGGCTTCTGCGGCAGCTCCTACCCGCCTTACAGGCCACCCTGCAGCTCAACAGCGCCACCGTGGACGTGGCCAAGATCAACGAAGGTGAGGCGCACCCCTCCCCTCCCCTCCCCGGCGCAGCGATGCCCTGGCCGAGCTTCCGCGGGCGGGGGTGTCTTTGAGGGACACGCCTGCCAGAGCAGCCAGGACCCCAGATGCCACAAAGGCCCAGGTGCCGTCAGTGGGATCTGATGCATGAATTTGACCGGCTAAGAGCAAATGAGAACTTGGGCTTTTGAGGTGGAAGCGCTGTTATACCATAGATATAGACCAACTGGTTTAAAAGCTCAGGTCCTAGGAGGGTTCCCGCTATTGTGCTCATGAAAGAGCATAAATGGAACTTCTCCCCTCCTGTTTAATCCCCCCTTCCTGAATTGCATGTGGGGAGGGCAGGTACACGCCTTTCAAGGGGTCCCCCTCATAGCGGCCTTGTCTCTGCATTGCCCCCCCGCCCCTCCGGCTCTGCCTTCCTTACCCCAGTCCTTCCCCTCCTTCTGGCTCGGCCTGCAGCTCGGCGCTGCTTGCGAATCTTCTGCTCCTCCCCTTCTGTTATCGTTTAGCCTTCCTAGCTGCTTGTGTGTGCGTGCACGTGCATGCCCGTGCGTGTGTCTTATCGTTACTGTACTTGTGTACCATGAAGGCTAGCTTTAGCACGCCAAACCTCTGTTTCTTTTGAGCTCTTAGTTTAGGATCGGAAGACACTAGAAATTCGGCCTTCTGGGGTTTTATTTTTCTTTCCATCTCTTGGGAGAATGTATTCTCATACTTTGCAGTGCCTTCCTGGAGGTTTCTGCTGTGTGTCAGTAAGGAGGTTGTTTAATTGCAGCCTGTTATGATCGGTTGCTGTGATATGGAATAGTTAAGGCGAAATTTAGATGACTGCAGTTTGAATGTAGTTTCTGAATCTATAGCTTAATAGAACTTTTGTCATGTGTTTGCTCTTGCAATTTTGACCACTTACAAGCAGTTGAAAAATGTTGCTGGTGACAGCTGTTGTCTATCAGCATTCCCAGGGTACTGATTTCTTGTGTTATCATCCATCACCCACTGGTGTTCAGGTGCCATTGTAATAGAATCACCTCTGATGGGATGGTGCTTTGAGTTGGCTAGTGGGTTTGATGGTCAGCAGTGCAGTGTCATTACCGAACACTGGTTTTTTTTGGTCGTGTTTGACTGACTAAGACAGGATGCTTCAGCACAGAAAGCTTCTCAAAGTATGCCGGTGTGCAGTCACTCGTGATAAATGGTGAGACGTGAATGGAGCAAAGCTGTAAATTGAACTGTGTGTGTGCGCATTTCCCATCAGGGAGCCCTTGCTAGTGGACTGCAAACTTTTAACTGAGTCACGAACAGCCATGTCCGAGCAAAACGCTTTTTTAAATAATGAAATAAAAGCGGTGAGGTCAGCCGGTAGCCTCCCCTTCATACTAAGCTTATAGCCTTATCCAATAGACGAACTGAAAAGACGGTGACTTCAGATAGTTAGTTTGAACTCCATGACTAATTTAAAAATGGACATTAATGTTAAGGCTGAGTTTTGGTACAGATGCTCCAATTTTGATTCGTTTCGGATTCACAGGCTTTCAAATCGATTCAGTCCAATTCGATTCCGATTTGATATCAATTGGATAGGAGTGAGATATGAAATACTATTTAGAAGCTTTCCATATTTGGACAGATATTTTAAAAAGCTGTAAATTGAACACACATTTACAAATTCAGAGTCACTGGAAACATTGTGAAAACCACTGAAGGAAGGCCAGAAGCTTGTATAACACAGCCTTTTTATTTGAGGATCAGATGGGTATACTTCCTTAACTTGTCCCTTTCAAAGCACAAAAATGTCGTCTTGCTGAAAATGGAAATGGGCAAGTCTAAAACTCACTTGCCATGATTCAGAAGGACTTGGATATATGCCAAAACATAAAACTGAATCTTATTTGAGAAACATATGGGTATTGTTTAGGACTGGGAATCAGCCCTGATCTCACAGTTCGATTTGATTTTAAGTGCCTGATTGGATTCAATTTCAATTCTGTTCAATTTACGTTTAAGACATTCATAAATGGACGATTTGAAAAAACAGGCATAGCACTGTAGTGTCATCATTGCAGAACAATGCAACGTAATTGTATGTTACATTACATGACGGAAATAAGGTAACGAAAAGTAATATATAATAATCATGACATTTATTCTTGCATTTACCTTTTGAATATACCAAAGTATTTTGTCCAGCGTTTTCCCTCTGCAGTTCTCATACCCATCCGGAAATAATTATACCTCCAGACTTTCATTTTCTTCAGTTTTCTTCAGTTTTACCCGCAACTTTTGCAAGAAAACAGGTTTCACAATATTTTCATGACTGGCAGTAGGTCCCATCCAATAAAATCCATGTATTCTCTTTACATTGTTTGCAATTATTTCATTTATATTAAAAGCAAATATATAAACATCCAGTAAGCAGTGTACTGAATATGGCTGGTGTGAAACTAAAGCCCTAGTTGAATTGTTTGCATTCATGTGCTCGGAGTACTCCATTACCATGACTGACAATGCACCAAGATGGCGGCATGAGGCTACTGAGCAATTCTGTTACAACCCTTCTACAGGTGACAGAGAAAGTAGTGCCACCTATATGATCAGAGGTCCAATACAAGTAAAATTCATTTTTCATTTTTAAAGTGATGGAGGAAAGGTATAAATTAACTCTATATCGAATTGTCTAAACCAGGATTGCGATTAATCTTAATCTGTTTTTCCCCACCACTACTTTTACTGTTTTTGGTGGCTGTAAGCATTGCATGTCTCGTTTAGATATATGCAATGGGGAGAGCATTTGCCTCCTTTTGGTGACATTGTTAGCATTGTCAGATGTGCATGGTTACCTGTGGGATCTCAGAAATGGGTCCATGTTTCTCAAGATACTTGGCGCCCATGTAGTATGTGACTTAAGGTTTCAGAGCTCTGCAAGCTGCAGGTGAGCTGCTGCCCTTTTAGAAGGCATGTGCTACAGGGAAGATGCGCTGAGAAGCGACCCCGCATGACGCTTCCTCTGGGGACTTGGGGTCCGAGGAGTCAGCCGGGTCGCAGCAGGAGGATGGATGAGTGCAGAGAGGGGAGCGAAAGGCGGCCGGCCTCACGTTTGTGTCTCTCTCTCTCTGTGTTTCCCCTTTTTTGTTTTTTTTTGTTTGTTTTTTTCTTTTAGCCCTCACAGCTGCTGTCACGCAAGCTTCATTGCAGTCTATGCTTCATAAGATTCTCACGGCTGGACCGTCCGCTTTCAACATCACTTCTATGCTTCCCCAAGCCGCTCAGCTGTCCGCTCAAGGTATGGCTGCAGTTGAAGTCGCAGACGCTGAGGTATTCTGTCCCGAGTTCTTCAGCAGGATCTTGTGGCATATGAAGGTTCCTCTCCGGTTAAGGGATGAAATATGAAGGCATATTTCAGAATTTTTATGGACCTTTGATTCCAAAGTCGCACAAAAATTCAGGTCCTTTTCGATTGTGACCAGCTTTTAATTAGGGGGCCGTACATGCATGGAAGGTGTCTCTGCTGTTTGAGGTTCCCTTCATTCCCTTTGTGAACGTCGTAAGTGCTCAGAACATTTCCGCTCCCTCAGATACATCGAGTTGCCATCTCTGTGTGTACGTTTACGTTGCCACTGAAGTAAATTTGAAGGACGCACATGCTAATCTCCCCCCCCCCCCCCCCTTTTATCACGGCATTAAAAACCACAGCCCAGCAGTCCAGTCAGTCCCCCATGTCCCTAACGTCAGACGCCTCGTCACCAAGGTCGTACGTGTCACCCAGGATAAGCACCCCACAGACAAACACTGCACCTCCACTGAAGTCCCTTTCCAGCACGCCGCCGGTGTCGTCACAGCCAAAGGTAGGCGCCACCTCTCCTGGAAGGAAGACTGAGCCTGGCCCGACGTTCCGGCTGAGCATGTCTGCTCTCTGTGCTGTGCAGGTCAGCGTCAGCACGCCGGCACCGAAACCTGGACCCGTACCGCAGGCGGCCGCGCCGCAGCAGCCGCTCCCAGCCGACAAGCCACTCGAGCGGGACTCTCCCCGCAGCCTCCAGAGGCAAAGGTAGCGTCTGCTCCAGGCCAAAACGTCACTGGGCTTTTTATCTTCCATTTCCTTAACTCCTACTATAAAGACAGTGGAAGAAATGTGGTAAAGATTTTTTTATTTGCAGTAAAAGCCACCCCCTCCTCCCCCCAGCATAGCGGATACGCCAGTATACCTTATTTGGTTTTGCTTATTTTGTGATTGGATTGGTGTTTTGCTGCCATCTTTTTGTGTCATAGAGAACTGCAAGTGGCATCCTGCATTGGTGACTGTTTTCATCGCTTAGTGTTGACGTGCCCGTACTCAGGAGAGCTGTTGGCTTAGCCTCTCAGCACCAGGATGTCATGCTAGTTATGTTCCTAATGTACGGCCTGGTTCAGGCTTTGTGGTGGGAACCTTGAAAGTGCTGAAGAATAAATTATTTCATAGCCCCTAGTGGCTGCTGAAGAAAACACGCCCCTCCCCTCTGTCTTACAGCAGTCAGAGGAGCCCCTCCCCTGGTCCAAACCACATCGCTGCCGGCAGCAGCGTAGCACCGACCGGTGCCCTGGCCCCCAGCGGCATGCCGGGAAGGCCGACCTGCACCTTAACCCCCACACTAGCATCCCATTTTAACGAGAACCTCATCAGGCACGTGCAGGGCTGGCCGGCAGAACACGTCGAGAAGCAGGTATGCATAGCTCTGCCTGTCTGTGTGTCCTGCTGTCGTCTCAGTCCTTTGCTTGGAAGCATGTTAGGATGCCTCATCTTTGATCGGAAGGTCACTGGTTCTAATCCCTGAGTAGGCCGAGCAACTTCACCATTTTGCCTTTGAGCAAGGCCCTTAACTGCGAATTGCTGCCACGACTGTCTGACCCTGCATTCACTGTGTATCGCTTTGGGGGAGAGCATCTAAGTAAATAAGACGTATTGTTATAGTATCGGCGTGTATCTGTCAGTAAGATGGCCCCTGCCTGAGGATGTCTAACACCGTGCTGTTCACTTTCCTCCTCCAGGCGTCACGGTTACGTGAAGAAGCCCACAACCTGGGAAGCATTTACATGTCTGAAATTTGCACAGAGCTGAAAAACTTAAGATCCTTAGTGCGAGTGTGTGAGATCCAAGCGACGCTGCGCGAGCAGAGGTACGCCAGGCCGTCCGCGGATGCGCTCTGATCTACGCGCTAGCTGCACATCACTTAGCCCTGCTGCTATGGCTGTTAGCGGGGCGCTCTGCTCTGGGCGCTAGCTGCACATCACTTAGCCCTGCTGCTAAGGCCGTTAGCGGGGCGCTCTGCTCTGCATGCTAGCTGCACATCACTTAGCCCTGCTGCTATGGCCGTTAGCGGGGCGCTCTGCTCTGTGCGCTAGCTGCACATCACTTAGCCCTGCTGCTATGGCCGTTAGCGGGGCGCTCTGCTCTGCATGCTAGCTGCACATCACTTAGCCCTGCTGCTATGGCCGTTAGCGGGGCGCTCTGCTCTGTGCGCTAGCTGCACGTCACTTAGCCCTGCTGCTATGGCCGTTAGCGGGGCGCTCTGCTTTGGGCGCTAGCTGCACATCACTTAGCCCTGCTGCTATGGCCGTTAGCGGGGCGCTCTGCTCTGTGAGCTAGCTGCACATCACTTAGCCCTGCTGCTATGGCCGTTAGCGGGGCGCTCTGCTCTGTGAGCTAGCTGCACGTCACTTAGCCCTGCTGCTATGGCCGTTAGCGGGGCGCTCTGCTCTGTGCGCTAGCTGCACGTCACTTAGCCCTGCTGCTAAGGCCGTTAGCGGGGCGCTCTGCTCAGAGTTGGCTTTTCATGCCTTGCTCTGGCAGCAGTGGGTGTTCTATTTGCAGACATTTCAAAAGGCAGGTTCAGTGTTGCTGTCTCATAGCTTGACATATTTTTTTCACCTGCAAAGAACATACAGATGGTAACAAAATTTGATTTCCTGAATGAAATGACTGAATATATTCAACTACTTTCCTGTAATGCACTTTCATACTAGACTATAACCGGATATATAGAGAAACCGTCAATATGCAGTCAGGTTCCTCTGTTAATCCAAATTGTAAGAATACTAATTGGCTTGTTTAGAAATTACCCCCCTGCAGCTAGCAGAATTATTTGTAGTCATTTTGCATGTGTTTTGTAGCATGTTTTTGTCAGTAGCAGTATGGTTTTAAGTCGCTTACTGTGGAGACTACTGAAAAATGTTATGTTTAAGAAGCCAGATTTTGAATAATTTTGAAATATTTGCATAATTGCTTTGATAATTGAAAATGGGTATTTAATCCCCCCCCTTTCCACCAGGATACTATTTTTGAGACAACAGATTAAGGAACTTGACAAGTTGAAGAATCAGAACTCCTTCATGGTGTGAAAACTGGAGGGAAACCGAACTTCACACAGCTGGAGCTGAAGAACTGACTGTCTGTGGCCAGTCTTAATGCTTTGGGGCGGCTGTTGGGTGGGGGCTTCGGACCATTGAGCAAAGCTGGGGGGGGGGAGGCAAAGAGGCATCCAAGGGCCGAACCAGGTTTGGATTATAAAAGGCCTTAATGTAGAATTCCTGTAGATCTGTCCATGTTGTAAATACGTTTCGTAGAGTGAGGCCTCAGAAGAAAGAGCCACATGGGGTTTTAACATCAAGACTAACAGACACCAAGATGGCTGCCCTTTGGCCTTCTCTTATTAACCTGTCTGCAAACTCTAGCTCCTCTCCACGGATCACGGAGTCAGCGGCTGGGGTTTGTGTGCCACGTGGGAGAGATGTCCGTCACGGCCAGTGATCTTTGGTTGATCAATCCCTTTCCAAAAGAATCAGAAGCCAGACTTGGAATTCTTAAGTGCTCTTGACTTCCAAACAAAGCTTTGGGAAGATGCCGGAATAACAACCTGCTGGAACAGAAGACACTTCTCCCCCCCCCCCCCAAGCCTCCACAGCCCTATCCCTGGAATGGCTCTTGTCCAGCTGCGATGATTCACAGATGGGATTCTGACAAGCAGTGATGTCACACTTTGGTCGAGAGGTCAGAGGTCACCTGATGACCGCGAGGTGTAACAGTGCTCCAAAGGACAAGCAAGGTGCCCCCACTCCCACTGCCTCCCCCCTTCTGCCCGTGTAATTTCAGCACCTCAAGAGGACGGTGTCCATTTACCATCTAACATCCCTATTTAGTTTCCAGATTCCTTACTTTTTGTTACACAACTGTACTTTCAAAGCAAAACGTGCAAAGTTTTAGGTTTTCAATGCACCTTGAACCAAGATTTCATTCCTATGTACAGTTGATCAAGTGATACAAGAGGTAAGTTTTATGAATAGTTGCAGTGATTACTAGTATATCTGATGTATTCATAAATTATTGCTACACATTTTTCTTTGCACCCTGTAATGATGGATCGTGTGTGCTGCTGGGCACACTGGCTGAAAAGGGGCGACTCAGGCACGGAACTCCACGTGGCAGGGTTGGAGCGGCGAGGTCACAAGGTCAAATGTGAAATGTATGTATTGTAATAAACATACTAAAATTGAGTCAAAACTGGTCTTCTGGTTCTTGCGCATCAGAGGTAGACTTCCTGGTTGTCCAGGAGGTAGTGCAGATATAGCACTATATATAATATAGTATACACTATATATAGTGCAGATATAAGCAGAACAAATTGAGAAATTAGTGTGGTGAGGTGTCCCATGGTGTGCTGACCCTGGCTTTCTGGTGGTGCAGTTGGCCTGTTACCCATTTGCACCAGTTCCCTAATCCAAATCAAGCATTTCCAACCTTTTTTATGTCGTCTGCTGCTTCTACAAAGAAAACAATGTTGTGGTTGAGGGTAAGAGGTCCTGCGTCTCTTACTGGCTCCTTCCAGGCTACTAGTAGTTTGCAGCGGATGCATTAGCTACCACTGGTCCAAAAACATGGCCGAAATGAATCGGTGTCTGCAAACTGCCTGTGATGTATGATTGTGTGCCCTGTTGTGCACTGGCACCTTGTCTAGGGTGTCCCATCTCGTGCTTCCTGAGTTTAATGATGAATTGCAGAAGGACTCTGCAGAGGATCATAGGGTAGCAGTGCACTAACACATGCAGGATTTGGGGTTCAGCTCCTACCGCAGCTTATAATTCATCCTGGTATATCTGTGTGCTTTTGTTTGCTCCCACAGTGGCTATGGCAGGGCTGTTCAAATCTGAACCTCGATTCCAAATCCGGGCCTTGTTTTCAGGTCTCCCAAGTCGTTAGTCACTGATTCTGATTGACCAGAGCCTTCACACCTGGCTCACGGGTAAAGGAAGGCTGGAAAATCAGCATTGCTCTTCCCTTAAGACCCGTGATTTGAATAGCCCTGAGGTATGGTACAGGTGAATTGGGTGTTTGTCTCTCATACTGCACATGCGCACACCCTAGATCAGCGATTCTCAACCCATGGGCGGTGATCCAAATTTGTCCTGCGGCAAGTTCTTAAAGGGTCCCAAGGCAGAGTTGGAAATGCAAGCAAGTTCCTATGCTGACCCACGATCAGATTTTCCAGCCCCAATCCTAGAATTAACCTATATAACCGGGGTCATGGGTCTGCAAATGCTTGGTAAAAACTAATGAACACTCAACCAATCCAAGCCAAACCATAGATGCTTAATTTAAAATTCACTGTCACATCCAATCTGCTTTGTGCGATAGGCATTGATTGGCATAAATGGCAGAATGTACTGTGTGCTTGACCTAAGCGTTAATTAAAACCTATACTTGATACAGGACACCCATTGGCCTCGATGCACTTTGTGTTCTGGTTAAGCAGTATTAGAAAAATGTAAACTGATTTCTATTATTTACTTTAACGAATATGCTTAGTATACCCTGATAATCAACCGCAGTATTTTAGAATTACAAAGGTCTTGATTGTTTTCTTATCGGGGCAGCGTACGATTTTTCTTCAGTTTTAGGTTAAATTGCTTCATGGGCTACAGAGGTAGTGGGTACTGGTGGATTATCCTCATGAAGAAAGCTTGAGTTTCAAGACTCGATGTTCACTAACACCGCGAAGGATACAGCGCCACTGGAGACATACGGGGAAGCGCGGCTGACGTCAACTCACTTTTGACTGGATTCATGCATTAGCTGAGACTTCCAACTTTTGCCAGTAGATGGCAACATCGAGTTAAGGCAACGAGGCTATACGTCTTGCATATAAACTGCAGAAGATCGTAATGTTACATACACACTAATAAACGCATATACATGAGCCGCAAATTAATGAAAATGTTAGTAAGATATTACTGCAGCCACGTAGGCCTAATTCATTTCACGAAATTAATTTGCCAATATCAAAGCATGCTGACCTATACAAGTCGTTATTGTCCTCATATTTTGTTTCACTGAATTCACGAAAATTCATATTCTCCCAACCAGGGAAGACATGTACCCCACAATATTTAGTATGGCTTCATTCAACCCCTCGCCCCCCCCCCCCCCAAAAAAAAACAAAACAAAAAAAAAGAAATAGAACTTTTCCAATACCAAACTCTCTCCTACGTGCTTGCTCCCAGTAAATCTGGTAATTAAAGCCTCCCAAAACATTTTGGTAAAGATGAAACCATTTACCAGGAGTCGGAATTAAGTGTGGTAAATCTAACAGCCTGTTCCGTCCACATGTATTGCTCAACCCATGACAATATCCAGTGATACAAGTGAATACTGTGCATCGCTGGAATGGGATTTGTAGAAAACATTAAGTTCGCAAGTTTCTGCGTAGTTTCTGTTTTTACATGTGAAAACATGGCAGCAATGCGTAACGCAATGCAATTTCATATCTTTTTAGAATCTTCCTAAAAATACTCTTTTTCTTAGGTCATAAGTGGATGTTTCCTCCAAAAGAACTTCAGTAACACCTTAAAACTTTTTTTTTTTTAATTATTTCTTAATTTGACCTTTTCAACCAGTTCTGAGTGGACTAATAAAATTATGTTGTATTTATCCATGTTTTGATATCCATCAGACATCCACGTGTTTTTAATGTTATTGTTTTGAGTACAATAGAGCGCAAGACACTATCTGTCATCTCTGTGGCGCCATATTTTTCCATCCCTTCCTCTTGATGTCTGATTTTACGAACGTTGTTTTTATCTGCCCACCCACAACCGTCCATTTACAAAACTAGATAATCACGATCTCCGGAAATCATTTCGCAAGGCACAGGTAAACTACGTACAAACAATTATGGTTAATTGCGTGTCGTCATTAAGAG
Source organism: Paramormyrops kingsleyae (assembly GCF_048594095.1). NCBI lineage: Eukaryota > Metazoa > Chordata > Actinopteri > Osteoglossiformes > Mormyridae > Paramormyrops > Paramormyrops kingsleyae. The sequence continues at coordinate 22,831,234 of NC_132800.1, read as the reverse complement.
GTAATATACCATCAATAGTATAAACATGAATTAAATGCTGCATGTAAGCATAGCCGTTGGTAAATTAATATACCGTTTTTTAACGACGAATTCCAATCTTGAAGCTTCACGTATCTTGAAAGCCGGATTTTAATAGTATATGGCAGTATTACATCATATTGTGCTCCCGCTTTCATGAAATAAGTCATTTATATGTTAATAAGGCTAAACGAATCTATGTTTTCAAACTGCCGTTCGCAGAAACCTGCCCGCCGCCCCGCGCCGAATCACACTACGTCATTTCTATCCGCGAGTGGGCGGGGATTTAGCTGCGCGGCGCGCCAATCGTCAAGCGGATGCTAATTAATATGTAAATGACGCACCAGCGGAGAGGGCTGACTCGAGCTCATGATGAGAGCCGTGCAAAGAAACCTTTCCTCTCCGGAGCCGCTGCTTTATTTTTCACGGGGATCACCGGTAGGAAGAGAAAAGATCATATTGGGATACTGGCTTGGTTATACCACGACGGACATAAGCTGACTCGTCAGTGAATGATATTAATTTGCACGTGTTTTCTCAGACCTGACGAAATATATTCATTTAAGTTCTCTTATGTCTAAAATGCAAAAGGTCCTTGTGATAAACGATGATCTCTGCATAGTTTTAAATGCAGGGCAAAGCGGTTTCTCATATTAAATGCACTTTGGTTCCGCCTGGAACAGCCGGGCGCAAACAGTTACCGGAGTCCAGCGCATCTCCTTCGTCCATGCCGTTTTTGCGGAACGATCTTCCATAAGACTGTCGGAAGAAAGAGGATTTTATTATTGTTTTTTTATTCCTAAATGGATCGCCATACTAGTTTAATTTCTATTTGGCTTCAGCTGGAACTTTGCGCCATGGCTGTTCTCCTAATAAAAGGTAGCCGTCTACTTGTCCGATCGTCCCTGGGAAATTACCCGTTTTTACCTGGATAGTTCCGTATTTTCTACCGTCTGTTTGATAAGCTGAGCGTTACAACTACTTGTGGTTTGATGCGATGGACTTGATCACTCCGGTTTCAGGATACGCGTGAAAAGCTGAGAAATCTACGCTGATCATATATGAGATAATAAGTTAATCTATTGTTAGCGTGTAATGTTCAATAAATATATGACGCAGGCGTGAACTTATCTGGGTAACTTCGTAATTGTTTGATGACTTTATATATGTTATATATGTTTCATGATTTTTATGTAAGTAAATGAAGTGAGATGTGCTTAGATGGTGTAAGACTTGCTCCAGCATAAACGGCTTCAGATTTACAGTATAGGAAACTAGTTCGCGGCCCGAGTGCAACTTTGAACATTTGACTCCAATCCGAGCAAAGCTCAGGTTTATAGGAAAATAAAACCTGGGTCTTCAGTTCCAGTCCCAGTCGAAAGCTATTTACTGTGGCTAATAGACCGCTGGTTGTAATAGCAAGTTTAAAAACAATAGGGATCCTGTAGCTTCCATGCACGGTTGTCATTTATGAAATTATTATTAAACTGTATGACCATTTCCAAAATTAATTTAACCAATGTCAAAATTAGTTTGGCATTCTAAACGTTTTACTTTTAAAACGTGTTCATTTGCGTGTTGGAGCGTTGCAATCTTTTAGTCACCATCGACTAGCTGTGCTTTTAATTTCAGTGCATGGGTCTAAATATTTATTATAAGAGTACATCTGGATTTGGAAGACGGCCTTAGGGAAGAGGTCTGTTGAAGAGTACCCTAAATATATTCTGTATGTTAAATAGTTTCATGCTTTGACCAACAAGACTAGCGGCTAAAATGAGTTAATTTCACTTTCACATATATAATTTTTTTAATGTTTTGGCCAGGGTTGGGCTGATTCTACTGTCTCAGTTTTATATTGCTTTGGGTGAAAGGCTCTAAATTAATGTCGATGTAAATTTGACTCAAATAGCTGAAATATACAGTGTGATATTTTAACTGCCATATATTTCCTTCGCAGGGGAAATAAGGTGTTACTGTGACGCCCCGCACTGTGTCGCCACCGGCTACATGTGCAAGTCACCGCTAAACGCCTGCTTCACGAGGGTCCTGGACCCCCGCAATGTGAACTCGCCCCTCGGCCACGGGTGCGTGGACTCGCTCGCCCCCCTCGACGTGTGCGCGCCTAGGGGCGTGGAAGGCGCGCCGGGGGGCTCCGGCGCGGCGCGGTGCTGTCACGACGATATGTGCAATTACAGAGGACTGCGAGACCTGGAGCCGCCTAAAGGTGATATGTCGGTTTCAGGGCGAATCCTTACTTTATTTGCCGACTGAAATACGTCCAGGGATGCAGATACTTTTTTTTCCATTCTAATAGGGCTTGCAGAGGAGAAACGGGAGAAATAAATCAATAATATGTTTATGCACGCTTTCCTGTGGCTAAAATAAAAAAGGGTTCTCGTTTTATAACTAGAAGCAATACGAGTCTGTTCGTTCTGCGCAGGCTTTGAGTTTCATGGCATCGTGATACCGCGATATCAGGCCTGGAGCACCGCGCTCAGTTCACAGGGTCCTGGTTCCTTTCACCGTGCTTTTCACCACGCTCTCCCGAATGTGATACCCGTTCAGTTCTATCGAACTCGTTGGGTTTTTGATTGGGTACTGTGCACCGATACTGAAAGTGATTGAAAGGTTTGGAAACGGAGGCGATGATAGTGACACTGGGGGCCCTAGGCAAAAAATAAATAAAAATCCACTTCCCGTCCCCTCCCATGGTAAAATTTATTACCCTTTATTGTGAAGTGTAAATTAATAATATGAGCAAAGATAATTTAATAAACTCAAGACCTTAATTTTCACTTTTGGAAAAACAATGTACTGTGTAATCGGTCACCCTGGGGGGGGTGACCAGCTCAGACAGCCCCAGTCCTGTCTCTGCTTGGAAATGCATTTCATTTATTCATCCATCCATCCATTCATTTATTTAAGCCAAAAACAATGCTCATAATTTCCAATCATGTACACATCACAGAATACAGGAGCGTGGGGATGAACGCTGGAAGACAGTAGATCCAGCAGAAAGATTTATGTCGGGGTGTTATAAATCAGTGCCTCTCATTGGTTATGAACACGGCCAATGTAACTAAACGGTTCCAATGACTAAAAAGTCCTACAAGAGCCAGGTAATAACTGGGACCTTTTCTGATGGAATATCCATCTGCATCATAATAGCTGAGAGAAGTCAGCTGGTGAGATGGGGCTTGAGGGAAAATGAACGTTAGATGTTTGAGGTGTTCCTTGGGGAGGACTGCTTTGAGAAAGGTACTTAACCCGAATTCCTGTCACCTTAAAGTTTTCTTTACGTCTTGTGGTTCTCTTTGTCGTCTGGTCTCCTCAGAGCACGGCGGCCGGCATGAGCAGGACGGTGGCACCCGCAGCCTGATCACCAAGGTTCAGGAGCTGGCGTCGGCGAGGGAGGTGTGGTTCCGCGCGGCCGTCATCGCCGTGCCCGTGGCGGGCGGCCTCATCCTGGCACTGCTGGTGATGCTGGCCCTGCGCATGCTGCGCAGCGAGAGCCGCAGCCTGCGCCTGCAGCGGCAGCAGACGCTGGCCCGGCTGCAGCACGGCTTCCGTGGACATCGCCACAGCAACGAGAAGGGACTCCACCCGGCTAAGTTAGACGTGGGGTACGGGAGCCCTGTAGCCGGTTTACAGAGTGACGGTGCCTGCCCGGCCTGTGACAAGATGTACACGCCGGTCCTGGGCGGGCAAGGCATTCTCTCCCTGGTACACTGGGAGACGTACAGGGGGCCCCAGAAGCAGGAATTTGTCTGACCCTCCCTTTGGAGCCAGGCGGAACTTCCCATAACCATGTGGTCAGACTGTACCATTTACAGAAGGCAGGGGGAGAACTGAAGCGAATTACTTTTAATTTTTTTTCTTGATTGCACTTTACCTGAAATAAAGGCTCAGTCCACATGGAGCAGTAATTTAATTTGAGGCCGTCGGAGACGGTCGTACTTGAGCCCACTGGGTCCTGGACTTCTGTCGATTGCTGAAGGATTCCAAAATATGTATTATTTGCACATCCGTATAAAAGAGTAGGTCGTCTTGCTTTAAATGGAAGAAGGTCACTTTGACCTGAGTGTAGAAGGCTTTTTGCAGAGGGAGGATGTGTATATCAGTGTTAGGAATGCACCTTCCTTAGTGTCTGTTTTGTTTGTTTGTTTGTTTGTTTGTCATTTTTTAAATAGCATTATTTTGACTGGTAAACTGTTGGTTGTTCCCCACCTCCAACCCTCAGATGGAGGGGGGGCTTTCAGAAGCTGAAAGAGTTCTTACATTTCCACGGAAGCATCTGGAAGCTGAAAAGCGGAATCAATATAACATAGTTCATGTAATGAATATGCACAAGCTAAACATCTAGCTGCTGTTCAAATGTTTTATTGACTGTACCTATGAATAGCTGGCTTTCTAACGGTGTCAATTGATTTGGTTCGTTTGCTTGTTTAATTTGTCCTACTACCACTAATCCCTTGTTCTGTAGTGTTAATTTATAATATGATTCTGAGTAAAATGACTGGTATGCATTGTTAAATATGCACAATGCACTATTGCGTTTCAGCGTTTGTTTGGCCCCGATTGGCTTTAGCCTGCTGTTCATCCCGTTAAGAATTTTCCGGGGCGGCCACTTTCGCGAGTTCGTTTAGCAGCTGTTAATTTCACAATCGTTGCCATGGTGCTGCCGGCGTCGTCCTTGCAGAAGTCGCCTCCCTGAATCCCCGGCTTCTCCCAGAATCGGCAAGAGAACGAGGGTTAGTCTGCACTGTCCATCAGTCAGGATTTGGAGACGCATAAAGAACCGGTACGCTAATGGTTCTGTTAAAACTCCAGCTTGTTACTGTCCCTTTGGGTGGGGGATTGGGGGAGTCAAGGTCCGTAAACGCCCGTTGTCATTAGTGTCCCTCACCGATGGCCTGTTGCTGCCCCCAGGGCCATTAGCGTGGTATTAATAACAAACTCTGAACCTCCTATGCATTAACACTCTTCACTTAGCCACCAGTGTTACTGAGACGGGAACAAGGTCGATTCAGAACATTAACCAGGCTGTTAAATATTACAGTCCTGGGGAGGCAGTGCCCTGCCCCCATTCCCCTAAACCCCAAAGCAGTAGTTTTCCCCGTTTCGAAACTAATCCCTGCACCCACCTCTTCTTCCATTTCAATCCTTCTCAAAACCCAAATTCACAAAAAAAAACACGTGTTATAAATACAGAAAACAGCAGGTAGAATTCATAGCCCCCAGTCCTGCGCAGCATCAATGTATATTCATCACTAAAACAAACGCTTTCCTTAGAATAATTGCAGTTTAGTTTAAAATGGTTACGTGTGTCCAAGGAAACTAAAAAGTTAAACAAGACATGAGTCATTCAGTAGCAGCAGAGTGTACAGGATGTCGAGGGTGGAGTGGGGGGGTGTCCACAGCCTTATCCCTGATGGACAAGCGTTAAGTGGAAGGTTGGCGTAAATATTTAGCCCCTGAGAAGCACCGCTTCTCCAAGCATAGGAACGTAGCACGTTTCCCGTGTGCCTGCAGAAAATCATAATATCCGTCAGCTGGTGGCCTTGGAACTAAAGGAGCTAGAGCCAGTTTGATTCGGCCCGTGTCTGTAGGGGGTGGTGGGGGCAGAGTTGTGATGATGCTGCTTCACAGAGAACTTTACCTACGCAGCTGGGGCTAATATCTAATTGTGTAACCTTACAGAGGTATAACATTGTTAAGTTTGTTATAATACCATTAGGGAAGGAAACCAGTAAGCTGACTGGGATGAATGTCATAAGGCGTCCTGTTAAAATCAGCCTCACTGAGGGACGTCCGGGGAGAGTCGCAAAATGAACAGACGACAAAGAAACAGGCTATTCCAAACCAGCACTGGCTCTCACAGTGTAATTATGGAGCCACTGTAGGGTCCAGTGTGGTTCCACTGAGGTAGGCCAGGAATAGCTGCAGTGCATTGTGGGAAGGGGAGAAAACAGCTTCTGCCTGGGCGTTTGCAAACAGGGGGCCGTGGTTGTGACACCACGCCCCCCCCTGCACACCACGCTGGCTGCTGCCTGCTCTGCTCCCCCCCCTGTTTACAGTGCGCACAATGCAGTCGGATGGCAGTTGGCAGAAGCTGTTCTGACACCCATGAAGGGGTTGATCAAGTAGGGTGCCAGCTATAGGCTTGGGCCAACTTTCAGATGGAGTGCGGTTCTTACAGAAAGGCGACAGCTCTCATATGAAGCAATGGAGTGGTGAATATCCCCTTCACATAAAACATAACTATTACTGCTTGTGACAATGCCTGAATGGCAGTATAGCAGAGACCAGGAGCGCCTACCTGTTTAGGCCCCGGAGCTTTGCATTGGTGTTGTGGTAAGTTGGGTCCTGACCTTTGTCCCCATGACCCCTGAAGTGAACAGCCACACAGAGGTGAACATTTGCCCAAGCCAACATGTCTAAAGAGCAGGCCAGACAGTCTTTCTGGCACCGGCAAAGGTGGAGAATGTTCAGAAGAGACCCTCCTGGTAATATGAGGAGTTTCTGTCTGAACCAGGAACAGGTTTGATTAGACATACATCTGCCCTCCAGAGCTGGCCTGGACTCTCAAACATCTGACACCATGTTAGGTTTCCAAGGTAAAGAATCCCGATTTGTCTATGAGAAAGGGTAGTGAAGATGAATCAGTGTAGTAATTCGCCATCTGCATAAAACCTGAAAGTAACTGAACCCACTGTAGGTTATGAACTATGCCAGTTCATTCTCATGTTGCTGAAAAACAGAGTTTCTGCTCTCAATGGATTAATTACCTACATCATCACTCAAGCATTTTGCCCTTTTTGTTGTTTGTTTTTCTTTTTGGTGGTTTAGCGGGTGGAGTGTTGGTTGGCTTTCGCGTTTGGTGTGTTTCGGGAGAAAAGTGCATTCACGTCGTGCGTGCATATTGATCGCCACTGTCACAGAACCAGTAGGGCCCCCCAGGACCGAAAGCCAAGTGCCTGACAGTGATGTGTTCGTGTTTATGGAAGTTTGGGCCACTTTTGCACATGTTGGACGCTGCCACTGTTTCTCTGCTGCGTTTCAGAACTCCTTACCACTTTAACACACATGTGGGAACCCTGAACGTTACTGACGTTTGGATACCTTCTAAGGAAATGCATTTATGCAGGAGTCATTCCAAAGTTTACATGCCTTTTGCTTAAGAAGTACTTAGAGTTTATGTTTTTAAAGGGTTAACCTACTTTGATTTTCTCTGGCGAGGTCATGATGCTACTTACCTGACATCTCGATGCACGTTGAGTGGGTAAGTATCCTGACTTTCTGGGCACAGCTATGGCCTCTTGGTTGACTTCATCCAGTTCTCGAAAGCATATAAGCAAGTAAACCTCTGTCTATCACTGAAAGAAGTAACAAAATGATTTTCCAACAGGATGTCAACAGGATTTATTCATTTTAGAGATTTCCAAAGTCCAACTTGTTCCAAGGAGTTACCTGTGTTTTGATTGGTTCGCCGTCTGGGATTTATTGGCTATTCCATCGCATCATTGGTGAAGGAGCTTAAAGCACCACCCACCACCACCACTCTCCTTTGGCCAATCAAATTATTACATCATTAAACTATTAAGTAATACAGGGACGTGAGGAGGTTTCATTTAATGCTGCCCACAGGGCTTCACTCAAGCCCAGATTAAGGCCGTTTCCTCAACTGTCATATTAGCTGTTGCTAAATATAATAATAAATGACATTTTTCATTAAACTGACTTGCAGACCATAATTCTTTAAAGGGTCATTTTCCCCCCAAAGGATAAATATGCTTTAAGCAGGTTAAAGATAAAAATGATTTCCTTTGTTTAACCGAGAACGTTTTTCCCTCCAAGAGAAATTCTGCGGTCATGCTCCAAACCAAGGTCCTGTAATTAGAGCCAGAGTCGATTTACAGTAATCTGATTACCACTGAACTGTGACTAGTGGGGGGGGGGGGGCGAAAAAGCAAAATCATAAAGAATTTCATAATCAGATGAATGGCTATTTACTGCCAAGCTTTTCTTTAATGTTTATAGAATCCTTTGAAAACATTTTTATCTACCTTCTAGGACAAAGACACATTTTCCTTGATCATTCAGTGATTATCCACCAATGATTCATGGGAAATATATGTATGGGAGTTAGTACACATCAAAACCGTGAGCCCGCCGTATAGGAAGTGGCAGAAAGGCCAGAGTGAGCTGACCTATTTAATCTCTGCTATAGTGAAAGTTACTGACTAGAGAATAGATTATGAGCTGCAGGTTGGTTGCCAGCTCAGCGCTGAATGACCTCACCCCGCTTAGCCGTCGCTCGCTGTCCCAGGCTGCGCCGTTGCATGTGTCCTCTGCTTTTCGTCCTTTTATCATTCCTGCTATAACTTTGCTTACTTCCCTGGGAATATTCCGCATTGCACCTGGTTAACTCTGCTTCTGTGATTACTATTTATTGACACGCTACGCATGACCTTCTTTCTTCTCTTTTCCCATCTGCATGCAGCTCAGAGCCACCTGGCTCTCCACAGATCGTTAACCAGGCCTAGACATCCTCCTTGCAAGTGTCTGTGCAGAAAGCATCCGTGGGTTTGGCAAGGTCCAGTGCCCTGACGTAATCATCAGCACCGGCAATCTATCATTCCATCCATCCATCCATCCAGAACTGCTTACCCGACGCAGAGTTGCACAGGATCAGAATGATATCCCACAATGCACCAGGAGAGCGGTAAGGACACCCTGGGCAGAATAGCATTTCATCACTGGCCTCTTCTACAAAGGCGATATTTAGACAAGAGGTACACCACAAAGTACAGCTGTATTCCCACAAGAAAATGTCAGCTTCTACTGGTCTTTGAAAACTATTCTGGGATCACTACGGCACAGTGAAGGCATTCCAAATGATGATATACTGTGTGAAGTCTGGGTTGCTGCCTGTTTGTGCTGAAAGAGATTGTTACATACTCTGCCCATGAGTAGTATTGTCAGTGTGGGATAATGGTAGAGGACCCTTGGCTGATTCATCGATCATCAGCCAAGACATATTCTTATGCTGTCTCGTTTGCATTAAAACGACTGTAATACCTACAATACCGTAATGTTGTGTGTAATGTAGCAGCACATATTTGAGCCACTGGACATTTAGCATCTCCCGAACCTGATCAGTCCCCTGCTTTGGGTCACTTCAGGTCATGGCGCTTTATTTAAATTTTATGTTTTGTTCCCCCATCTGTCTCCCAATCGCTTATCCTAGTCAAGGTCGGTGGGGGGGGGCTGGTGCTTATCCCAGACAGCATGGGGCACAGGACTGGGGTACACCCCGGATGGAATGCCAGTCCATCAAAGGACAAAATATGAAAATGAACTTCCTTACTTAATGGTCTATATTTGGGGTGCTCAATCCTTGTCTAAGCGTCATCTCGAAATTATGTGCACCCTTGGACAGATGCTTAGATGGTAAATACTTCCCAGGTTAACGTTTCTCCTCCATCGAGTCTAATTTCTCACGAAATACAGCATGGAAACTTAAATACGACAATGGGGGATGTGTCAAGGTTTTCGTGTCACACAGATAACCGCAGGTACCAGAGCAATCTGGAGCATCCTAGAGAGGCTCTGTCACTCTCCCTCAATGGGAATGTTTTTCTCTTGCGGCCCGTGTTTGTAAATATGCCCGATTAGATGTGTACACGCACCTGGGGATCGGGCAGATGACTTGGGGCAGCTGTTCTTTCTCCTCTTGCTCTGAAGTTCAGCTGCTTTCTTTTTATCTTCTGGGAAAGTGTCCGACGACCGAAGCTGGCTTCTGGTCTCACTTCCCTGCTCATGGATACCATCTCCTGATTGGCTGTCAGGAGAGCAGGTACTCGTGAGAGACACTGCTGAGGCTTCGGTTATTTTAGACTCTAGAGACGGTGAGATGGAAAGAGATAACGAACCGGAGCCTGTCAGCACACGCAGCCAAGGGCTTTGTCCTTTCGCGAAGCCGGCCCACAGGCTCCTCCAAGCCGCCATGAAGCCTACGCTCATAGCTAATGCAAAAAAGCGGGTCACCCTCCTGAGCTGTGCACCCCCGACGATCGACTCGGTGCTCTGGGAATGGGAGACATTCTCCCCTACAGCCTGCCAAAAAATATGAAGGCGGTCTTGGGTCATTACTGCCCATGGCTAAATATTTAAATATTTTCAAGAATCCATTAATCATAATGGGAATAACTTGAGTTCTCCCCCTGCACATCCTTCTCTAGAAGTATTCTATGGAGATCCAGATTACTTCAGATTGTTGAACTAAAACCTCTCTGATGCCTAGTTTTATTTTTCCAATGAGGGTTGAACATCCTTCTCCAAACTGCTGTCCCCTGTCGGCTTCCTGGAGCCCATGACGGGCAGCGTAGGTCTCCTCACGCAATCAGCCATTTAGGGACACCAGCTTGCTGCACACTTTGGGAAAGCAGAGAACCTGGAGTCAACCTGCTCGTTGCTGGGAGAACATGCAAACTCCACACATACTGAGGTAAGCCAACAGGAATACCCACTGGAGCACCGTGCCAACACTAATTCCAGAAAGTAGTATATAATAGAACCTTTTTTTAATCAAAAGAAATCAGACTGCTAATTTGCATCTTAGCTGGCTGCAAGATTTTTGTGCTGGGGAGGTTTGCGCTGCTGTTGATCCAAACTGTCTCTATGCCATGCTGGAGCAACACAGTAATGAAAGACCAGGACCCCCCCCCAGTCAAGAGTGTGAAACCTAAAACAGTCAGGGCTGCAGGAACTGTGGTCAGGTCACCTCTCTGTCACATTAACACTTACGATATTTTTTACGATCATTAACATGGACAACAAAGAATATCAACTGCCTGAGACCTGAGCAGACGACAGTAGCTTTGCATCAGTGAAGACCTGCTCCTGTTTTGCTAGCTGTTAACTTGGCAAGGAGTCTTGAATTTCAAAAAGATCTCTAGCTGCATCGTTTTTTATCACTATTTTGCCTTATTGTACTTTATCATTTTAGCCAACGTCAATTCCAACCTACGTTAATAAATAATGCAGTTACTTTTACAGATGAAATAAAATTTAATTGTGGAAAATTCTGTGTTGTAGTAGCCACAGAAAGGGTGTAAAAATACCCAAAAATAAATTGCAGTAAGCATAGAAAAACTGAAGGATGCAAAAATGGTAAAGTTTATTTATGGTATTTTTATATTATTAGTCACTTTGCTATGATTTAATTTTGGCATATATATATATATATGTGTGTGTGTGTGTGTGTGTGTGTGTGTGTACATGCATGGAATTCAAGGCAGCCATGCCAAACTATAGAGTAACATTTAGGAAATATGTCAAATCACCCCGGAGGGATAAATAAACATCAGTACTGATTCAAGAGCACAGAGTCACAAATGGAAAGTATTTGGGGCTGGTTTAGTCCCAGGATGAGAACAAAGAAAACACTGCAAAGGGTAAAGGTTGGAATAAGGTTTCTAGCAGAGTATTATTGGCATAATATTTAGATTTAGATAAAATTCTCACTTAAAATGTCATTAGATATGTATACTAATTGAATAGGGTGTTGGGTCTCGCATTTGGTCTAAGATCTTTTTATGTTTAAATTATTGCCTATTATTGACATTTCCTAATGGAATGCCGTAAGCAAAATCATATGGATTTAACGAATAAGCGTTAATTTGCAAGAAACCGTATGCTTGATGGGTAACTCTGTCTCTGAGGTTGGGGGTTCAAATCCCCTCTGTGTCTGCATTTTCTGCCTGTATCATGCATGTTTCCTCCCACAGTCCAGTTAGGATAACTGACATTTCTAAGTAGCCATATTGGAATATGTGGTTAGACAATGGATGAATAAAATAAACAACAGTCCCCACCCGCCAAAACAGGAAAATGCAGTTGAGTGGATTATCTTTTTAATAGTCTGTCTGTGCCATCATAAAGAATTAGATGGGACTTTTGGAATGGGTTTTTAATAGAACACTCGGGTATTTTCTTAGCTTATTTAATGTAAATGAACCATAATCTTGTTGCAATATATAGTGTTAGGAGTGCGTGTGCAATTACAATAGACATTCATTCATTCATTCAAATTTCAATATGGATGCTTGTGATAAGCCTGAATTTATTCATTGCTTGCAACTCGCATATCTAAAGCTATATATCAAACCTGTTTTAATTTTTTTTTTTTTAACAAACCTTATATGAAATGATGTCTGGAAAACAGGATTTGTTGCAAGCCTAACCGCAGAGAAGCAGAGCAGGGTCAGGGTGCTCCTGGAGTCTTTGCAATGCAGCACAGGGCACAGGGCACAGGGAACTCCTTGAAGGTTATGCCAGTCTACCACAGGGTGAGCACAGTGGCAATCTCAGAGACACTAATTCGCTTATCTGCCAGAGGAAACCCACACAGCAGAGAGAACACAGAAGATCTCCACAGATACATACACAGACGCTCCTCTACTTACGAACTTGTTGACTGGAACAAAATCTTGGTCTGGATTTTTTTTCTTTCTAGACCTGAACTGTCCACCTCTGGATAGAACAATTTCTGGGTTCATTGTTTTTGCTGAACCAACCACGTTTTATTGTCATGTTCATTAAGCAGTTGTGGCTTAACTATTGTCACATCAGCAAATTCGGGGAAACCAATAACTACAGGAAATGCTATGAAACAATATGTAATCCTGTGTTTTTTATTAAACTACTATTAATAATGCTTCCCTGAGTCTCCAGAGGCAGGGATAGAGAAGTCAGGTTACAGTTGTAGTAAGCAGCTTTCCTTTATTTGCTTAGCTCTGCTCTGGTTGTACTCATACCTAATAGAACTCTATACAGACGCTCCTCTACTTACGAACTTTCAACTTACGAACTTTCAGACATACGAACGAAGATGAACGAAGTCCAAATTGTGTTCATTGGGCTCCCGTTTCCTGCCCACATCAATTTTTTTTCCGCGCACCAATTCCGCCTAGTACGACCTCTGTCCGCTATTCCCGCCGCGCAGCAGTGTAGCGTACGTACTCCCAGCATCCTAGTTCTTTGTACTTGCATATACCCTTAAAACGACGTTGAATAACGACTTACGAACATTTCAAGTTACAAACAGCCATTCAGAACGTATCTCGTTCATAAGTAGAGGAGCGTCTATACATTTATATAGATCATATCGTTGTATTCAATAACAGTAAAAACTGTCACAACAGGCGGTTCCTCTAAATATAACATCATGCACCTTCCATCCTGCATAACCGCCCTAAAGAGTTTAAGAAAGGTTTAGTAAAAATCATCAGCACAGGCAGATACAGCGGTTATAAGAGACGTCCATTAAAATCCTGCAGGCCAAACACACGAAAAAGGCTGATGGTTCAGGTGTTGAGGGAAATGTAAATAAATGTGTAGGTGTTATTAGAACGGAAGGCAGGAGTGGTCTTCAGTTAGGGCTGGCCAGTGAAGGTGAGAAGGTCAGCCCAGGCGTGAGCTGAGATTCTAGGTCGTTCTGCTCAGTGTCTGTTCCGGGCAGAAACGGCAGGCTTGGCGGGAGAGAAAGGAAGCGTATAATCCATCATAGTTAATGCTGTGATAAAACCACCATAACCTCTTGGAAACAGTAGGTCTCCAGTCTCGATTTAAATGCTGAGCCTGAGGGGGAATCCTTCCCTGAAAGCCAGTTTTATGAAGCAGGAGCCATTAGATGGAAGATTTACTATCAACAGTTGTTTTGTTTAATCTGGGAATTACAGTAAGCGAGTGGGAGGAAACAACTGGCCAGTATTGTCAAACAAAGATAGCAAACAGATTGCAAGACAGTTTCAAAACAATTTTTAAGTGTGTCTTCATCCATCTTACATCTGGTTATCCGGCCTAGGGTTACAGGGAACACACCAGAGGAGGTATCGGTCTATTAGAGGACAGAGACGATCGCCCATTGGCTAGTTTGGGAAAAAGGCTTTAATAGTAGATTGTCTTGCATCTCACCATAGTGGTATGACGAGATGAGATGTTCATATTTCAGAAGATTCTATTGGTTGCTGTAAGAGAGGTGCCATTGCAGGGGTAGCTTTAAGTGTGTATAGCCACTTAAACATTTTATGTTTTTATCAGCTTTGAAGTGAAGTTTATATTCATTACATAACTTTGACTCTCACTAAATTCTATTATTTAAGCCATGTCAATTTATGAGGTCCACTACATTGCAAAACAAAATGTTTTTGAATGCAAATTTTATGTTACTTATATTAAGAAATTCTACAAGGAATAAAATTTGCATTTTTGTCGCTATTGTTAAACATTACTAGGGTAGGTTATTAGATGAAAGCTTCTCAGTCATATCCCAGAAGAAACTAAGGTGTCATTATTGTCCAACTTGCCCAACTGTGTGACCTTTCACTCTATCAGAGGTGAATCTGCTCTCCTTGGGTGGTGGACTTTGGTGGCTCATAGTCATAAATTAATGGACTAAGTTTGTGGTCGGTGCATCCTGGAATGTCGGAACGTGGAAGAGTCCACCACTGCCTGCCTCTTTTGCCAACCCAACCTGCAGAAACTTCCAGAAGGGAATGAGAAGCTTGTTGTGATATTCCTGCGGTGTGTCTCGTCAGTTGCATTCTGAACACTACAGACATGAGTCCTACTGCAGATATCTCAGCATTGTCATGAGGAATCATTTCCAGGAATCTCTAAGAAGGTGCAGCTATATCTAATGCGTAGATCTCTGCAGCGTCTTGCTGACAACTCATATGATCTCATCTTGAAGTACCTGCTGACATTTTCACGTCAGATGACTATCTCAACCGCTTCTACAGTACTTTCCTGAGCCCCAGTGATCATATATCTCCGCAAAATATCTTCAGTGTTTCTCGCATGGTTTTGAATCTCTTGTTCAATGCTGTTTATTTCCTCAATAGCAATTTCAGAATTAATTCAGGAAACGGATGTAAGATGAGCTTTTACACCTTTAAACGTCAGATTTCCTTCTGCTCAGAGCATGCTGTCGGCATTCTAAATGGTCTGTTACTTGTTGTTTAGATTACAAAAATCGATATTGCTCACTTTTCAGCTAAAACTATTAAAATATGATCTCTCCTTTACTTGCATCAGGCCAAGTGTTTTGAGTTTTCTGAGAAATTAGAAAAATTAAATGATGAAAAACTGGCACAAAAAATCAAAATGAAATTTCAATTGTTCTTGAGGAAAGCTGGAAATCCATCGACAAATGGACCTTCCCAGTTCATCGAGCTCGGAGACGAGTTTACTTGGAGCTCGCATCGGCGCAGCCACCTTGCAGCACGACCGGATGCATAAATGTAATATATACATGACCACACACACATGCAAAGACACACAAACACACGTTTGTATTCATCTCATTGTGGGGACCATCTATTCATTTCTATGGGTCAAACCCTAATCCCAACAATGACAACTTTAACCCGAACGCAGAAATAACTAAACAAAATACAAGACTTTTGACATATTTAGTTTTTTGATTGCAGTTACAGATTTTTATAAAATTGTTTAGACAACTTCAAAATAACAGTTTTTTATCACATTGTGGGGACTTTTAGTCCCTGAAATGTAATATGTGCATAACACCCCCCCCACACACACACACACACACATAGCTGGGGCAGGATTTAGGATTCAAATAACAGCAACATACAGTACTGTGCAATAGTCTTAGGCAGTCAAAGTAAATGTTCAAATGATCTTCATGTTGGTGTATTACTATTAGAGGCGGACTGGGAGGCAGGGCTGCCGGGGCAGCTGCCTCAGGCCCCCCCCCTACTGCAAATCTCACATGTATGCGAAACATTCGTGAAAACTTAAGTGCTGATGTCATGCATATTACATAGGCTCGGCCCATGCTACGTTTATATCTCATTTTTATGTAAACAATTACATTATGGTGGGAGCCATAACACAAATAATACCTGGTACAATACTTCATTTTGAAATGTAATAGCGTGTAATGTTTTGTAGTCAAACTATGTTGTCGAGGCGTGTATTTAACGAAAAAAGCATGTTTGTGTAAGTTGATAACTACCGCAGTGCATGATGGGTACGATATTTGGAGGCTCCTAAAGTTTCATCATCTGCAACTGCTGCAACTGGCATAGGCAGGCCCTAGGTATGAATTTGGAAAGGGGGGGAGGGGGTGTGGTCCATTTTTGCCCCAGGGCCCAGTTTACAGTTGTTCCGTCACTGATAACTGTGATATTATGTCTGTCAAAGTGTGTCAGCTTAGCCATTTCAAAATCTGTCCTAACGTCACCCCAGCAATTGCAGTCGTCATCCAATACACCCATGTATGTTTTTGACTCAACCATTATCACACCACATTTGGACCACCAGTACCTCATTGAGTTATTAAACAAAGTTAATTAAGTGAGCTTGTGGTGAAATGTAACGAATACATGAAATGGCTGTGGTGCCCCTGAGGAGAGGTTTTGAAATTCTGTTTTTTTCTGAGCAAACATACATTGACTCTGTAGATAAATAGCCTTCAATATTTCCTCTGACTACATAAAACTTTTAGACAATACTGTACAGATTAAAATAAAGTCTTCTGGGAGCGACATGCGACGTGTCACTGCTCTCCGGAGACATCTTGAACATCTTGAACTGTATATGAGGGAGGTAACAGTGAAAGGCACCCTGGGTCCCATCTGGAGAAGGTCCTCCTTGATTGGACCTGCCCCTCTGCTCTGGGACTCCCCATTCTGACTCCCCATTCTGACTCCCCATTCTGACTCCCCATTCTAACTCCCCATTGTAACTCCCCATTCTGACTCCCCATTGTAACTCCCCATTCTGACTCCCCATTGTAACTCCCCATTCTGACTCCCCATTCTGACTCCCCATTCTAACTCCCCATTCTGACTGCCCATTCTAACTCCCCATTCTGACTGCCCATTCTAACTCCCCATTCTGACTCCCCATTCTGATTCCCCATTCTAACTCCCCATTCTGACTCCCCATTGTAACTCCCCATTCTGACTCCCCATTGTAACTCCCCATTCTGACTCCCCATTCTGACTCCCCATTGTAACTCCCCATTCTGACTCCCCATTCTAACTCCCCATTCTGACTCCCCATTCTAACTCCCCATTCTAACTCCCCATTCTGTCTCCCCATTCTAACTCCCCATTCTGACTCCCCATTCTGACTCCCCACATGTGACAGTCACCTTCCTTGCCCACCTACGCTTTAGCTCTTAGGGTCTATTTACTGCTCTTTCTGCCTGCAGGCTCCCTCTACACTTTGCCCCACATATTCCCGTCATCACATTGTTGCTGGTACCGCTGGAAAGATTTAAATTATCCAGGAGGACCAGTGGGAGGTTTTAATGACAAGGCGGGCCACCCGGGGGTGTCGCGTCGGTTTGTCATGTCTGCCAGACATGGCGCCGTCCGCTGCCGAGGCCGTGGGGCCAGGAGGAGGGGACATTGCCGCCATCTGTCCCAGTCTGGTGGCTCATTGGTTGGCTCCGTTGTCCAATCAGAGCGGTCGACGGACAGTCATAAGAAAAAGTCAGGAGGAGGGTCAGCTGTTATGTCATCAGCATTCCATTATTTTTTACTACTGATACAGCAGCTGTTTACTTGTCTTTTATATACCACAGAAGGAACATATGTTCATATATGTTAGTGCCTTTCATTGAACCAGGAACACCAATTTATACACCGTGAAAGCATCTGAGGTCAAATTACCAGTGAAGATGTTGGAGCTCTCCCTGGTCCCTGTGGACCTGCTTACTGTAGGTCATCTTCAGGAAAAGGCAAAAAGTGCATCCACATTTTTGACATGTTTTTTTTAACAAAGTTGTCTTGTGTTCCTCATGGCACCTGAAGTCAGAACATTCAGGTTCCTGCAGGATGAGGGAGGCTCTGTGTTTCAAACCCTCTAAGAACTCATTTGAGCACTTTCTCCAGATGGAATGGAGACCTGTGCATGGATACCGATGAGCTCCCTTGTGAGGATCCATTCTTATGCCAGTCATCTTTAGGGTCCTTGTTAAGAGGGCTTTGTTTTCCGGTTGTCCTGGGTGTACCTCACTTCTACTCACACGTGTCCTGTCGCAGATCCGGCAGGGATTCTGAATGCAGGTGCCAGATCTGTGACTGAGACACACAAGTGTTTCCCGGGAACCCCGCTGATGGGCTGCTTCTGTGTGAGTGAATGTGAGTTAAACAGGTCAAGTGGGCCTCCATTTGTGAGAAGCTGTGACACACACACACACATGTCGGGTAAACATATCTTTATGGGGACTGCTCATTCATTTCTAAGGGAAAAATGCTAACGCTAACTATGACAACCTTAACCCCTACCCAGCCCTAACCATAACCATAAGTAACCAAGCAAAATACAAGTGTTTTTGCATATTTAGTTTTTTCATTGCAGTCACAGATTTTTATTAAACTGGTCCCCATAAGAGGTAAAAAACGGGTATTCATCACGCTGTGGGGACATCCCCATAAGGTAAGGTATACCCGCTCTCTCTCTCTCTCTCACACACACACACACACACAAGATGGACAATGATGATGATGTGGACATAGCAGGTTACCCCTGGAGGAGATGCACATTTAAAACCTCAAATTCAGAATACAAGTATGCATACAGTTCCCAAAACTACAGTTCAACTCAGTTAATGTTCTGTGCTCATAGGCTGTATCTATCCTTCCCCTTCCTCCATCTTTGGGGAAGCTCAGATGTAATCCAAGGCTGACTGTATAGACAGCAGTATATTCATTACAGACCAATCACTATATAGAAAATATATCTGAGACAGTGTTGGGCACAAGGAAACATGTAGGTACCTGCTGGATGGGATGGCAGTCCATTGTGGGAGACATGCAATGGAGAATTTAGAGGCACCAGTTTATTGAACTCCACGCGCACAGACTGGGGGTGACCTTTAAACCCCCAACCCTGGAAGTGTGAGTAACCAGTGCTACCAACCGAAGGCTTTCTGCATGCATTCTGAATGCTGCATACCGCTTCAGGATTTAGTGTACATTTTCTGGATGTAGCATACTGTTTCAGGATATAGAGTACGCTTTCTGGATGTAGCATGCTGTTTCAGGATGTAGCGTACACTTACTGGATGTAGCATACTGTTTTTGGATGTAGTGTACTGTTTTTCTTTCACTTTGCAGTCATTTGCACATGGTACTCTTATGCAAATTTATAAGACGCCTTTGCACTGTTTCCTGTAAAATAGTGCTTTCTATTCTGTTTATTGGCACCGAACCACAACCAATTCTGGTATGTTTGTCCATGCTAGCCATAAAGTGTTCTGAATTCTGAGTATATATGTACCTCAGCAACATAAATGTTTTGGTAATGCATGATAGGCAATAGATTATAATTGTCTTGTAAGGAAAGAAAGCTAATGTCACACTTCTTCCTTGTATGAGACAACGACAGTCTCCCCAGACCATTAAACCTGTCGTTGAAACGTTCCCATCTTTGTTTGGCGACGTCTGGCATGAATTAGGGATGTCTGGGAGGCTCTGGAAGCTCATAATACTGCTCTCTTCATTAGTTGAGTTTTTCGGTTTGTTTGGAACATGTCATGACTAATGTCCTCTTAAAAAAGGTCACACGAGATTCCCAGAAAGGAAGGGAGCCTGAGGCTAGGAGCACTGATAGGATCGTCCTGATACGCTCCTGGTATCTCCTTTCTGCCCTGGCTGGCCCAGAAACAGAGGTCTCTCTGAACCTGCAGTCTTGCTCCTCGACATGACAAGGATGTTGCTTCAACATCAACAACTCATATGCTCCCTGTTGACAGATGAAGTGGCAAAATCTACCCTTTGCGATGTAAAGACCATATTAAAAATTAACCGATTCAAACAAGCTAGCAGTTTTCAGTCTAGATTGTTATCCTGTTACTTGACAGAAAATTAACTTTCAGTTGGGGAAAAAATTAATTGTTTCAGTCTTAGAAGTGTATATTCTTTGAAAGACAGTCTGATAAACTATGATTTGAGGTAACAGAGGACTGTCTATGGAAATTGTATAGGGCAATGAAGTGTTGCTTCAACACAGAGATAGACTATATCTAAACCGTTATAAAATTAGTGTTTATTTATTCCTCTTTTACCGCAAAAAATCCATCAGATGCATATTATTTTTTGTTATGCCATACTACAGTTCCCAGAAGCTAGTTGCTGTTGTTTAAGAGGATCCACATCACTCCCTCTGTTTTTCTGTGATTTCGTTTTAACTCCACATATTAAAAGTTAGAATGTTAGGCATGGTGGTTTGTCTCTGGTCTGGTGGTTTCCAGTAGACTTTCACTGGACACAGCTGGTTGGCTCTCCGCTGGTGCCATGAAATCCGTAGACACGGTACCGGTCTGGAAGCAGTAGCAAATGAAAAAATGGCAGATTCTGAAAAGAATTACCCCAACGCCTCCCACGACAAAAAATGAAAATGAGATGCCAGTGTGCTATGAATCAGAGGACTATAATTTAGTCTTCTAACCAGCTTCTCTGGCCCCAACTCTCCCCCCCCCCCACACCCAACCCCCCCAGACTTTATTAAAACAGTCAACCCCCTCCAGCCTCAATGTACCCTAGACTCTATGGTGAGTCTAATTATGGAAGATTGCAGAGTTTGAAGCGATCCAAACAGGCCCAGCTTATAACTCTACGTGTGTGTCGAGGGAGGGGGCAGGGAAGACAGGGTGGTGTCACTAACGCGCTACCAAATGAAATCTGAAATTTTATCCCTCATTTACCGTTTAATTTTCTATATTTAAGTTTTTTTTGTCCAGCCCTATAGAACTAGCTCTACGTGTCTCATATGTGTAACTAAATAAATGCGGGTCTACACTTGACGTTGACTTATCCACAGTATGCCTGCTGTCATAATGTCCCCCTGAATTTATACTGTCAATTGAGAAACCCTTTATCCAAAACCCATTGAGCAGGAAGCATTCTAGAGCTACACTGTCTTCACTCTGTCCTGCTCTAGTTCTAGAATTTTGACGGCCTGCTTCTTGAAATAGGGCCGGTTAAGTTTAGTCCTTTGAGGCCTGCAGGTAGAGCGGCATGGAAAGGTACCAAGGGATGGGAACCAGAGTTCTCTACGCCCTCCCTATAGGACGCCTGTTTGTCCTGGGAAAAGACAGCTCCTCTGTTGTTTTCCCTGATGCTAGACTCATATGACATAATGGCCCTGTCTGGCTACAGTGTTCCTGGTTGACTCACGCCTACTATAATTTAGACAAGCCATGCCTCATCCTTCTCAGGTGCCTATCCATTTAATGTGCCATACTGTGTGTGTGGCTCTCTTTTGTTTGCACTGAGAATAATAGAGCACAGCTTCTCCCCATAGAAATAACTACTGTCTCTCAATGGGGTTGCGGATCCATCAGTCCTGCAGGTCAGATTAACCTGGACGCTGTCGTATTACTTAAAATGGTTCAAAACCTAGACAACAGTTTGCTAGGTTGGTATTTTGTTGGCTTAACCTCGGGTGCCCTGCTTCTGTACTGTCTGCAAAGCTCAGCGCCTGCTTTCCCGCTGGGCCAGAGCTCCCCATTTGGTCCTGATGTCAAACCGGCTTGTCTTATAAATCATGCTGAATCGTGAGTAGAGTGGATTTCTCTGTGTATTTAGTGATAATTACAATGACTTATGTTATTCATGTCTAGTGTTCCAATGAAGGAGATTAAGTATGACATGTAAGGGTCAACGTTTGTTTTAAGGACTTTTATTAGATTGATTTTAAGTTCCTAAATGTTTTCCTTAGCCTTGTCACGCATTTGGCTGGATGAGTTAGCATCCATATTTTCAGTAGCATTTCTCATATTCTTTTAACATTACACTTCCATGTCCGTCCCCCCCCCCATATGAGGGAATGATCTCGTCTGATGTGTCTGAAAGTCTCATCAGATGAGTGTCTGCCCTGCCCCCACACATTCTTACAGATGTATTAATTTCTTGTCAAATCCAGTCACTTCTGGTCGTTTTCAGTTACCACCAGTATGCAATGGGCTGCTCATCTGAGGACACAAAGTGTACGGTTGGGGATTTGGGAGAGGGTGAAGATGGATGTGGGACATGGTGTGATGATGAGGGTTGTATAGATCCACACCTTCCTTTACTGCTATTGCGAGACAGATTGGATCATTGCCAAAGTGATCTCATCAAAGGGGCAGTATTTATAGGTCACATGTAAAACTTTTGGATCTAGGTATTTTTCAGAATTGGAGATTTCAGGTCCGGAGAGTACAAATCCAGACCAAGATTTTGTGTCAACCAACCAGTTGAGTACTCTGTGACTGTGACTCTTTATGCTCAACTGCTTGGTTGACACAAAATCTTGGTCTGGATTTGTACTCTCTAGGCCTGAAATCTCCACCTTTGGTATTTTTCCATCCGTCCGTCTCCTATCTGCTTATCTTGGTCAGGGTTGTTTAGGGGTCCTGGGGCCTGTCCCAGGCAGCAAGAAACAAAGCTGGGGTCCATCACATGGCACATGCTACAGGCAATTCAGAGATTCCTTTTTAGCCAAAGTGCTTGTCTTTGGACTGTGGGAAGAAGCTGGAGTACCCAGGTGGATCCAGCATAACACAGAAAGCTCCACGCGCACAGGCTGAAGCCTGAATTTGAACCCCCAACACTGGAGGCTGGAGGCGTGAGACAACAGATCTGCTCACTAAGACACTGTGTCATCTTTATATAATATCATGTATGTAACAGCTATACCCAACATTGTGGCTAAGATGGTGAGTGCTGTGTTTGTGCCCACCCAGAGCTGTGGGTTTGAATGCAACCCCAGTGCTGACCGCTAGACATTTATGTTTATCTTGCAGATGCTTTCATCCTAAGAAATGTTCGTAGAAAACCAGTTCGGACACACCCTGGAGCAATTAGGGCTAGGGGGCTTCCTCACGGACCCTTTGGTGAAATTACTTGGTGAATTACAAGGGATTAAAACCAATAGCCTTCCAATCACAGACAGAGTCCTAACTCACGGTAGATGTGCAGTTGACTGAACTGGTATATCTGCATTTTCTTTATCGCATGCTTGTGTGTGAACCATGATAGACTGAAACCCCATGCAGGGTGTGTCTGCTTCATGCCCAGTTCCTTCTGGGACAGGTTCCAGGTTCATCCTGACTCTGCAACGGACAGCCCCATTTGGAATGTGAATCGCAAGAAGAGTACCGCTTAGATATAACCAGAGGTCAACATTTCATGTCCAGAACTTAAAAATCCAGACCAGGATTTTGTTTCAACCAACCAGCTGAGGCTAAAGAGTCACAGTCACAGAGTACTCAACTGGTTGGCTGGAACAAAATCTTGGTCTGGATTTTTTTTCTTTCTGGACCTGAACTGTCCACTTCTGGATAGAACATTTTCTGGGTTCATTGTTTTTGCTGAACCAAACACGTTTTATTGTCATGTTCATTAACCAGTTGTGGCTTAACTATTGTCACATCCACAAATTCGAGGAAACCAATAACCAATAACTACAGGAAATGCTGTGAAACAATATGTAATCCTGTGTTTTTTTATTAAACTACTATTAATAATGCTTCCCTGAGTCTCCAGAGGCAGGGATAGAGAAGTTAGGTTACAGTTGTAGTAAGCAGCTTTCCTTTATTTAATTAGCTCTGCTCTGGTTGTACTCATACCTAATAGAACTCTATACAGACACTCCTCTACTTACGAACTTTCAATTTACGAACTTTCAGACATACGAACAAAGAGGACTGTAAGTCCAAATTATGTTCATTTGGCTCCCGTTTCCTGTCCACAACATCAATTTTTTTTTTCTGCGCGCCAATTCCGCCTAGTATGACCTCTGTCCGCTACTCCCGCCGCGCCGCAGCGTAGTGTACGTACTCCCAGCATCCTAGTTCTTTGTAGTTGCGTATACCCTTAAAACGATGTTGAATAACGACTTACGAACATTTAAAGTTAACAACAGCCCTTCGGAACGTATCTCATTCTTAAGTAGAGAAGCATCTGAATTAATCTATCTCTCCTTCTCTCGCATGTTTACCCCCAAAACAACGTCCATTCCAGAAACGGATACATTAGAAACAAATGCCCAAGCACATTATATATTATTCTAAATACAAATGCAAATGTTTCTTGCATAACAAAGCATAACGAAAATATATTAAGGCATTAACGTTACAAATCTGACCCTACAGAAGTATGGAGACGCCCAGCTAGCATTATCGACATGAGCTAAAGCGAGGGGGCAGGGAAGGGGAGAGGTGGGACGCATGTGTCTGAGCTGGCACGTCCAAACAGTCAAGGCCGTCGCATAACTTTTGTCAGCATAATGGGTTATTAAACCTCTCAGCGTCTCTTGTTTCTCCAAGAGACAATTTTCCAAGACACAGGATTCCGGGCAGACAGCTTTAATCTCCCAGAATAATAGCGAGTCACTCTCTGGTTGTCAGGGGGGGTACATCCAGGAAGGGATAACCCTGCCCTAAGGGTCACACTGGTTGTTGGTGAAACAGAATACTGGCTCGTGTTACCCCCCCCACACACCCCTCCCCCCACCGACTCCCACTCACTAGTGGGTGTGAACTTCTGCAGAAAAATAAAGCTAGTGGCTTACATTGCATCCAGGGCAACTGGGAGACAGCACAGCCATATCCCTGGATGTATATGGGTCTAAGTTGTGATAGCAAACATGATGTCTTGGCATCACAGGCAATAGGGGAACTTGGCCACGGATTGACGCCTTGAGGATATATCAAAATAAACCTTTCGTTAGTTGACTTGCTGGAATGTAAATACAAACAAATGCTGACCGAAAGTCATGGATCACAGATTTCGAGCCTCTGACTTTCTTTTGTGATGTACACCTTAAAATATTCATTTGCTGCAGGATTAAGGATGCAGATGCTTTCTGGTCACGGTTTTGTGACAAATGAATTCCATAAACGCCAAAGTGGACCTCAGTCAGCTCAAAGAACAAATCACTGTTTCATACTTGAAGTCACCTTTGCACAGAAGTACTTTTCGTGCCACCCCTGGTCAGGACTCCCGTTATGTGATCACAGCATTGCCAGACAGAGGCCAGCAAAGGCGGTAATGAAATCTCGGCCGATAAATTTCCCGCCCAAAAAGATAGCGAAATGCTGATGCCTGGAGTGGTTTCGCAGGTCTGTCATCCTTGTCAGATACAAAAAGAAAGAGACCGGGAGCGATGTTTAGAAGTACACTGCAAAGAACATATACAGTGAACCCTTCCACATCGCAGGGGTTAGGAGCGCAGGCCCCCTGCGATCTGGAAAAACCACATACATTTTTTTTGGTCCACTTTGCACACGAAGCGAGAAGATATGGGATACGCGAGATTCGAAAATCACTGCGAGGTCGCTGCGAGATCACTGCGAGATATCACGTGAGAAGCCACTGTAAACACGCTTGCCTCCATCCAAGCCAGCACTGTACATATATTGTGTACATACAGTATATGAGTTAATAAAGTTTTTGTGTGTCGTCTGCTAGTCTTCGCGTGTTGTCTGCAACTTTTGCAAAACTCCCAAAAAAATTCCCATTTAATTTTCTTATCGTGACCCTGGGATGTATATCGAAACCGCCATGGGGAAAGTTGCAATGCAGGAGGGTCAACTGTACTTCTAAGCATATCAATAGTACAAGCGTATCAAGATGCCCTTGTCTCCACTGTCAGCAGAAACACATAACCCTAAATAAGATAAGCAGAATTCTCCTTCAGTAGTTATTATCTGTCAGGAAACCAAAATACCTGCTGTACGCTCGACCCTAATGGAAAACATCCACGTCTTGAAAGCAGAGGGCAAACTCTACTGCTTTACCACCAAATGATCCAGCCTTCGGACCTGGCTTTAAATATTATGGATGTGAGCTTTGTGACGTTCAAGAACTCTGCAAAATATCAATGCCAAACCAGCCCCCCACCACATCCCTCCCACAAAAGATTTTGTTAATGACTTCAATGGAGACTGAGAGTCTCCCAGAATACCTGGTGGGGATGAGCATGATGTTTTTATGCATCATCTGACTGCCCAAGTCCGAAACGTTATCGAGACGTCTCACCATCACGGCAGAGATATACGGGTGTGGATTAATTGCTGATAGTACTTTCTTATTTGCTCAGCAAGTGGGGAATTTAAGGAATCGAGGTTACCGACTCAAATGAGAGACATTCAGATCCTTGAAGCAGGGAAAATGATTCTGCTTTCTGTCAGCTCTGTACAGAAACCAAAGCAGGTATCTTGCTCACTAAAGACAACTAAAGCACTTTGAAAAACAGCTCAGTATGTCACAGATGCTATTTTAGCTGCTTCTGTTGCACCAGTATAATTGTTTTTACTGTGATAGATGTCCCTTCAGTGACAGGCTAATAGTTTAACTAATTTCACACAACATTGTAAGTAGTTTTAGCTGCGGTGTGAATTCTTTGAGCCCACAGTTCTTATCCTGGTGTTTTTTTTGTTTTTGTTTTTGTCTTCATGGGTTTAACAGTGAAGCTACTGTAATGCTACTGGTCGGCGTTATATGTGAGAGGGTTAAAGACACAGCCACGGGAAAAAAAATAGTTTCGCTCATTTCTCAATGTTTGGGTGTGTCTGTGAATAATATGTATTTTTTTGCAAACTGTTTCTCATTAATGAAGGGCTTCTTCCTTGCTTTATGGGACTTCAGTCCTGCTTCTAGGAGCCTGATACGAACTGTCCTAGCAGTGCCCTTCACACCACTTACTGTTTCCTTTTGAAGGTCACTTGATGTCATCCTACGATTCATGAGAAACTGTCGGATGAGTTGACAATCATCTGTGGCATTAGAATGTCACATCTGCCCTTTACCTGGCTGGTTTCTGGTCGTTCCCAGTGTCTCCTGCTTCCCCTTGTTCTTGCGTGCTGCTGTCTTAGAAGCTTTGAGCCTGGAGTATCCTGCCTCGCAGGGTAGCCTTCTGCCAGCAGAACCAGGATTAAACCAGGATTTAAAAATGCAGATTAGTTTAAAAATATAGAGTGGTTTCTTAATTTGTATTTCTGGAATCGTATTTATTCTACATTTTAGATTACAGCAGTCGTGAACAAATGCAACTTTTCAGATTTGAGGTCACTGTTAAATCAATGCCGACAAAGGTTTCTTAAGAGAGTTTCACAGAGATTGGGGGGGGGGGGTTACTTTGAAAGCTGCCTGATTCAGCAGCCTTTCTCTGACCCTAAAAGCACAGCAGGGCTACGCGACACTGCAAAGGCCGGGCCTGCACTTCCAGCTTATGTGATATTTCAGTACAAGACATGTAATTAAGGAGCCCTCTTCCCCTGCCCCCCCCCCCCCCCCACTGCCTGTCATGTGAGGGAAGGGTGTGTGTCTGCCCCCCCCCCACCCACCCATTTACCCACAGTTCTGTCTAGCTGTCATCTTTGTCTGGCCAATGAATAGTCTGCTTATAGGCCCTCATGCTGAAAGCCCGTAATCTTGTTCCTCCCTGTAGGCAGACATTTACAGCTACATCTGTATCTACTTTGCCACATTGTTAATCTTCTCTCTCTCTCTCTCTCTCTCTCTGTCTTCCTCTTACCCACTCTCTCCGCATCCATCTTTTTGTTATTAAACTTCCCTGCTGTATCCTTCTGTGAGCAGTTATTAACGTCCCCCTTCGAAAGTAGATAAAAGTGACCCCCTGTCTGTGTCTGCATTTAGAGTGGCAAAAAAAACAGGGCCAGAGCACCCCATCAAATACCTGTCATACACACACACACACACACACACGCACACATGTCTGTATTCATGCCTTTGTGAGGACCGTCCATTCATTTCTAGGGGCATAACTGTCATGATAACCATTAACCCTACCCAGCCCTAACCTTAACCATTAGTAACCAAACAAAATACAAAGTATTCGATTTTTATAAAACTAAGTGTCCCATTGCGGGGGCTGAAAAAACAGTCCCCACAATGTCAAAATAACACGTTATTATCACAATGTGGGGTCATTTTGTCCCCACAATGTAATGTATACATAGTCCATAGACACAGACACAGACACACACAAAAATATCACCCCCTCTGCCGCCAATCCCATTACCCCAGCACTGTGCCCTCTGCTTACTGCCCTTTGGAAATGCCACAGTGGTTATGGATAAAAGAAAAAAGGAAGAAGGCTGGGCTGGATTAGGATGCATCAGCGGAATAGCATGGTACTGCCTGTCTGTCTGTCTTAATTAGAGACTCACCACTGCCATAGGTGGTAGTTTGATGAATGTCTGACAGCATCTTTGAGGCACACCTTAAACAAGTTTGATCAGGATCTTCAATTAAACGCCCTATTTAGGGCAGAGGGAAAAGATCAGCATCAGGCTTTGTCTAGGACTTAATTGTGTCAGTCTCCTACATTTAATGTCGGTCCTCTGCGGCCGCAGTCCTGCAAACATCGCGTTTCATCATGAGACAGAAAAGCAGCCTAAGCGTCGTGATCACAAACAGGCGCTATTATAATAAACCGCCGACGATTTTGTTCCTGGGTTTCCCAGCAAGGCGAGTCCCAACAGGTCCAGCTGAAAGCTTGGGCCACTAACTCGCTGTTTACTTAGAAGACACACTTGCGCGCGAAGGATTTGCACATTCATACTGGATGTTTACTAAAGCGGGTCACCCTGAGTTCTCCCCTCAAGGGTACAAGAGCAATTTCCGCTCCCGGGAAGATGACCCATTACGGTTCCTTACCTGCTGTGCCACCTGCCTCCCTCAGGGGTGAGTGACACTAAACAGGTGGGGGGGCGGGGGGGGGGGGCAACTAGAAACCAGAATACAGGCTCTGTTTTCACTCTCCAACCTTCACTTTTATCCAAAAAGATTTATGATTTTATCTGTTTAAACAGCTGGATATTTTACTGGACCAATTCAGGTTAAGTACCTTGGTCAAAGGTACAACTGTAGGACCCCTACTGGGATTTACACGCTAAGAGTCTGGGCTCTTAAGAGCCACACAGCCCGCTGCTCCATCTCTTTATAAAGGGCACTGAGTCCCCCGATGGCTCATTTATTTGGTTCAAACAGGAGGGTTGCATTAGTGCCACAACCAGCTACAGCCAGGAGAGATCCAGCCCCCCCCCCCCTCAATACACCCCCTTAACTGTAACCCTGAGCCACTAAATGTCTCAGCGTAGCACTGAGGGCGGCTCTAACAATGTCCGGGCTTTATTTTTGCCTGTAGATTACTGTCGGCTTGCAAAGACTTACTTGTCGGTGGATAAACAAAATATGCATGAATCTGCAAGAACAATTGACTAACGGAGTACACAGTGCACCTAAAACAGAAATTATTTTGTAATTTACAGATTTTATGGCAACACTATTAGACATGTTATATAGGAGTACCATGATTGCTTTCTTATTCCTATGTACAATAATCACCAAGACCCTGACCAGGGTAAGTAGCTGACAAATTTATGGATTTATACCGATAAGTTTAATGCACATCCTCCTGTATGTTGAAGGTCCACATTTAAAAATGAAGCTAATGTGATCTTTCCTTTCCATTATTAATCTTACTGCCTACCTTGATCCTGCATGTTTGCACAAAGCTTTTCTGCAATAATGTGATGATGTCGTGGCTATGGTGGAGTATTCCGGATCACCCGTTAGGGCCCTGTGTGGGAGGCTACAGCCAGACCCCTAGGTTCAGTTTGTCTGCTCAAAGCTTCACCCCCCCCCCCCCACCCCCATGCCACTTTACCCCCACACCGACCCCCCCCCCCCCCCCCCCCCCCCCGAATGCCCACATTCCTGTATTTCACAGCCATAAACAACCATTAACTTAATGTTTAAAAATAATTAAAGGGCAGATATCTGTGTCTCCTTGGCAACCAGTGAGGGACTGATGTGCGTAAATGACAGCCCCTCTGATTGGCTGGATCCCGCAGTTTTCCTTCATAGTTCCCGCCCATCAATATGTGCCCTGATCTTTATAGGCAGTTTAGAAACAAAGAGGGGGGTAAAAAAAAAACTGAAAGAACCGTGAAAAAATACACACATGGTAATGTTTAGCTTCTCAGTAGTAGCTGCGATGTTATTTTTTTCTTCCGTTCTTTCAATCTCTCCCGAAATCAGGAACAGATTTATTTTTTTTCTCCTCCAAACATCTTACGTTTAGAGCGCTCCGCGAATGTCAGTGGAAACCGGGGCTGGTAAACTGCCGAAGAAAGGTCGCGTAAATCTCATAATTACAGGCATAAAGGGATACAGGCTTTTCGTATTAAACCTGCCGACTTCCTCTTTAACAGCTTCGCTTAGGAGACCCTTGTGTCCGTCAGCTACACGTTCCGGAGGAGGCCCCACGTGGCCGCCGACTCTCCGTGCCCATTCGTCTGCGACTTGCGTGCTCAGTCCGGGACACTTTGGGGAATAATGTGCAGCGAAAACACGCTGCGGCAGTTTACATAGGACTTCACTCAAAATCTCCCTGAGGGACGGCAAAGGGTGGGGGGGGCGGCTAAATCAAAGATTTTCTCCCCAAGAAATTAAAACCATAGAACATGGCACCAGTTGCATATGAGACCAGTCCAGCCTTGATAGTGGTTTAAGTTATAGAATTGTAGGTTTTAGTAACGCAATGTATAGAGATAGATAGATAGATAGATAGATAGATGGATGGATGGATGGATGGATGGATGGATGATAGAAGACACCGGAGAGTATGGGAAATTAATGGCTTACATACGCACTGTAGACATGCTGTCCGTTGCATGTTTATATGTATTAGCATGGCATGATGGCTCTTGTGAGGAACTGGCCACACGGTCATGTGACACGGGCTGGTAACAGAGTGACGTCGATGTTACGCTTTATGTCAAACCAGAAATGCAAAGGCAGGTCGAGTAAAGAAATTGCTATCAGCCTCAGCTCCAGAATGCCTTGTGTTTAGGGGCATCTCAGAAATTCTGTAAAACAAATGAATGACCTTTGGACCTGTAAATCCCCCCCCATTTGCTAATGTCATTAAATCGAAGCTGATTGTCTGGGAAGAAAATCTGGATTTCGTTCATCGCACGACCTTCTTAGCTATCATCGACCGCCTGTTGTTTTGTCTCTGTGGCTTAATTATAAACAAACATTTGTATTTATAATTGACAGAATACCCCCTTTGTTAAGGGATTAGATGTTTATCCTCATAGCCAAGATTGTAAAGATTTGATCCCAGAGAGAAAATTTCCTCTGCACCGTGGGAGTGTTTAGATTTCAATAATCAAATAAAAAGAAGCAGAGAGTTTGTCCTTCGCTGTACACAGACTTGCCTGCGAATCTGAGGCTCAATTCTCCTTAAAAAGGAAGTGAAATTATTAAGAGGAACATTTCACTGAAAGTCTGCTGCAGAATCACTTTGCTGGTACGCGTCGGCAGAGTGGACCAGTTTATACATTATTATTTAGTTCTGGGCACCAAGGGCTTTGTTAAAATAGCAGGATTGGCTGTTTCTAGCTGTAATTATGGGATGCAGATGAGGTGCTGGGAGCTGGGGACAATGTGGCCAGGTTGGTACTGAGGCCGTAATCCTTCTCGTTTCAGCTGAGGAACCTTTTTGTCTGAGTTCAGTGAAATGTCTCACTGTCTCCTCTGCTGCGACTTGAAGCACTGAAACTATAACTGGCCTCTCAGTTTTTCCCCAAGTTGTTCATACAAAGTCTTGACCGACAGTCAGAAGTGGACATTTCAGAAAGTAAGACCAAGATTTTGTTTCAACCAACCAGTTGAATATAAAGAGTCGCAGTGACAGAGTAACTCAACTGGTTAGTTGAAACAAGGTATTAGTCAGGATTTGTACATTCTGGACATAAAATATCCACCTCTGCCTATAGTAATCACTTAATCCTATTCAGGCTCACAAGAGCCTATCCTGGAGGCCTATAGGGACCAGGAGGGGGTGCCATTCACTCACACCTACAGGCAATTTGGGAAGTCCAGTTAACCTCAGCCTGTCTTTGAACTGTGTGGGGGGGCTGGAGTACCCAGAGAAAACATCACCATGATATGGGGAGAGCACCACACACATGGAGCCGGGTTGGAGACTCAAACCCTGGTCCCAGAGGTGTGAAGCAACAGTGCTGACCACTGCACCCCCCACACCATCCACAGCATTTGGGTTCAGTGTGTTTTTAGAGGATAACACAAAGGTTTATTTGGGAATGCAGGTCCCAACACCACAGGCGGGGCTAGCTAAACTTGTCACAAATCATTCAGAGAAGCAAAACTTCTAATAATGAATAATACATAGAATTTGCCCTTTTGCCCTTCAGATGATACATGCATATTGATGCAGAGCACCGGTATCTCCATGCATTTCAACCAATCAGATGGTGGTGATGCAACCAGCTTGGTTCGGTCCCGCTTTCGGCCCCTTAGTAAGCAGAGCCATGTCACCGCGGTTACGGCTCCGGTATGGCTTGCCTACTTCACAGTGGAAAGCCATCATTTCCCAGTACAGCTTGGTTCTTGGTGCCAGTGGAAAAGCACCAGGCTCTGTGTGTCGTTATAACTTCCTGTCACATGTAGAATCTTACTCTCCATTCAATTTAAGGACCTTCACCGTAATATTATGCAATTATTATATTGCTTAAAAACATTTGTACAGCATTACTGTGCTATTTAAATGCTATAGTTTACATATTATTGGCTCTTTCGTTTGGCCATTTTAAGTGAGACTGTCAGCCTTTGTTGAAATCGGCCTGCAGGTTTTGGTTGCTGCCCCTGGACAGACTGATCAGAAAAGTTCCTGCCTTAAAAAGCTCCATCACTGGGCACCTTCCTGTTTGTGTAATTGGATATTTTAATCAAGGCAAGTAAGGGTACAACAGCGGCTCCCTCCTGGGGATTCACTTACCAGTCTTTGGCTTTTTGCCCTTAAATTCCATGTTACATACTTCAATTCCTGCTTTACCTGCAAATGGGCCTATATATTCTGACTGGTATAAGCAGCAAGAACAGGTTCTCAAGTTCCAGTCCTAGAAGGCTGCTTTATGACACAGTCTGTAGATTTATCCAGCTCACCAGCCGACTGCCAACGTTAGTAGGTGTGTTTGAGCAGGACGATCTGTAAACTGCCTTTCCAGGACCAGGACTGGGGAACCTAGAACTGGACCGTCCTTTGTACAGTGGCGGGTTATTGTTTTTTAGCCCCTCCTCCCAGCACCCTCTATAGTAGTGACTGTGTGTGGCCAACAGGGGGCCCCCAAACCTCAGAGGCCCCACGCAGCCGCATGCTATGGGTGCTGGCAAACACTCCGGCTTGGTAGCTCTCTGCACAGTATCTCAGTGCCACTGATCCCTTTGGTTGTACTGCTGACGTTGTCTATCATGAGCTCCAGGACACGACGTGAACGCGGTAAGGCCAGGCAGCCGGAGGAACTGCTATTGAGACTATTCAGTTGGGGGGGGGGGGGGGGTGTTTTGTTCCCTTGAACAAGAGAGGCTCTTTAGTTCTTGGTTGCAAAGGCTCACAGAGCTGACAGCAGAACTTAAGTGACAAAAATGACACCGAATCAGAGTAGGATAAAAAGAGTCCCTTGAAAAGAGGGAATAGAGGCTGGCACTGCCCTCGGGAGGCAGACGGGCAGACTAGGAGGCTCCTTGGGTGGTACGGTAATGAGGTTAGGAGACGCCCAAAACCTCAGCAAAGTACCTCTCACTCAGGTGCCAAACACATCCTGAAAAGCGTCGAGGCACAAATACCTGCGTCATTATGGGGTGGCGGTTGCCATGGCGTTGTGAAGTGGCCCCGTGTCTGTGGGCGGCAGCAGTTGTAAGTGCTTGGGGCCCCCCAGCTGCGGACACCAAGACATCAGTCCTCACGCACCTCCGTGAAACAAGCGGAGGCCGTATTTACATCCCGTCGCATAAAGAGCTTTTGTCCGCTTTCTTTGCTCATGTATTTGACTTCTTTTCAAACAGACACAGTTACGAGAGGAGAGAAAATGTATTTTAAGAAGCAGAATGGGGAAACTGCCCAGAAGCTATACTCAGTCCGGCCCTAAACCGTAAACATGCTCAATCTGACACTGAAACGTAAGAAACACTGGCAAAGGAAAGGAAAATTTTTCTCAAACAGGTTTCAGAGCAAATGTCAGAAGTCTATTCTTCTCTGGAACACCTAATGTACAGTTATTGTTCAGCAGTGGACTTTATGAGATTGGAGCTGCTACGGAAGCAGACAATACAGCTTTTGAGGACCCGTAGGTCTGACGGTCATGACCTAGAATGGGTTTGCTGCACTTCCCTTCAAATCGGTGTATAACCTGAATCTCAACTTTAGGGTCATCAGGAAATTCCAGATCGTCTCTCACACTGCCCCATGAGGAAGAAGCCTCCTGAGATGGTTCCTGGCCAGTTCTTTGAACCTCTGTCCACCTCAGTGCTATCATGAAAACAGTGCTACCTGTCAAAATGAACGCAAGGCCGCATATCCCACAATGCACTTGTTCTACAGCGTAGAATCCACGCATCTCTCATACTTTGTTTATTACAGCGTCTTAAAATGTGCTTTTATCTGGAGTTCCACAAATTTCACATAAACACGGAAGCACACAGCACCAGCACCGTCTCAAGTGCACTCTGATATGATGTTATCTGTAGTAAACAGTTTGAAATTCACCAAAGTTTGATGGAAAACAATTGGCTCAGTGCTGCAAGGCCTCAGGGCTGTTAGCCTCAGAATTTTTCTATTACTTAAATATTGTTTTATTTCATGCGTTGGACCAAGAGAGAGACTTTTAACATATCTACCTACCACAACAAACTAACTGCATAATTCTGTGAGAAAGTTCAGTGAGATCATTCGAGCAGTCCGGCTGCTTCTCAGCGGTGTAAGTGGGTATGGTCTTCGGGTGTGTTTCTGAGGTGACTGCCAGGACTAGTGGGTGGTCAGATGATCCGAATGGTCTCAGTCTCCAGAATGTTGCCATGGTGCTTGCAGCTCTGCAATCCAGCACACGCTCGACACAGGAACACACAATGCCTACTCACTAACGGCGCCCTCTGCTGGCGTTTGTGGTCGACTCCTGCCGACCTACGGCGCAGAGAATATGACGGGATGCTGTGGCTTCTGAAAGCCTCGTCGGAAAACCAAATGTGTACATTTCGTAGCAGTTCATCTCATTGGAGCTACAGAGAAGCATTTAGGGTCCTTCAAAGTTCCCTGCTGGAGGCTCTGGAGCAGACGGCGGCCCCACGGCCCCCACGGCCCCAGCAGCCGCTATCGTTACTGTTCGTGCCATGAGACCCCTCCCCCAGACCCTTTCTCCAATTCAATATGATCCCAGAAGTGAATCGATGGATAAAGGCTCCAAAAACAGACTGAAACTCCATACCTGGGGAAAAAATAGAATAAGGTTTGTCTTTAGGTAATAGCAGTCCTGCCCATTGTCGTGGTGTCAAAATGCAGCCGTGCGGCTTAGAAATCTGCCCATAGATACCTGTGGACAAGTCAGGGCTCAGTCTCAGTCTCAGATGGTGACAGTGACGGACGCCCTGGCGAATACTAAAAAGATCTCTGCATCTAAGCAGTAGGTCAAGCTGATCTTAATGACCGTGTGGAATCTTAAATCACATTGCAGTGTGACTACTCACTATATTGAAGGTACAGTCAGCTTGATTGTCACAATAATAACTTGTGGCCCTTCCCTGTGTTGTCTGTATCAGATGTGGGGGGCGGGGCATTATATCTGTCCCACTAGTTTTAGCCAATAGAATGAAGACGCAGTGGTCATATGGCCAGCCCCGCCCACCCCCAACGCCACCATTTTCAGAATATAAACACTTCAGTACCTCTCCAATGTCCTTATCATCACCTAGACAAATTCCCATTTCAAACATGTCAAATGAAACTTTCTCAATTAAGCCTTCTGCTCTTTGTTTATAGTCTCAGAGAAGCTCACCCATCGGGTTACTAAAAATTCACCGTGGAAAACATACGCTGTCATTCACGACGATCTGAAAACAAACAGTGAGAGACAAAAGGAGGGGTTATCAGAGCATCAGACCGTCTGCATTGTGATCGTGCTTCTCTGTCAGGAATACCCACCGGCCGTCATCCTGGAGCGTCCCGCCACGGTGACGCCGATGGAAGCGATTGTTGCCAATCTAGTTGTGATACCACCTAGGATCGACCCGATATGATTCTCCGGCTCCGCAAGCCGACATATGGGCAAGAACCTGCGGAGGCATAAACAACAAACAGCAGGCAGCTGGCCACTGAGAGCTAACTTACGAAACGTGGGCGAGTGTTTAATTTCATTCTCCCTATCCCTCTTACGTTTAACGTCTGTTTAGGAGACATTTTTATCCAAAGCTACGTAAATGTATCGGAAAAGTAGGGTCAGACAGCTGAAGAGCAAATTTCCAAAACTCACTCAGTCTATTTTCTGTTGTCTTTGAGATGAGACCATCAGCGACCTAAAACACGGCTTCACCTGAAAGCGGTTTCACCCGATGTGAAAGGCAGCGTGTTTGCGAACTGATCACTGTGCACAGTTTAGAGGTAACTGATAAAACACAGGCAGGGATTTTTATAGAGTCAGCTGGGTGGACTAGCTTAACAGTCGTGATAATGAAGGCAGCCAGGAATAAGAGCACACGTCTCCACCGGCATTCTGAAGCCCAGTCGCTTTTAGAACATTCTAGGAACCGCCTCGTCTCTGTATCCCTTCACTCAACACCACCGTTGAAGAAATATTTTTTAAAGTCTGCATCTCCTTTTTTTAAAAAAGGCTGGACATTTCTTATCAGTGTCTATTTTTTATTAGTTTGGCGGCAATGGAAACCACTTTGTGACTTTCAGAACACCTCTTTTTCAGCACGGAATCTCTCTCAGGAGGTAACTCAAAGCCAGATGTACATTTACGTTCATTTTGTGGAAGCTTTTATCCAAAGCAGGGTCAGAGAGACCCTGGAGGAACCGGGAGAGCAGGGTCAGGCAGTCCCTGGAGGAACCGGGAGAGCAGGGTCAGGCAGTCCCTGGAGGAACTGGGAGTGCAGAGTCAGACAGTCCCTGGAGGAACTGGGAGAGCAGGGTCAGAGAGACCCTGGAGGAACTGGGAGAGCAGAGTCAGACAGTCCCTGGAGGAACTGGGAGAGCATGGTCAGACAGTCCCTGGAGGAACTGGAAGAGCAGAGTCAGAGAGACCCTGGAGGAACTGGGAGAGCAGGGTCAGACAGTCCCTGGAGAAACTGGGAGAGCAGGGTCAGACAGTCCCTGGAGGAACTGGGAGACAGTCCCTGGAAGAACCAGGAGTGCAGGTTCAGACAGTCCCTGGAGGAACCGGGAGAGCAGGGTCAGGCAGTCCCTGGAGGAACCGGGAGAGCAGGGTCAGACAGTCCCTGGAGTAACTGGGAGAGCAGGGTCAGGCAGTCCCTGGAGGAACTGGGAGAGCAGGGTCTTGCTCTGGGGCCCATCAGTGACATCACTCTCCCAGGCATGGGATAATGCATGTCATTCACAAGAAAACTTAATTACATTAATTTAACACTCACAACACAACAAGAGTTTCATTTTTCATTCTACAATTTGTATTAACGATTTTTTTTATTAACTATTAACACAGTGAAAAATTTTATGTCTGTACAAAAACTGTCCCCGCAGGTCGCAAAATCAAATAATCCAGCTTGAATCAAAAATGCATGTACAGAAACATGTATGTTAAAGCATGCAGCAACCATGTGCTCATCAAAATGCATGTACAGAAACATGTATGTTAAAGCATGCAGCAACCATGTTCTCATCAAAATGCATGTACAGAAACATGTATGTTAAAGCATGCAGCAACCATGTGCTCATCAAAATGCATGTACAGAAACATGTATGTTAAAGCATGCAGCAACCATGTGCTCATCAAAATGCATGTACAGAAACATGTATGTTAAAGCATGCAGCAACCATGTTCTCATCAAAATGCATGTACAGAAACATGTATGTTAAAGCATGCAGCAACCATGTGCTCATCAAAATGCATGTACAGAAACATGTATGTTAAAGCATGCAGCAACCATGTTCTCATCAAAATGCATGTACAGAAACATGTATGTTAAAGCATGCAGCAACCATGTTCTCTTCAAAATGCATATACAGAAACATGTATGTTAAAGCATGCAGCAACCATGTGCTCATCAAAATGCATGTACAGAAACATGTATGTTAAAGCATGCAGCAACCATGTTCTCATCAAAATGCATGTACAGAAACATGTATGTTAAAGCATGCAGCAACCATGTTCTCATCAAAATGCATATACAGAAACATGTATGTTAAAGCATGCAGCAACCATGTTCTCATCAAAATGCATGAAATGCCAGAGAACAGAGAAAGTCCAAGAAAAACAGGCAAGAAAGAAGGATTTTATTAGATGTTACGTGTGATTCTGGCCACCTCTACGTTTGTATGTAACAGATGAATTTCGCCCTGGTGCCTCATATCTGCGGGGTTGTGGGATCAAATCCCACCCCCACTCTATGTGTGGAGCCCCCCCCCCCCCCCCCCTGTGCAATTTCCTCCAGACACTCTCATTTTCTCCCACAGTTTAAAGACATGTAATTAGACAAACTGGTGTCTCTAATTTGCCATTAGAATGTGGGCATGTGTATGTGCATGCCCTGTGACGGACTGGCATCCCATCCAGGGTGTCCCCCTGTCCTGTGATGGACTGGAGGGGGGAGCTCAAGCATTAGATTTACCAATTTCTGAATTGTAAGGACCCAGCATGATGTAAGAGGTGGATGACCAAGGGATAGAGTTACATCTCTATTCCTTTCACCTTGAACCTGAATGAACCACTAGGTCAAGCTCACTGGTTGAACTTGAACGATATCAAAAAATGTGGCTTACATTTCAAGATATTTTATCACCTTCATCTTCTTCAGTTTGCACCACATCCATCAGTGCGGACTGTTATATAAATAGTGCAATACAGTAAATACCATAGTTAATAACTCAAGATTTCTCTTGAATTTAGAGGGCGGACAAATAATGCAACACTCTACACTATAACTTAGGAACTTCAGCTATTAAACCGCTCCGGAATTTGTTTATCAGTGCGTATGGGGGGCGTCACCATCTCTGAATATGGGAACATCGTGAGGGACGAGTGTCTGTACCACAGGGGGCACCCAGTCATATAAGATGACATCATATCCCTTGGCCACAATACGACCATGCAAAGCAGTCATTAATACTAATTATTCCCAAAAGATGGCCGCTCATATCATTACAGATCCTGTTTAATAGCTGTCAACAGGCATTGTTGGTTTCAGGCACACTTATGCTTAGCTCGTAACAAACGTAAGCCCATCTGAAGATGACTCATCTTTACCTTATTAGTCGAGGACCCTGGTTTTCAGCTCCCTACATCAGCTACTGTCTTTGTCCATTGCCCCAGGATACATAGATCCTATACATCAGCTTTAACATTCACAGATCACAATGTACAGTCTTTGTAGAGACTGGGTCAAAGAGGTGGTAACTCAGTACTGTCGTCATCACTGAGGCCATAATTTCACGGTGAATGTCCGTAAGTGTCTGTTTATCACTGTTGGTGAGCATCATCCTGCAGGT
This sequence comes from Paramormyrops kingsleyae, assembly GCF_048594095.1. NCBI lineage: Eukaryota > Metazoa > Chordata > Actinopteri > Osteoglossiformes > Mormyridae > Paramormyrops > Paramormyrops kingsleyae. The sequence goes on along the minus strand of NC_132800.1, from coordinate 22,791,631 downwards.
ACTATTTTACTTTGCTCATACAGTTTGTCCATGCTTTATAAATACTGTCACGATTCTTGCAGCTTTTGCAACTAATGCTAAGTTCACGTTTTTACGATTTAAGCCCAGAATTTCCGATTTCTGTGATTTTGGGGATCGCTGACAAAAACCCCCAGAAGAGAGACAAATCGGTGTTCGATCAGTGCTGGCAAATAGGCGCTCAATCGCGATACGACGGAGTCGCTGATGTGTCCCAGATTTAAAAAATGGTGCCTAATATCATTTATGTATGTTTGTGAGTTTATAATCTTGGCACATGTGTCCTACTTTGCCACTGAAAACAATTCTAGGTAACCATTAAAGCAGTTATGTACAATGCATTATAGGAACTTTCATAATACATTATAGTGCATTCATAAAGTATTATAAGCACGGCTATAACTATTTATTATGGCCATGTTCATTATGCATTATGAATGCTCTATGAAGCTCTCATCTACAATGCACTATAAATACCTTCATAATGCAGTGCAAAGCATCTTTAATTCTTATACTGACCATTATAATGCATTATGAAGGTATCTATAATGCATTATAATTACTGCTTTAAGTAAAGTGTTACCCAACTGTGAAACACTGCTTCAATGTAAAAGACAGTGAGTTAGAGTGTGTGTGTGTGTGTGCGTGTGTGTGTGTGTGTGTGTGTGAAAGCTAGTGAGGTGAGGTGATTGTCCATCACATGCAAACGCTCAAGCTATTGGAAGCCAGACAAGGGTACGATTTGTCAACTGAAGTCGGCCCCGTCTACTGATTGGATCTGGAGCTGAAGGAACATATCCGGGGGTGTGGAGCTCGGGGCAGATTATGACAGTGAATGATGGGTGGGGGGAGGAAATCACTCCTGGCAATGTTCTTGACAGTCCTTAGTCTCTGCTGTGGTCTTGAGCCTGTAGCATCACCCTGGAGGACGACTCATTCATAACTGGATCCATGATGGAGATCTCGCAGCAGTCAGCTGACAGAGACAGACTGTGTGATTGTACAAGACCACTAAAACACGAAAGACCATTAATCAACAAGGCAGACACTGGGAAATCACATGCAGAAACCATGATATTTCATACATTTCTCTATAGTAAACAATCCCCGTAAGGAATTTTACGTGTTGGTCTAAGTCACTTTGACATAATAAAGAAGAACAAGACTTGCGTGGGTTCAGACATTTTCCCATGGCAGTTACAACATTAATGACGTCCTACACTGGAACCAGCCATCGAGCCACGTTATTCAGATCATTAAAACACGACCACAGCGGAAATTGTCCTTCCACACAGATTAAAGTAATTAAAGGCGTCGGTTAGTAAATATCTAGCACGTGGCTGCCTATGAACAGATATTTATTCACACAGCATTGAGTATTTCACATAGCCAGTAGGGTGAAGTGTATTTGGTTTTGATGAAATGCGTCAGTATTTCGGGGACAACTTCATAGAGATGGATCATGTCGTATTCAACGCTATGACAGAACAATAATTTAAACAGTGTTTAACCAAACTGTTGCCAAGCTAATATGCGTCAACTTTGAAGGCAAGAAATCGTGTATCCAAATAAGTATGTAGATGACTTATTTTTTTTGGAGACGACAAGATAGGAAAAGAACACCAGTAGGAATGAAGCGTTTTTCAGCAAATCCAGTATCCTTTGAAAAGTCTCCCATAAACAATTTACTTTGAATCTACATCTCTCCACGCTGCACCTCTTCATCTGTGGCCCACGTGACCTATGTGATACGTCACCCTGCCTTGGTGGTGGCCTGTCGTTGCAAGGGGGCTCGCATATCCACCGTTTTATTACGACGTCGCCCCTCCCCGTACTTTCCGATGTGAAATTCGCCGCTGTTTTTGAAGATCTCCACTTCCTTCCATTTCACGATCATTATAAAGAAATCAGTCCCAGCCAGAATGGGAACCATCCATGAAATCGCCCGTTAAACTCTGTCATAAATAAACAGTTGTTTTTTTTTTCTTTTTTCTTTTTTTTTTTTTTTTGCCATGCAGAGGCGTGTACTGCTGGGATGTGGCGTCTCCATAGTGAACATCAGGTTATTTTAAGACTGCTTTAATACTGGAAAATAGAAGGAAGCCCCCCCCCCCCCCCCACTACCCACTCACCCCACCCCAGACTTGCAGCAGCAGCAGTATCACTTAAGGGGGCTATTTATTTGCTGGAAACAAAGGGAACCGTTTTCTCCAGGAGTATGGGGTGCGGCTCCCTGCTCCGGCCAGCCTGGTGCCAGGAGGAATTGCATGGGCGAGCCCCAGGCCCCAGGCAGAACCGCAAACAGGCCCGCTGCTTCTTCCTCAGGCTCCATCGCAACCCCCTCCGCTTCCTAACAATCTTCTTTTGTTGCTGGCTCATAAACTCGTTCTCCTTTAGTGTGTCTTATTCCCGTCTCCGGAATGCCCGCCTCCGGAAAGAGGCCTGTTCTGCCCGCAAGACCAGCGATTACTACAACAAGGTCGGCTTTGCTTGTTTCCCAAAGGAACGACTCCTTTTTCCATGTTTTTTTTTTTATATATTTTAATCAAACTTAGGAAGTTTCAACCGCCAATGTAAATTCAGTCGGGTTCATTTACACTCCAGGGAAATGCAGGTTTCTGGAAATTTCCTTATATCCAGCAAGCTGCGTGCTTCCAGAACAGCAGGCAGGGGCTGTGCCACGACTGTCCCATGACTGGTGGTAAGTAAAGGAGCTACTGTGAACACTGGCCGTGACTAACTGGTGTGGTGGTAACTCAGCTGGTAATCGATGCAGAATCACACCCCACTGGATCTCGTCGGCCTACTTGGGGCCACATGCGATGCTGGGTCGGCAATCCGTAATTCTACACTGCCAAACTGCTTCTGCCTGCGCTTCAGGCGGGAGATGAGCCGACCCCAGACCCTAGAAAGCAGCCTCTGACAGTAAAGAAAGGGTCTGAAGGAGAACCTTTCGTTTACTAGTAACAGTCAACATAACCCTGCAAATGTGAGGCCGCCATGCTGGCCACACACTGCCCCTTCCGAATGCTTGAATATTGCATTCATAGAACATTCAGTGCACCTTCATAATGCATTCATAATGCATTCATAAAACATTCAGAAACATCATAGAACATTCATAAGCAGCATGCAAGTAAACCTTAACATCCTAACATTCCTTAACAGCTGTAACGTACATTAATAACAAACATTATGCAATAATAACAAACATTATAATTGTATAATCATGTAATGTTTGTTATTAATATATATTAAAGCTGTTAAGGGATGTTAGGATGTTAAGGTTTACTTGCATGCTGCTTATGAATGTTCTATGAATGCATTATAAATGCATTATGAAGGTGCACTTAATGTAAAGTGTTACCGAATGTTTTACTTTACAATTTTGATATTTCTGCACAAAATTATGTCAAAGGTTTGACATGACATAGGGATATATTTTCTATCATGACCTGCAAAATATTTCACTAGCCTGAGGTGATGTGAGTATACTTTAATTTATGAGTGATTTTCCATACAGACCTGCACTTGAGCTAAAATCATGTTTTTTTGTTTTTTGTTTTACTTTTTTTTTAACTGAAGTAGAGTGTCATTTATGTTGAAAGCATGTACAGTAATCCATCTATTTTCGCAACATGTCAGGTCAAATAATGTCTTAGTGATGATATGTTCAAAAGTAAATCAGCGGCATGTACTACGAAGCGGGTTACTGGCTTATCGGGGTAACGTGTCGGATTTAAGGTACCACAGTTTAAATGGACTTCATATTCGTTCACTTACATTTTGCCCAGACTACCTTAAATCCGACAAGTTACCCCGATAAGCCAGTAACCCCGCTTCATAGTACAGGCCACTGATCTCACATTCTTCTTCTTCTTCTGGTTGTTATTGTGTGTTGCTTGTTGTTGTACTGGATTAGTAGATGTGAAATGGATGGATGGAGCATTTCTGGAAATATTGAGAAAAGAGGTAATTTCTTGCCTGTAAGATGATCCATTACATTTCTGAGTTAAATCCAGGGTTCTGCATTGCATCCTGGGTAATTTTGGCTGTCTGAGTGTGCTGTAGGTGTCTGATATCCGTCGTGCTGGGCAGGGGACTTTGTTTGCTTCTGTGTATATTTGGGCATGTGTTCAGCTCTGTGTTTGTTTTTTTTTGTGTGTTGGAAATTATTGATAGGAAAGTAAGTGGAAAGAGAGATCACATGACCTGACCACCTGACCTTGAAATGGCTTCGGAGGAGTTTGACCACGCAGCGAAGGAAAAGCGACCAATGAGTTTTCAGCATATATGTGGGAGCTCCTTCAGGACAGCTGGAAGAACATCCCAGGAGGCTCCTCATGGACCTGGCATGGAGGAGACAGTAGGGTCAGCCAGTCCCTGGGGCAGTTGGGGTTAAGGGCCTTGGTCAGGGGCCCAATAGTGGGATCACCCTGCCGACCATGGGATTTGAACCAGCAACCTTCTGAGTCCCAACCCACAGAACTGCCCCCCCCCACCAACAAATTATTTAATTTGTTTAATCCTTTTTCGTCAGTGCATGATTCCATATATGTTCTTTTGTAGTTTTGATGTCTATATAAATACTCTAAAATGTTGAGAATAGTACAAATAAACCTTTATATAGGTAGGTATGTCTAAACTTTTGACTGGTATTGTACGTACATATTTTCTTGAGCAAAAGTGTCCATGAGGACGGCGTGGTGGTTCAGTATGTAGCACTGCTGTCTTGTATCTTCAATCTTGTTCCGATTTCCTCCCTTAGCCCAAAGATGTGCAATTTGCTGAATTTTAATTAAGTCACCTTCAATATATGCCCTGCAGTGGCTTACCATCCCATCTAGGATGTGATTTAGTCTTGTGTCCTGTCCCAGGCGTCAGGTCTCCCTGAAAAGGTGACCGGTTTGGAAGATGCATGAATGTCACCTGCAACAAATTCCTCCCAAAGACTTCAGTAGACGTGATTACCAAAAAATGTTATATTCCAAAAGTGATTCAATACCCTTAATTACGAGGCTATCTATTTTATATACCAAAGCCAGATGGTAATTTTCCCTCATGAGTCATTCTTCATACACTATTGAAAAATAAAATGGAAACTTTGTCATTAATCAGTTTAGGGCATAAGAGATGTGTCCACATCCCTTTGGCTGAGTATTCCACATTCATTTACTCCTTTGGGTTTTTCACATTAAATATCAGGAACTATGCATTCGCAGAATGAGTGTATTGCTTAATATCATCTTCAGGCAAGTGGGAAATATCGAGTAGCATGTTTGACTGCACTCTTGGAAGTCTGCGACTGCCAGTGATACTGACAAACACCCATAAAATGTGCCTGATTAGTTATCTTGGATAAACAGTGCAGGGCTCTGTGCTATTGTACATGAATATGACATCAGCAGAGAACATTGTACATAGTCGTTCGGTTCCTTGGGTTTCAACGTCGACTTTCAATGTCAAAAACAGTTAGTTAGTGTTAGCTTCTTGTGTGATGTATACTGCAAAATTTGCAGACATACAGTGAAACAATTTTAAGCCAGCTTGGCAAGGAACATGACAACAAACTCACAAGACAATAATGAATAAATAATGAATGCTACTAATTAATTAAAGGAAAAGTACCATAGTCTGGAAACAGAATCATGCAAGTTGAAGTCTAAAACAAATCTGCTCACTGGTATTTAACTAAATAATTTTCAATAGATGAGTTTTTGGGTAGGATAATGTTGCTTGCTTCTTCAGATTTTGACTATGACAGAAGTAACATACTGACGAAGTGGGCTTCATTGCTCTGACACTTTAAGAGAGGCGAACCTCTAGGACGTCATTTCATGACCACGTCTTTCCGACCTGCCCTTCAGCAAATGGAACAAACCCAGTCATGTTTTGAGCATCCGTCTTGTGTCACCACATATTTCATCTGGGGGCTAGGTTTCATATTTGATGTTGGATATAAAATTCTTTTCTCTGGGGCTTGGGGGGGAGGGGTGGAATGTGAAATACTTAAGGGTCAGAAATTGAAAGACACTCACTGGTTTTACTGTAGCCTGTGATTCTCTTTGGCTGGGTTTAGAACTTTTCATTTTGCTTTTTTTGTCACAGATGAAAAAAAAAGCATGTCTCACAAAAGTGAAGTCACCCGAAGTAAAATAAATACCAGACGACTGCTGGGGGGGTTCCCTCATCATGCTGTAGCTTACATGGGGTCAGTGGTTTTCAAAACCGTGCTTAAGCATGTTAAGTACACCTAATTCCATTCCGTTCGTCCTGTTTCGAATAGTGATGTACTGTCTGTGACTATTGTTATTTTTCTACAGCATGTTATTTAGGACAGATCAAGGAAGCGTTTTAGCTAACAGGAGGGTCTTGGAGAATAGTTTCTATCCAGAGAGGCCTAAGTATCACTGGGACCGAGTCATCATCTTTAGCAGAGCAGGAAGCATTGAGCCAACGCAACAGCTTCCGTGACATATTTACTTCAATCTTGTTCTCACCTACCACTGGACAGTAAGAAAAGGCAATTAGCTAACAAGCTAACAATTTTTCGTTCTCGGAACGTTTACTGAACGTTACTGTTAAGGTATGGAAACGTTGAAAGGGTCCAGTTTTCCTGATGTTCCTAGAATGTTATCCCACTGCTACAACTGCTACTACAAGTAAGACTAATAACACAAAAACAGGCAAATGGTCCTGATGTGTGATGAGGTGACCTGATAGGTCAGCCGGTGACATGGTTACTTGCACCCCTGAGGTCATGGGTTCAAGGTTGGATGATTTGTTCACATAATACATGTATAGCACTTTCATGAATTTTTTTTTATTATAAAGCGATATTTTTTTTATATTAATTGTGTTAAAGGGACGTTCAGGTAATGTTATTGCACTAACATTGACTAACATTAGTTACATTAACGTTACAATTAGAATGTTCTCTGTCACGTCTGAGAAGGCCTTTAAATAACATTAGCTAAAGTTCTGAGAACGTTCCCTCCTAGCTGGACAGTCCCTGTCATGATCATAGAGGCCATGGAGAAACCATCTAGGAAGCTCACCAGCTTGACCCTGTTCAGAATCCAAGGCCTCAACCTTATGCATGCAGGAGGGGGGCCGAATCGGGGGCTGAGATGGATGCTGAGTCCACAAAACACTCCCCAGGCAGGTGCTCTGGAAAGTTTATCTGCTCATCCCCCTGGGGCAGCATAATCTTAAGATAAATATGGAGCCCCTGACAGGAAGCACGAGGGATATGTTCTCCTCCTGAAACTCCCACACTTAATAGACTGTAGATGTTTTTGCTGTCGTGCTAATGACTTCTTTTGTCCTCCGTGTGGTAAGGCCTCCGTAGCAAAAATTCACTTCTATTTTCACGCAAGCATGAAGAAATGTATCCCAAACAGTAACTCAAACAGAACGCAATCCTGGATTTCCTTGCCTGACTTTTTTATGTCAAAGTTGGTTTTTTTTAATATGAAAAGCCTGTATGATATGGGAAGGCATGTCTGGTGCTGATGAAGGACCATGCCAGGCACTGAGGGTATCAGCTTGCTCTGAGCTGTGCTTCAGATCCACCGACGACTGATACGCCATAATGAATGCCTGCCTGATGAATGAACTGTGACATTATTGCTGCAGCAGAACGTCCTGGACTTTTCAGGAACAGACTATTTAGACGGCTTTTCAAAAGGCTGTCTGGGTCCAGGCGAAAAAGACTGAGTACCGAAAAACCACAAGATGGCACATATAAGATTCAAGATCATTATTTGCCATAAGCAAGACTTGCATTGCAATGGTTAGTCATTCGGGAACACTCAATTAGACTTAAGACAAAACAGTGTAAAAAAATACAAGACAATACAAACCAATACATAACAATGTAAAACAATACAGGGAGTGCAACAAAAACAACAGTGTAAAACAATATAAAGAGTGCAAAACAAAACAACAGTATAAAACAATACAAACAGTGCAAAACAAAACAACAGTGTAAAACAATACAAACAGTGTAAAACAAAACAACAGTGTAAAACAATATAAAGAGTGCAAAACAAAACAACAGTATAAAACAATACAAACAGTGCAAAACAAAACAACAGTGTAAAACAATACAAACAGTGTAAAACAATACAAACAGTGCAAAACAAAACAACAGTGTAAAACAATACAAACAGTGCAAAACAAAACAACAGTGTAAAACAATATAAAGAGTGCAAAACAAAACAACAGTATAAAACAATACAAACAGTGCAAAACAAAACAACAGTGTAAAACAATACAAACAGTGTAAAACAATACAAACAGTGCAAAACAATACAAGTAGTGCAAAACAATAAAAAGAGTGTAAAATAATACAAATAATGCAAAACAACAGTGCAAAACATTACAAGACAGTACAAAACAATATAAACAGTGCAAAACAAAACAACAGTGTAAAACAATACAAGCAGTGCAAAACAATAAAAAAGAGTGTAAAATAATGCAAAAGAACAGTGCAAAACAATACAAGACAGTACAAAACAATAAAATAGTGCAAAACAATACAGAACGGTGTAAAACAATACAGATCATGAAAAACCATACAAAACTAGACAATATGCAGTCAGTAAGTATTAAAATGCAGCTGTAGGAAGTACATGTGCCATGAATATGACTGTTACGTGTCGTGCAACCTGGAATGACTGAAGATCACAGCTCTTCAAAATCTCACACAGAGCCTGTTAAAGGAACAAGTTTTGGTCTCACTGATGCCTTCTGACCTTTGTAAAATTAATTAAACAAGCCAGTGAGGACTACATCAAACAGACAAGTTCATAATCAGTTCCCGTCGAAATCTGATCTCTGGAGTACAAGCTGAAGTGTGTTCTGTGTGTTTTAATGAAACACAGGATGTTTACTCAAGCCCAGTAGCTGTTACCTCGAGAGACATTATTTTAAAGCAAGAAATATATACAACCACTCGTTACTATAAATGAAACCATTTTCATTATTCCCACAATAACTAGATCAGGATTCCCACCAAATCTACACTGCTTACAATATCATTAAACAATTTGAATTTAGAAAGATGATCCCACTCACCCTTAGAGACTCATTGTTATAAATATTTGGTCAGTTGTTCATAAATTTCTTCAAACTGAAGCTCAGTGCCCAGTGAATTCTGACTGAGCTTTTTTATCTAAACAGAAATCCTGGAAGGCCTTCCTCTCTGCCCATCTGAAATCTTGAAGGTACCTTATACCTTCTGACTTTGATGACAAATATAAATGCAGATGTTAAGAGATGTCCATATGGCTGGCCTTCACACCCTGGCCAAGCTTGTTTTGAAATTCAGAGCAGTTGGATAATGGTGGTAGACCAGAACTAAACAGACAGCTTCAGATCTCAATATGGAACCATCTGTTTATATCATGTTTATCAACCTGGACCAAGCTTGGGGACAGTAGATACGGTATAGTACAGTAATAGGCACTTTCCCTCCGAAGTTCCGGAACCTAGTTCCTTTTTCTGAGTTCCTGGGCCGCCTTGACCTGAAACATTTGTATCTCCTGGCCACCTTTGTATGTCGCTTTCCCACCACACAACAGGAACTGTGATAGGTTAAGCTTATAACACACATAATTTCATATGAAACTACACTGCCACCCCAAAACAATGGAGAATGAACAGGTCGTTTTGTTAGTTATTTGGGGAATCTGTCCAAAAAATATGGGACAATTCACTCTAAATCAAAATAATACTTTATGTTTACACCCATTTCCCAGCCATGTAGGGGGTGTAGCACTCAAAGCTTTAACAGGATAGCGTATAATAGTTACAACTCATTAATTAGCCTTCATTTTACCTTGGCTACTGATAGTTCTGTGTCAGCTCTTTATCCTGAAACTGGAGTCTGTGTTTAGATGCTAATTCATCCCATGTGTTCATTGAAAGCGAAGGCCAGAAGCTGGCCCAGCCTGGCGCCCTTCGGAAGTGGCATTTAGCCATAGCTACAGCACAGAATTTTATACAGGCCTGCTACTGTGCTTCCTCATACAGTCTACAGACACCGAGGCCGAATGGGCAGGTCCAGCCAACACCAGACACATCGCAGTAGCATCAGTCAGGCGTGCGTCTGACTTTTATTTATAGCTGTAAAGCTGCAGAAAAGTGATAGCTTTTGCGTGAAATTTTGCGTGAAACATTCGACACGTTATATACTCGAGGTCCGCGTATGGTGTAGTGTTTTCCGTGCTATCCCACGGTGAAACAAAGTTGGACTTGCGTCCGTGACGTTACTACGCCGACCGGTGTCGCCGTGGGCAACAAAGCCCCTTCTGTGTGTGAACATGAGGCCCCTGCTTCCCTGTGACATTATGGAGATCACAGTGATGCTGCAGTGAGATTCCCAAGCGGTGCCTAGCAATGCAAATGCGCCTGTCTGAGTTTTAATTTGAACAGAGACTGAGACTTTGTTGTTGTGCTGAAGTATGTTCCCTGACATATAGTGCTGATAGAGAGAGAGAGAGAGAGAGAGAGAGATCCAGCCGTCTGTCATGGCTGTTTACTGAATTCGGGTCACAGAGAGCCTACGATGTATCCCGGGAGGCACAAGGCAGGGGGAGACACTTACACACACACACACACACACACACAAACATATATAAGGTATATGTTTGTGGGGACTCTCCGTTCAATCCTATGGGCAAAACCCTAATCCCACCAATGTCAACCCTAACCGTTACCCAGCCCTAACCGTAACTATAAACAACCGAACCGAACAAAATACTTATTTTTCATTTTCATTTGCATTCACGGATTTTTATAAAATTGAGTTTCCCCTTGTGGAAACCAGAAAGAAAAATGGTTCCCGCAACTTGAAGATAATAGGGTTTTATCACATTGTGGTGACATTTGGTTCCCACAATGGAATATATAACATGACCCTCCCCCCCCACACACACACACACACACACACACCTTAGAGACACCAGTTTTCCTAACTACATGTCTTTGGACTGCAACTGGAAACCAGAGAACCCAGAGGAACGATGGGGAAAATACGCAAACTCCAGAAAACGTAGAGACTCTTTCTAACATTGTTGCCTGGCGCTGATCCCCGTAGCACTGGAGCCATCGGTGAAGGACTCTGCTTAGATGACTTCCCCTTTTTCGGTTCTCATTTCCCAGCCGTCTGTGGGAGCGCGTTCTGTCTGTGCCGTCTCCCCCCGTCTTGTTAGCTTCCTGTGCGTTTTCCGTTCCACTTGGCTTCATGTCGTCCTGACGCCCTACAGCTTAGCTTGGCATGGAGTCCGACCCATTAGCAGCAGGAGAGGAGGCACCACCTCAGTTCCCAGCAACATCCCAGCCGCCCCAGCAAAACTCAAAGGAAAAGACGCCCTTATGCCCTAAACGTTCACGGCCACAAAAGTGTTTTATCGTGCTTCATTGTGTAGGTGGCCCGGAATTCCCATATCGTTTCAATTAGTCAAACTTCTATCGTTTGTATTTTATTAAAGCACGAGACAGGAATCCCAGAATGCCTTGCTCATAGTGTGTTGTAACTATGGCAAAACTCAAATACTCAAAATTTCAAATATACTACAAAATTTATTTGACTAGGGCCTTTGAACAGGAGCTGATTAACATAACCAATTAAACCACAAGCCTGCCCTTGGATCTCTGATCTTGATCACTGCATGGTGACATTTTTTGGTCTAACATTGTATAACTGGGACCAAAGAAGTAAACTTTGCAGGTGCCTGAAGCACTATTTCTTATTCAGTCGCCTGCAGCAGTTGGTGACGGTGGCAATTTTTGAGCTGATGATTGAGGCCTGACAGGTGTACATGAGCAGGGAAGGAAGGTTGTGTTTTCATCAGAAACAAATAAAGCTTCTGATCACTAACTAAAACAGTGAAGGGATTCTTTGGTGAGTTAGGGAGAGGAGCTGGGGTAGAGAGGGTTCATTTCTCACAACACTAAGGTTTCCAGTTTTGTTATTACTGCGAAGGTAAGGCTAACTCAACACACTGCAACAGTCAGTGTATTGCTCTGAGTTGACAGAGCTGGTTGCCTGCATCGTATTGGCCGAATAATGCACAGGTCATACAGTTAGCTTAAACCTAGGGTCATCATATTTGGTCAGACGAAGAAGAGGACGTGTCTGTGACTATTGAAAATTGGTATACTGGTATATTGAAAATTGATGTATTTTATTTCACTTGGTACTTCACTGTAACTTGCCACACTGGGTCATATGGGTTGCAGTGCCAAACCTGGACAAACCGCTGATTTTTTTTGAAAACCTGCCCAGACGTGCCCAGGGAAACCGGGACATATGGTGACCCTAGACAAACCACACAGCTGGACATCGAGACTCCATTACAGAGTCATTGGAACCTCATCTATAGTCCTGCTTCTAGCACGCTTCACTCACGGCCCCGTGCGTTGTAGGTAAACCATCCAATAAGATGCAAGGATGAAGACGTTTCCAGAACATACAAAAGACGTCTACGTTTTAGGAAGTTGATCCTCCAAAAAGAAACTCTTCGAGTATTTTAGGTTTGAGGAACATTCATATTACTGTCTCGCAATCCTCGGACCTCTTGAATTACTTGCTCTCTGTATGTCTGCTTACTCCGTGGGGATGGGAAGGTTCTGTTGTAGGTCTCTATAAGTTCACCGTATAGAGACAGAAAGACTCAGAAGGAGTTTCTATCCCCAGGACATTCGACTCCTCAATCAGGACACGCCCCTCTCTCTATATATGGCGTTATGGTTATAGTATTATTATAGTACTTTTATACTATACTGGAGTAGCAACCATCTCAGCGTCTCATACTCATTGTCATCTTTCCATACAATGCACTTTAACTGTATAACTTATAACTGCATATCGCACATCTGTAAATCTGTTTCAAATCCGTTTTATATTTCGTATATATCCATATGATATTCAAAGTTCTATTTTAATATTTTATTTATCTGTCCTTTCTATTTCCTTTCATATCCTTTGTAACAGTTGCACAGTCAAAACATGCAGTGATTTCACTGCATGTTGTACCTGTATGACTATGCATGTGACAGTTAAAGAATCTTGAATTTTTACCTGTTGTATTTATCTGTGTTTGCTGGAATGGTTGTCATGCATTGTGTGCATTACCACCCCCAATTTAACAAGAGTTTATAAAGACCAGCTTCTGTGTGGCTAACTCACTGTTAAAGCATTATGATAAGAGAAGGGAAAAGATAGGGGGGGCGGATTATTTTTAAGGTGGCCATAGCGACCCCTGGGTACTCGTCCCCCCCCCCCCCCCCCCCCCCCAGAAACACCATCGATGGGGCATGCTGGGTATCCTGCCACACAAATCCGATCTAGCAAATACAAAGGACAAACCAGAGGAATTTTAATCCTGCAAGAATTTCCATTAATCACCATAATCCGCGGGTATCAACGGAGAATAAATGATGGCGTCCTGCAGCGGGGTTTCTGTATGGACCGTGGGGAGACGTGCCGCATGCATGATGTGGGATCTTAGTGACTGCAGGACGCAGAGGAATCCAGCGGGGGCTGCTGCTGGCGCACTGAGTGGGCTGACTGGCCCGGGGGGGGGCTGGCCGACCGTGCCCAGCTGGGTTCCACGCTCCTGCACCCACGTGCCAAGGCGTGCCCCCGCCCATCCACCCCCATCCCCTGCTGAACTAGGCTGCTGCAGATTAATGCATGGGCTATTCACGGCTACAGCGCAAAGCCTTTGCAAAATCAGGGGGCCCACCCCTCCTCAGAGAAAACGTAACAGTGAGACTTATTAAATCTGGCTGATTGATTTGCCAATCCCGCCCCCGATCGACAAACTTTACTGACAGCCAACACACGCCCCCCCCGCCCCCAAATTGGTGAGTTCTACCACCAAAACTGTCAACACTGTGTTAACTACTACTGTATACTGACGTATCATTTTAAATTTGGTTTCATTTCTCTTTATGCTTCAGCATCTCTTTCGGGCCCCCGGCGAGGTTAATCCGCCCCTGGATATGAGAGCGGAGGAATGACAGAAGCACGTATAAGATTGAGGGGAAAAGCTGATTGACTCCTCAAAAGTTTGCGCTGGATCATCGTTACAATTATAGTATATAATTTTAGTATATTTTGTCGCAGTATTTGAAGTGCAAGACAGTGATCGAATAGGAGTCAAATTATATGTCTCTCATATGTGTAACACAAGCTGTTTTCCTTTCCTTTTTTTCCAAGCAAACCCAAACTGCTTCCCTATTCAGTCGGCCCTGGGTGCTGCTGGAATGTCTGCTCTTGACTGCCATCTTCAGTCAATATGGTGGAATTGTTTCAGACCGCCTTCTGATCCAGAACATCCCTTTGTGCGGCAATTGTGTATAGGTTCTCCAATCATTTTTAATCCTGGTTTATAGAACGATCATCATTTTTAATCCTGGTTTATAGAATGATCATGCATGGGAAAGATAAACGCTGCACTTTTGAATGTCTTTAGCAAAAGACTGGTTTTTAAATCGGTGACACCCTTCTAAATATGTGCATCAGTTACTGAAAATGAAAATGTCTAACGCTTAATACTTCAGCATGTGAATAAGCTTAATTATGATGAGCACGAATCTAGTTTCAGGTAAAAGGGTATTGCGAGGAGGACCACGTGCCTATTAATCAGCTCAATTACTGCATCAATATGAAAAACAAAAAACATTATAGGTGATTTCTATTGTTCTTTGTTTTTTTGTGTAGCATTGCACTTATTTCATGTTATATGTGCCTGTTATATGTTTGGTTAGTAGAATTTCTGATCAATGTGCCCTTTAGAAAGTAGGTCAGGTTTAGATGTGATGTAGCATTACCGCAGTTCATTTGGACACCACAAGGGGGGCGCTGGTCAGGGGGTGGGGTATTTTTCTTCGGTATGATTTTGCACCGTGTACTTACATATATGAGCATGACCGAGGAGAGGGTCTTATAGGAATGAGGTTACAGCAGAGCTTTGTGTGGACCACCGCTGGCAATGGGCTGGTGCATTAGGGGGATTTTCAGCGGCTCTTTCCATACCGCTGTCCCCGTTTGCCACCATGTCTGACCCCAAGATACAATGGCAGGATGCTGTGTGGGAGGCGGCTCAAGGTGAAGGCTGGGGTTTTCCGGAAGGTTCCAGTATGATCGGGGTTCATCAGTCTATTTTGGAAGTGTATAACATGCTGCTGTTTTGACTGTGATTTTGAGTATATGACATTGATGTTTTCACTGTATGAGTACATGTTGCCACGCCCCCCCCCCCAGTATTTAAAGCATGAAGCACGTTCTATATGTTTTATATCATTTTTCATTTGGTGTTTCCAAGTGCTAATTGGCACTATTATAGCACGATTGTCACTAGTATACAAAGACAGATAGACTTTGGAAACACATCGAAATGCACAATCAGAGAACCAAACAAAATACCGTAATGACAGCTGTAAATAGGCAGCAAAAGTCACTGTGATATTCAGCTACATTACAATCATGAAAGCGATATCTAAACATCTCGTACAACATATCTTGTATCAGGAGACCAGTCATAGAACATGTTTCCCCTACATAATCGCACAGGTCTTTCCCAGCAATAGATGGCATCATAGTTTCAAGGCTTTTAACGTGTCTATTCAGCCAGTTCTCAGCTGCCCTGCAGTGGGACAGTATCTTTCAATCTCACCCGGCTGAGGCAAAGCATGTGTCCATCAAAAACCTTCCAGTAGTGAGAGTCGGCCATTTACAAAAAGGACTTTGTTCATCACTGTGCTTTTATAAAATACTGCAGCAGCAAAATTGCAGGCAAATTAGTGTCTTATTATTCTGTGATTTGCCTGTATTTTGCTTTAAACCACATTTGCCTGAAGTCAATTAAAACAACATTTAACAAAAACGGGAACATAGAATCTTCTGTACCATGTACAACGTTTGCTGCGTTATGCTAATTGAACAAATGCGGTTTTACATTTATATATACAAAGTTAACCAATCAAAAGACCCCCCCAGAACTCTGGCAGAAAGAGAACCACAGAATTCCTGCGGGTCAGGTTACAGCCGGGTAAACCGAAAGGCTCACAGCAGTGACTTCCAGTGGCACACTTGGAAGTGAATTTTGTGTAAATGGCTGCCTTTTTGAAAACGACACCCCCTGCAAAAAAATTAAAAAATTAAAATGACAGCACGGAAAACCCCTCTTTCTCCATTTATTAAAAAAACTAAACGAGCCCAGGGGTCAAAAGGTCAGCGCTCTCTGCACTCCGTGACCCCACACTGCAGCGAATGTCGGGTAGAATATTCCGGCGAAGTGCGGGACAGAGCCAGGGTCCAGTCCCAGGGGGGGCAGGCGTGCCCCCCTCACAGGGCTGATATGGAGCCGTGGCTCATGTCCATAAGGCAAATAGAAAAAAGCAGAGGAATAAGAAACAGACACTTGTGTAAATGGGATCATCAATGTTACAGAGGGAGAGACCACTCCCTTTCATAAAAGAGGGGTCACACGGTTTGGACTGTACCACCCGCCATTAACTCAGAAAGTCAGAACATCGTGTTTCTTGTCCTATTTTGTCTACAAATAAATTATACACAGATACAAAGCAAGTAAAATGCACCACACTCATGTGCATGGAGACCCTATATAGCATTAATACTTATAAACACATGGGGTAAATTTGCCAAAATTCTAGGTATTTTGTTGTAATTGTTCTAGAGGAATGACATGCTTTTTGACAGTTTTATTTGGTTTCCCATTCTCTTGGATTAAAACACAGAAGACTGAATACATTTTAAAGTACATTTGTCATTGTCATATTTGTGTCTCTCACCCCTTGAATGTGTTTATGGTCTGCAGTGAACAGTCCTGATTCTAGAGGACGCCTTTGGACCAGCAGATACACAAAAATGCAGCGAGGTTACCACAGAATAACGCGGCTGTATGCCCCGGTTCCATCTCTGTCAGTCAGGCCGGACCACCAGCCACGATAGAGGAGATGCCATCTTCCACCTGCCAGTCAGACAGGATTTCGAAGAACATAAAGGCGGAATTGTCCTTCGCCAGACCAATGGTCCACAAAACCATTATAAACCATAGTTTATAAGAGGCGTTATAACTAAATTAATCATAGAGGTATCAAGGATTAGGTTGCAGACACTAATGGAGAAAATGCAGCCAAAAAGCAGGTCCAGGCATCACTTCTAACAAATTTGAGCATTAATTAGTTTTCATGGTTTTTTTCTGAGCTTATGATGACTGAATGACCTGAAGACAAGCAAGGTGGGGGCAGGGAGAGGGGGAGGCTGGTGTGAGTATCAGCCATCACATCTCCTAGTGGGAGTCAGACAAGGCGGTACAGCAGGGTTCCCCACCCAAATACTGGGGGTAGGACCTGTATGTATGCTGGCCTTTGTCTCGGCCACGTAAAGAGAAAAAATCCAAACCACGTGTTGATGGGATTGCATCCACGCTGCCGGGTAACGGTAACAAAAGTGCCATTCTGGTCTGCGAAACATGTGTCCTTCTTTCGTGCGAATGCCGCTCTTCAAAGATCCTCGCCCGTCAGCCAGGAGCGTGGAGGTCTGTGTGGGCCCCACGCTGATCTTCCCTCACCCCCGAGTGCGTCTCCATCACACGATGACACCCAAACCCTCTGAAGTGACTCTTCCCACAGAGCTCAGGCCACCGCCCACGCAGCGGAGGAACTGGACCCCCCTTTAGCCCTGGGCTGGGGGCTTCGCGCCGGCAGATAAAGGTCTTGTGCTCGATATACAAGTTTGGACAACTTCACCTGGCCTAAGAATATCACGCACCCAACGGGGAGGAAATGATGTGTGTGTGTGTACACTGTGTTTTCAATGCTGCCAGCCTAACATCATGCTGAGATTGGGTCGCATTTTCTTCTTGAGCAGCTGCGAAGCCTCATATGGGTCAGAGCCCCTCCAGAGCCGGCGGATTTAGGGGCTTTGCTGCAGTGATATGATTATTCTACCAGCCACGGGATTCAAACCCACAACCTTCTGTATAGTGGCATGGGTCCCTCACCCACTTAGCTGCACACTGTCCCTGCTTTTTATAAGTGCTTTTCCTTCATTTATATTAGGAGAACCAGAATGAACCAGTTGAGCTTTAATACAGGTAATTAAAATTAAAATATTCATAAAACAGACATAAACACTGGCAGATCAATCACAAATGCAGGCTGACCTGCTTTATGAGTTCATTTTGGCCCACTGTTATAGATTCACTGTGATGGGATATGAAACGGTATCAGCTGGGGTCTATTTAGTTCCTGAACCCCCGTGACCCCTGAACTGAGGGGGAAATCCGGCCACACAGCACCAGCACAAGTCTGATCTTAGCCCAAAGTCTCTGATCGGTGTTGTTGACCCACAAGCACCACAGCTCCCCCCCCCCCTGCCAAACCCCCATCTGGAGCAGAAGTCTGAGACTTCAGTCGGGCTTGAAACTGGACCCGACTTGAAACAGACCCGAGACAGACCTGAGACACTGGACAGTAATAAAAAAATGACTTGCAAAATGTTTTGCAAACCAACACAAGTTGTTTTTGTCCTCTATTTGTTCTGCTGATAGATGGTCTTTGCTTGTGCTCCGCTTTCGCCGTGTCGGAGTCTGAGATGAACCCTGAGATGCTAATTAGACCAAGCTAATCTCATCTTATGACGGTATCTTTAATGGTGCCGTACAGTCTTAGCTCATTCTATCAGGTCCATTTCAAAGGCTCTTAGCCGTGTTCAGATCGACTGAAGTGGAATTAGCATTTATTTAAATCAGCAGTACACCAAGTCAAATGTCTGCTTTGCAACAAGACAGTGTTATGAACCAGGCTGCCTCGGGAAACAGAACGGTCATTTTTTTTCAGCAGAGGACACGCATAATCATCTCTGTCTCCGTCTCCGACCGCTCAAACAGACGCCTCTTCAACATTGTTTTTTGTTCCAGAAAACTGTCTCCACGACTTCCCCTGAGTTCTCTTTGATTGTGCTTTGCCGGCTTATCATAACAAGACAGGCTATTCAATTTCACAAAGAGATAGAGCAAGACTGATGAAAAGAGGACCTGTGTTGTATAGGAATACCCCAGCTAATGGCTACGAAATGGAAAGACAGGAAATTCTGTATGCATATATGCAAGCATGTGACTGCAAAAAGTAATTTGTAATAAATGTCTCATGAAAAACATTCCTAAACAATAAAAATAAATAAATTTGATATTGATCAGGCCTTCAAAATGCATGTTTTAACTATGGAGGCTGAGTGATCTGTTAAACAGTAAATACATCTTTCCTTAGCGCTGTATATTATTGTAACTTGTGAACAATGGACCGATGAATGCTGCAGGGTAAATCATTAATGTAAGTAACACTCATATCATCTGTTTGCAGTCAGGAATGTTACCACTTTTGTAATGTTTATATCTGCTTTTACAGAATTGGTCTGAAACACAAATGTGTTGAAGAATATCCTAAACATTCTGTTGTCAATAGCTTTACATTTCAGCATATTAAAAAAATGTATTAATTAATATTTCCTCCATTACCTATTTTCAGCACATTGGTTAGTTGAAGTACTGCATGAAAGGGAGAGTGTTGATTTGTTTGGTGTGATAATTCCCACTGAAATCCAACCAAGAACTTGGCAAGAAAAGACTGCAGTGAAAATAAAAGTGTTACTTTGCACATTCTGAGCAAACCCAGGCAGAACATAAAATCAGCATCTTCCGCTCATAGGAAATATTTCAGCCTCATTGCATGGATCCTGGGTCAGGGTAACGGGCTCACTGCATGGATACTGGGCCAGGATGACGGACTGATCGCATGGATACTGGGGCAGGGTAACGGACTCACTGCATGGATACTGGGCCAGGATGACGGACTGATTGCATGGATACTGGGGCAGGGTAACGGACTCACTGCATGGATACTGGGCCAGAGTAACGGGCTCACTGCATGGATACTGGGCCAGGATAACGGACTGATCACATGGATAATGGGGCAGGGTAATGGGCTCATTGGATCCTGGGTCAGGGTAATGGGCTCACTGCATGGATACTGGGCCAGAGCAACGGGCTCACTGCATGGATATTGGGCCAGGATAACGGACTGATCGCATGGATACTGGGGCAGGGTAACGGGCTCACTGCATGGATACTGGGCCAGAGCAACTGGCTCACTGCATGGATACTGGGCCAGGATAACAGGGTCACTGCATGAATTCTGGGCCAGGATAACGGACTGATCGTATGGATCCTGGGTCAGGGTAATGAGCTCACTGCATGGATAATGGGCCAGGGTAACGGGCTCATTGGATACTGGGTCAGGGTAACGGGCTAACTGCATGGATACTGGGCCAGGGTAACGGGCTCATTGGATACTGGGTCAGGGTAACGGGCTAACTGCATGGATACTGGGCCAGGGTAACGGGCTCATTGGATACTGGGTCAGGGTAACGGGCTCACTGCATGGATACTGGGCCAGGATAACAGGGTCACTGCATGAATTCTGGGCCAGGATAACGGACTGATCGCATGGATCCTGGGTCAGGGTAATGAGCTCACTGCATGGATACTGGGCCAGGGTAACGGGCTCATTGGATACTGGGCCAGGGTAACAGGCTAACTGCATGGATACTGGGCCAGGGTAACGGGCTCATTGGATACTGGGCCAGGGTAACGGGCTAACTGCATGGATACTGGGTCAGGGTAACGGGCTAACTGCATGGATAATGGGCCAGGGTAACGGGCTAACTGCATGGATACTGGGCCAGGGTAACGGGCTCATTGGATACTGGGTCAGGGTAACGGGCTAACTGCATGGATACTGGGTCAGGGTAACGGGCTAACTGCATGGATAATGGGCCAGGGTAACGGGCTAACTGCATGGATACTGGGTCAGGGTAACGGGCTAACTGCATGGATACTGGGTCAGGGTAACGGGCTAACTGCATGGATAATGGGCCAGGGTAACGGGCTAACTGCATGGATACTGGGCCAGGGTAACGGGCTCATTGGATACTGGGTCAGGGTAACGGGCTAACTGCATGGATACTGGGCCAGGGTAACGGGCTAACTGCATGGATACTGGGTCAGGGTAACGGGCTCACTGCATGGATACTGGGCCAGGGTAACGGGCTAACTGCATGGATACTGGGCCAGGGTAACGGGCTCATTGGATACTGGGCCAGGGTAATGGGCTAACTGCATGGATACTGGGTCAGGGTAACGGGCTAACTGCATGGATAATGGGCCAGGGTAACGGGCTAACTGCATGGATACTGGGCCAGGGTAACGGGCTCATTGGATACTGGGTCAGGGTAACGGGCTAACTGCATGGATACTGGGTCAGGGTAACGGGCTAACTGCATGGATAATGGGCCAGGGTAACGGGCTAACTGCATGGATAATGGGCCAGGGTAACGGGCTAACTGCATGGATACTGGGCCAGGGTAACGGGCTCATTGGATACTGGGTCAGGGTAACGGGCTAACTGCATGGATACTGGGCCAGGGTAACGGGCTAACTGCATGGATACTGGGCCAGGGTAACGGGCTAACTGCATGGATACTGGGTCAGGGTAACGGGCTAACTGCATGGATAATGGGCCAGGGTAACGGGCTAACTGCATGGATACTGGGCCAGGGTAACGGGCTCATTGGATAATGGGCCAGGGTAACGGGCTAACTGCATGGATACTGGGTCAGGGTAACGGGCTAACTGCATGGATACTGGGTCAGGGTAACGGGCTAACTGCATGGATAATGGGCCAGGGTAACGGGCTAACTGCATGGATACTGGGCCAGGGTAACGGGCTCATTGGATACTGGGTCAGGGTAACGGGCTAACTGCATGGATACTGGGCCAGGGTAACGGGCTCACTGCATGGATACTGGGCCAGGATGACGGACTGATCGCATGGATACTGGGGCAGGGTAACGGGCTCACTGCATGGATACTGGGCCAGGATGACAGACTGATTGCATGGATACTGGGGCAGGGTAACGGGCTCACTGCATGGATACTGGGCCAGGATGACAGACTGATTGCATGGATACTGGGGCAGGGTAACGGACTCACTGCATGGATACTGGGCCAGAGTAACGGGCTCACTGCATGGATACTGGGCCAGGATAACGGACTGATCACATGGATAATGGGGCAGGGTAATGGGCTCATTGGATACTGGGTCAGGGTAACGGGCTAACTGCATGGATACTGGGCCAGGGTAACGGGCTCATTGGATACTGGGCCAGGGTAACGGGCTCACTGCATGGATACTGGGTCAGGGTAACGGGCTAACTGCATGGATACTGGGTCAGGTTAACGGGCTAACTGCATGGATAATGGGCCAGGGTAACGGGCTAACTGCATGGATACTGGGCCAGGGTAACGGGCTCATTGGATACTGGGTCAGGGTAACGGGCTAACTGCATGGATACTGGGTCAGGGTAACGGGCTAACTGCATGGATAATGGGCCAGGGTAACGGGCTAACTGCATGGATACTGGGCCAGGGTAACGGGCTCATTGGATACTGGGCCAGGGTAACGGGCTAACTGCATGGATACTGGGTCAGGGTAACGGGCTAACTGCATGGATAATGGGCCAGGGTAACGGGCTAACTGCATGGATACTGGGCCAGGGTAACGGGCTCATTGGATACTGGGTCAGGGTAACGGGCTAACTGCATGGATACTGGGTCAGGGTAACGGGCTAACTGCATGGATAATGGGCCAGGGTAACGGGCTAACTGCATGGATACTGGGTCAGGGTAACGGGCTAACTGCATGGATACTGGGTCAGGGTAACGGGCTAACTGCATGGATAATGGGCCAGGGTAACGGGCTAACTGCATGGATACTGGGCCAGGGTAACGGGCTCATTGGATACTGGGTCAGGGTAACGGGCTAACTGCATGGATACTGGGTCAGGGTAACGGGCTAACTGCATGGATACTGGGCCAGGGTAACGGGCTCACTGCATGGATACTGGGCCTGTGTCTGTGTATGATGTTGTTGAGAAGCAGCATATTGCCAAACCATACTGATCTCTAATGCAATCCCTCTGGCTGATGTAACAGCAGGAAATAAGCACTAGCAAGAAGAACAATGCCAAGATCGCTATGTATCCCATACCAGACGACTGCAGTACATCATTTACAAATCTGAGTGCAGTTTGGCTCATTTGCATACCTAAACTGTCCATAGTGTATTTGCCTTGTGATGGACTGGCATCATATCCAGGCTTCGTACTGTCCGGCCATGACCCTTTACCCGCTGGACGGATGCTTAGATTTAGTTTATATTATGGTATAACAGGGTTTCAAGTGGAAGCATTTTAACTGCAATGATCTGCAATACATCCATATTCTGAACATGCACAGGTTTTTAATAATATGTCAATATGTATTACATGTATTACTGTATGCAGTACTGATGGAATATCCGCTATAGATATGGCTTTGATTGCCAAATTTATACTTCGAATATCACAAGTTTTCTTATGAAGTTGAGACTTATTTTCTCTGGCTTAAACTTGCAAAACCATTTGTTACAATCATGTATCTGAATTTCTTTGTTGCTTTTTTCGTCACGCCATGACTATAAGCTACTTCGTCACACTCCGTGGAAAAGACTGGTGGTGTTTTATGTTCCGAGGGACAGGGCAGTAACACAGATCCCTGTCGTGCCACGGCCGTAAACAGCTCGTCATGCAAAGAAGTTAGAGGTTCCATAGGTGGGGGGTGCAGTAACGTTTGTTTGAGGAGCAGAGAGATTTCGCTTCGGCAGGACTACAGCCCCCGCTGATTGGACGGTCATGAAGGCGATCTGGCCTCTGTCTAGCTTAAGTCAGACGACAGGACGGGAATGGTTATTCCTTTGGATCGCAGTAGCCGATAAGCAGCAGGAAGGAAGGAGATCTTAGACTGTGTCTTTTCAAAATAACCAGACTCACATCCGCAGGTTCAAAAGGAGAAGGAAAAAAAATATCCAGAAAGCTGCGGTGCTCTCAGAGCAGGGGACTTCATTAGGAAATGTATTCATTTCACAGTCAGTCTCGCGGCACTTTTAACTAGCTTTGTTTTCATATTCTGCAAAGGGACTGGGTGGGGTTATGTTCTTTACTTTATAAAAGGCTGGCCATATTTATGCCTTTTAAGTCATGGTTTGAAATTAACTGACAAAAAAAATGATTACCTTTCCCAATATGGCTAAGTACTAGTATTCATTTCCAAGACCAGTAATTTCACAGCATAATATAGACTCCCATATACACAGTTTACTCGATCATTTTTAGGGAAAAAACGGCCAATTCCTCTGGAAAAATGGAATATTGTTTTCGTTTTCCAGGACCAGAATAGTCCTTTTGGTATAGCCCAGAAAGGTCAGGAATGGTATATTGGAATCTTTCGATCTTAGCCCCTGTCTTACATTCCAAAGTATGCATCTTGTTAACAATGGATAATTACCCAGAATGCCCCTGTCTCCCATTATACAAGTCCTGGGAATTTGGGAATCATCTCAGCTAAAGGAGAAAAGTAGAGCTGACAGTAGCTACAAATCAGAGAGCTACGGCTTTTTTCGTATATATGGTGTAATGGGCACTAAACCAGAGGATATGGATGTTTAGCACAAAGGGCCAGACTAACAGCACAAAGGGCAACCCGCTAACAGAACAGGCAAATGCTCGTTTACAGATGTCAGATATGCTGGATCTGGAAAAGCCGTTCAGACTCTGCTCAGACAGCGACGCTCACCAGCACTTACTGATTTTCAGAACATGAATTTAAAAAAAATGACAGACAGCTTATACATATTTTTTCACCGTAAAGGTTGTTGTTAATAATTTGCCGTGTGGCATACTCTATATAGATCTGTTCAGCTGACCTCCGCGTTTCAAATGTTGAAACTCCGGTGCAGTGTTGCCTTCAGACTGAATACCAATGACATCTACTGCCCTCTGCTGGAATAAATCCTGAATTACTCTAAAATCGTGGAAAGGCATTTATCATGCCTCGTGACATCCTGGAGAGTTTGTTTCGAAATTTAAATTTTTGTTAATGCAAATCCAGATTATCTGAATACATGCAGCATTTAGACAGGGCCAGGAAGGTCATTATGGCTAAGTAACTGAATACGTGAGATGTGTGATCTAAGTGAATGCAAACATGGGGTAATTATTAGTGCCATATATAGTGGTTCTAGCATCTCAGAAACAATCTCCTTGGGGTTTTTATGCACTACAGTGTCTAGTGCACCGCTATTCAAATCACGGTCCTCAAGGTCCGAGCACTGCTGATTTTCCAGCCTTCATTATCTGTGAGCCTGGTCTGAGGCCTCTGGCCAATCAGAATCAGTAATTATTAAACTAACTACCTGGGAGAACTGAAAACAAGGCCTGGATTTGGAATCGAGGGCCAGATTTGGAGAACCCTGCACTAAGGTTTACAGAGAACGATGTGATGAACTAAAAAACACTGAAAATGCCTAGTTACACGTCAGAGGAGAATGAGGGTATATCGCCAGCGTTTTATTACCAGTATCTGTTATGTTGTAGTGATATTGCCATTTTTGTGTTTCTGCTTTTTCACAGAAGGTACATCACATGATTTGAATCATTGCTGCAATTAAAGGTCAGCGCTCTGGTTTCAGATGTATTTTTGATTTCTTGGTATTTCGCTTGCAAACATTCAGTGGCTGCTGTATGCATATGCGCGGCTGCCAGGCCCGTTGTGGGCGGACAGACAGGACAATGCGTCTGCAGGAAGTCCACGGGACAAGCAGCCCGTCTGAAAAGAAAGCGTCCGGCTGCGAAGGCTGCAGCTCGACATGCACCTCCTCACACGTTGCCTCTTCATCCGCATCCTGCTGAACAAGCATTCACAGTGAACTGTGCACTTGCGACAGTGCGCTCTGAGTGTCCCGCTTCCGTCCATCTGGGCACAGGTGGGGGCCCCAAGTGGGGAAATCAAAACAAAGGACTACCTCAGAAACCCACTTCCTCTTTCACGCTGCGTTTACGGTACCCTGTCTTTCTTTTGGTCTTTTTTAGGCATTATGCACACGTACCTTAAAACTAGCCTTAACCGGTTAATGTGAAGAGAAAACAGCAGCACAGGAAGATGCAGGGGCCTGCAGATGTGCACAGGCAGACTCCAGAAGACACTGAAGATGGGGCTAGAGAAGTTTCGCTTGAGCATGTATTACCGATACGCTCGGTATCATTATCGTTATACGCTCAGTATCGTTACAAGCTCGGTATCATTATACGCTCAGTATCGTTACACGCTCGGTATCATTATACGCTCGGTATCGTTATACGCTCTGTATCGTTATTGTTACATGCTTAGTATCGTTATACACTCGGTATAGTTATCATTATAAGCTCTGTATCATTATACGCTCGGTATCATTATCATTATATGCTCAGTATCGTTACACGCTCGGTATCGTTACACGCTCGGTATCATTATCGTTATATGCTCGGTATCATTACACGCTCGGTATCGTTATACGCTCGGTATCGTTACACGCTCGGTATCGTTATATGCTCGGTATCGTTATATGCTCTATAGCATTATACACTCGATACGTTATACACTCCGTCACACTTTGATAGGAATGTACCAGCATTTCGGGTCACTTTATGGAAAAGGCACGTCTGAAAGTCTGAAGTTTGACCTGAATCTATGACCAGATTCACACAGCTAATGGATCTGTATGACACGTGGAAGGGTAAGAATAGGGACTTCATTTGGGTGTGGCTTTAAGAAAGTGACGGACAAAAAAAAAAGAGAGAACCAATGAAAATTGCAGAAATATTCAGGGATAACAAACAGACGTCAGGTCTCAGACAGGGGTTCAACTGAGAGAATGGATATCAATAACTAAGTGTCACAAAGACAAACAGACGTTCATTTATGGTTATCAGTAAGTAGGTGCAGGTGAATGGAGCTGCCACCTGTCACCCCCCCACACCCGACCTTATATAAACCTCTAAGCCTTTGGCCTTCTAATCTACATACAACTGCACTGACCAGAATAATTCAGCTCATCAGTTCAAAATAATTCTGATACAATGTTTACAACAGTCAGTAGGAAGGTTCAGCAAACCATCATGTCACTTTTACTCTATAATTGTGTTTTTATCCTTTATGATAATCTAAACCTGCTGAATTACATACAAATCACTTTCTCACTTTATATCTTTTCAGTAAGATTAATGTGGACTTTTTACAATATATGCACAGTACTTTGATGATAAATACAAAGGGGAAGACAGTATTATCACAGGGACAATCAGAAAGTCGCAACTTGCAGTTAACAGGGCAATTTGCACGGCAACTACTCACTACAGTCACTTTCCACATGGAAAATGGAGAATTTGAGAAGCGATCTGTGAAGATCAGTCACGTCACCTGACATGCTTTCAAACCAGTGCTTCTCTAACCCAGTCCTTAGGGACCGCTAGACGGTCCACGTTTTTGCTCCCTCCCAACTCTCAGGGTATTTAGTGGGAGCAAAAACAGGGGCTTTCTGGGGAGTCCCCGAAGGACTGGTTTCAGAAACACTGCCCTACACGATCGCTACAAGAGACTCGCGCAGGAAATGCAGGCATGCGTCTGCAGATTTCACAGGTAGCATGGCAGGAAGCTGTGGCTTAGTTACTGATAAACCTTCATTCATCTTATCAGCCGACGTCTTCTGGGCCCTTCTGCAGAGGCATCTGTGCAGCTGAACCGTCTGACATCCTGCCAGATAGCAGCAACGCTGCCGGGGGCTGCTGAATAGGCCAAAGCCTGAGTCCGGAATGCGGTCCACGGGTTTTAATGTGGCCGACCCCATCGACCTGACACGCAGACACACCTTGTGGTGGTGGTGGAGGGCGGGGGGGGGGGGGGCTTTCCTCTGTCACCCAGTCCCCAAGGTTTGCGCCACTCACATAGTTTCCTAGCCGTTAGCCAGATGCCCGAGGTTGGCACAGAGTGAGTCTGTTCTTCTCGTACGAATGGTGTCCATTTGACTAGACAAGGACCAGTTTGCATAAAAGAAATTAAGTCTGAGAGATAAGCGAGATCTTCGGAGTTTTATCAACACTAACCAATCTGACCAGTCACACCATCGTGGAGTAGGACCGCAGCGTCTTATCAGGGGCTGCCGGGCAGTCCCCGTTTGTGAAACGCAATCCCAGCATGCACGGCGAATTCCGCGTGCCATCATGCAGCTGGGCGTGCCGTGGAGGCGGGGCACTGGAGGCCTCTTCCAGGGCAGAGTCCAGGCTCTGGCAGCGTGACTGGGCCTTCCCGTGGGGACGGAGGGCGGAGTCCTGGAGCAGCTCGGCCGCCGAAGCCCGTAGCTGGGGGTTCCTGTCCAGGGCGCGGCCCAGGAAGCCACGCAGGGCGGCGCTGCAGGCATCCGCGATGTCCTCTAGGGGCGGGGCCTGTTTGTGAATCTGGGGGGTGGGGGGGTGGGGGCAACAGCAGACATTAGAGGCTGGAGTTGCGGGATCGATACGGGCGATGGCAGGCATCCCCATACCAACTCAACAGTGATTTTTCAGGTTCTTCTTAGTGTCGCGGAACGAAAACCGCACACTGCTGTTCTGTGAAACAGAGACATTGTGTTCGCAGTACCGCGGCAGAACGACCACAGGCACCGCACAGAGACTGCAGAATTAAAACTTCGATCTAAGAAAATGGGGTAACCCGCGAGATCCGGATCGCTGAGTCTTCAAAATAAATCGGCACCTTTTTTCATGTTAGAAAATGTACACGAAGCGTAGAGCGTGTGGGGGCTTCTGTCTATCTTTCACTTGTGGTCAGAGGTGAGATTTCAAAGAAACTCACCCCATCTTGCTTCTAATTATTGCTTTTCTTTCAAAACTACTCCCTGACATCTCCACAGCCAAAAGGACATGCACAGTATAGACCATCAGCAGACCAACTGAAAGTAAAATACTCTTCACATCACTCTCTTTATGGTAATGTACTAAAATATTATTAAATAAAAAGGCACAATATCACTGACAGGAGATAACTGACAGAGTATAAAAAGTGCACAGTACTGTTTAATACTGGCAATAAACACATTACCTCACTGTGTAAATTCTGTTATAAAATGTAATATTGTACAAATTAATACTCAGCACATCATTGTCCTAGGGATTCAGTCTGAAACTGTAAATTAGTTGCTTTGTTGTTGATTTTTTCCAAACTGGCTTACAGTATATGTACAATGCCTGGTCAAAAAAAAAAAGTCACGCACTTTAATATTCTGTTGGACCACCTTTAGCTTTGATGATGGTGCACATTTGTCTACGTAACATCTCAACATTTTTCTCATCCATGTTTGCGTTCATTTCCTGCCGAGATCCTGTATCGATGAAAAGCGAGTTGAACCACTTTAAACGCTTCTTCAGCACATCTCAAAGACTTTCAGTGGGGTTAAGGTCAAGACATGTGAAATTGGTTCCTCGTGCTCCCTGAAGCACCCTTTGACGGTTGGAGCCCTAAGAATCTCGGCATTATCGTCCTGGAATACGCCCGTGCCGTTAGGGAAGGAAAGATCCATTGGTGGGATACCCTGGTCATTCAGGACATTCAGGCACTCAGCTGAGCTCTAATAATGATCCAATCACTGTCACTGTTTCTTGCTCGCTTAACTTCAAACAGTGACTTTTTTTTTTTTTGGCCAGACAGTGTAGCTAGTTCAATAAAACCATTAAGATTAAACGTCCAGTTAGATGTTAGCATTGCTTGCCCTTAACCACATGGACAGCCGCTGCTGCCTGTTTCATCTGACCCCTACTTGGTCAGTACTGGTGGCCCAACACGGGATATTCAGACCCCCCCGGGAAGAGCGGGAATGTAGTGAGGACACCTACTATATAGAGGTAGGAGGGGTAGGCCGATGGGGGGTATCGGCGCACCCAGGGGGGGTGTCCCGTCTGCATGTGGATGATAGAGGCCCCCAAACTGTAGACGTCAGCCTTGGTATTGTGACCCCGGCACAGCACTACCTCCGGACTCATGTAAAGCTGCAGAAAGACAATAACCGTACAGAACAGTCTGCCAGACGTCCAGCACAGGATCTACACAAAGCCGGCGCCATCTTTAAGGGCCCCAGCCATGCCAGCCACAACCTGCCCTCACTGCTGACTCCACAGGAGCTTCCACCTCAGGCAGTGAGCCCACTCAACACAGACACCCTTCATCTGCACATTTTAAATTCGCTTATTTTATTTTTAATATTTTATTTACTATTTTCTGTTTTTTTATTACACATTTCTTTACTAGCTCTCGCGGAAAGTTATTTTGTTGTCTGCATCTACTTCTGCTTCTACACTGTCACGCATTTAGCCTTGAATTACTGTACATTTATTTCTCATCCTTGGCACTGCATCACTGCAATGTGCCGTGTATGCAGTGAGGCTCAATGGCGGATTTGCTTGCAACTTTCAAGCCGATGTAAGTGACTCTGATTAATATTACATTCCTTTTAATCAATATAATGCCTGGTGTAGCCTTTTGTCTATAAACAAAGCAGAAATCATCCTTTCTACTGAAAAGCATAGAAACTCCTCATATGAAGAATAAAA
Organism: Paramormyrops kingsleyae; assembly: GCF_048594095.1. Taxonomy (NCBI): domain Eukaryota; kingdom Metazoa; phylum Chordata; class Actinopteri; order Osteoglossiformes; family Mormyridae; genus Paramormyrops; species Paramormyrops kingsleyae. Next base: position 22,761,003 of record NC_132800.1, on the reverse strand, counting down.
AGAATCATATTCCTGGACACGATACAGTGCAATATCATTTTGTTGCAGTATTAGACTGCAAAAAACTGATAAAAGATAAACTGATAAAACAAAAACTCACAGCTAGCAATCATGATGCTAAACCGCCAAGTCTTCCCTCCACAAACACCCTGAGATCGGGCAGTAGCTCACCTCTGTCCCACGGAAGTCCTTAGGGTAGTACAAATCCCCAGTCATCTTCACAGAGAGTCCAAAATCCACCAAGACGGCTTTGGAAGACATCAGGACGATGTTGCTGGCTGTCGGGGGCAAAGATATTTCTTATTTATTGCAAAGGCAACTGGAAGTGATTTGAAATCCCACGAGTGAACACCAATCAATGTACCAGTTCATGGTAGGTTTGTGTCAAGTGGCAAACATCTTGTCTGAGACCGTTTCATTATCTCAGATGATCAACATTATGATCGATCTCGAGTTAAAAAGGAACGGAACAACGGTTTAACCCAAATATCCCGGGACCACCTACGTTTGATGTCGTGGTGGATGACCCTGCGGGAATGCAAGTAATCCAGGCCCCTGAGGATCTGCCTGGTCACCCAGATGATCTCGCTCTCCCACATGGGCCCAGCGCTATCCAGCTTCTCCAGAACCGAGCCGCCTTCCCCGGCCTCCATGAACAGATGCATGGTCCGGTCCCAGAGCACAACACCAAACAGCTCTGCTATGTTCCGGTGCTGGAGCCCAGCCTGGATCTCCACCTCAGACGCTCCAAAATCCTCCAGAGGAATCTAGAAGATGTGGAGAAAACCAAATGAAGAACCTCCATCCACCTTTTTCTTAGTCTACAAATTAAATGGTGATGTTTCTTTTTATTACCTAAAACTGGCGGCTGGAATTCTGAGAATTAGGAGAAATGCTTAATTCGTTATTAGCTTGTACTAAAAATGACCGTAAACATCTTTAAATGTGATTTTCCAAGCCATTCAATAAGATACTTTCAGTGTCTCACGTTGATCCTGAAGTTCATTCCATCCCACAGACATTAAACGCTTTGCAAGACATTACTGACCAGCTTGCAGGCCATCCGCTTCCCCGTTTGTGTGTCCTGGCCTAGGTGGACCCTTCCGAAGGCCCCCTTGCGGACCTGGCCAAGCTGAAGATTCTGGAAGGTTGGCATCCATGGAAACAGGAAGACGTCTGCATTGATACGATAGCGTCCTTCCTTCACCGCCAAGTAGGCCTGCAGAGAGAGAGGCAGGACATCACATCATTATTTAAAGGCTTTATTATTTATGCAACATAGCAAAATACTTGACAAGTATTATAGAAGTATTTTTTTTTTGTTCCAGTATGTCTTATGAGGCCTTGGAGATGCTAAAAGAGGAAGAACATTTCCGACAGAACGTGACCTAGAAAGCGATGCCCACACTGTGCAAAACCACAAACACACTTCCCCAAAGCACTGGATCCAAAACACAAGACAAAGTCAGCAAGCGCACTGAAGGACTGATAAATTACATCTGAGAAAACACATGCGCAAATTACTCTGAAATGCACACACACACACACGCGCAAATTAATTAAAAGTAAAAGACGTGAAAGTGGAGGCTCCGAATTGACACGAAAATTTAACAGACCGGTGACAAATGTAATTTTGGCATCTGCTTGAATTCATAAATGATACTTTAACAATCTAGCCTTCACACTGTATTAATGACTGGCATACATGGGAAATATCAGCTTGAGAGTTGATGCACATTTTGGAGCGTGGACACCACCTTGATAGAGCATGAGAACCTGAACTTGCCTTGTTGATCACTATCCCCATCTCTTCTGTCAGGTCTGGCATATGGAGGCCACTTTGTGCATTTGATATCAGGTTAACAAAATCCAGGAGATCAAACATGGTCCCATATCTGACTCTGTCACTCCATTTTGTGACCAAACCACCAGGCTCAGGACAGTCATTCATCTCCTCTTTTTCTCCCATATCATCTTGGAAGACGGAGTCTTCAAAGAGTGAGCTTTGATCTCCACGAGGATGGAAAAGGTCCTCCAGTTTCATGAAGCTGCCAATATCCATATTTGCCAGAAGAAGGTCGACAGCAGTCTGGTTGGTAAGTCTCATAGTATCACTATGATTGTCTGACCTAGGAGTGAAATGTTTCTTGACTCGAAGCGTGAGCACCAGCTGTGACCCTGCATCTACACCTAGCACACACCAGTATGGCGTTACCACCAACACCATTCACGATATTCACAGACGGGGAGTGGCCTACGTAAAGCGTTCCCGTCTCAAACTCCTCCCCGTTACCAAACTTCACAAACACTCTCAGGGTTTCGTAATAATTTTTTTCACTTCTTCATATTAGAAGTTTAAAGAAAGCATGTTTTCAGCTAACTGATACAAAATGCATAGCTTAAGTCAACAAAAGTTCGTGTTTTTTTTTTCCTTACTAAAATGTTGAAGTCTGCCATATTCACATTACATTGCATTTAAATGCTTACATGTGTTCTTACTCCAGAACAGTAAAACTTCGTCTAAATCATACTGCAAGGCACAAACACACTGGGGATAGTCATACAGAGCCAACCTCACGGCAGATTTATACATGCACCTGCTATAATTTATAAATTGTAGCCAAATTATGAGGTTAAAGGGGGGAGAGTAATAAACGTTTCAGAGTGATGGCAGATTTTAGTGATGCCTCTCTGCGGGAGCGGGTGTTGAGGACAGTCTCGAAATGGGTGCATGTGTTCCGGTGAAGACGTGGTCGTCTCTACCATATCCGTGCTTTGCAATCCAGTGATGAGCCGTCACGCCGCCAGGAAGAAAGGAGACCATCGTGTTAATCTCCTTATCAATTAATGCAAAGTTCGTGTCGTGAGAAAATAGTTCACCTCTCACGGAAGGCTTAATGTAACACAACGTTATCCTGGGTGGTGCAGATGGAAACATTGCACGGAGTGTCCAGACACACAAACACACTTACAAGAAATGCTTCCCCCCCACATCTTATTTCCATATACTTGGTACAGGAAACAAACAAATGGTTGCTTACTAAACTACGTCATTTGCGGCGTCAGACAGGGGAATCCCCGTATTAACTGGATTAAATCCTTGACGCTCCATTTCCTAAATCATCTATCGAAATACGCATCTACCTGTTACTTCGTTGTACATTAAGTGTCGGGAGAGCATGCAGGGAAACACACGTACGTAATCTAAGACTCCACATATACACACTAGACAAATACACAGTATAGACTCCCAGAGCCGATCCATGCGGGTTGAGATATAGGGCGTATAAAATGCTTTGATGACCTTATTTTTTCCGGTTGCCTGCGAGGGCACGGACAAGCAAACTTTCCAAGCTCTAGTCTGTTACTGTTTAAATACATGTCAGCACCGTTCACGCATATTCTGAAATTGCAATTGCAAACGTAATATCGCGTTCTTTATGCATTTAAAATGTTTGGTCGAAGAGGAACGTACTGATCGCTGTACTGTAGCTTATCTTACTTATAAAATGCTTAGGTTATGCCAGAAAGCCCTTTCGGCAGGTGTGCCCGTACGCAGTCTGCAAACGGGAAACCCAGACCGCGAGGGCGCTGTCATTACTGGGAGCACGTGCAGGTGTCAGAATCGTTAGCGCTGACTCCTGCTTCGGCTATGAAATTAAGGGTACTTTTTTGGTTTATAAATACTCCAGTATTTCTTAAAACAAAACCACATTGTGATTTTCGAAAAATTTCAAATACCCTCGTATATTATACAAAATAATTTATATCTTGTCATGCGCCATCCTGATCTTCTTCTATCTGTCCTTCCTAACAGATCGCAATTAAAGCTTGGATCTCTTAATTTGTCCATGAATACATTATCTATCTATCTATCTATCTATCTATCATCTATCTATCTATCTATCTATCTATCTATCTATCTATCTATCTAATGTTCATCGTTGTTTTCGTACCTTATTTTTGCTGCATTGTTTTTACAGACAGGCTCTTTGGTTAACCGATAAAAAAAGACATTTCAGATCCCACCCAAAAGTACCGACGTCCGAAAAAGTACCACGGCTGGTTTGCCACTTTAGGTACCGAAACTTTTGGTCAAGGGAAAATAGTGAAAGTTCCATAACAAGGGCTACCCACGCTTCTCTGCCCTTTGCCCGTCTTCCACAGCATGACTGACCTATTTCGGGGTGGTCTAGGCAGCGCCAGCAGTTTGCGGTAGGGCTGGTTAGTGTAACTAGCAGGGCGTCATGGGCTGTTTTCCTCTACAACTAATCAGAATCAGAATTTTTTATTGTCAGATAAGCCATTGCACTTAGCGTTACCAGATGCATAATTTATATGCGGCTGCCTCCCCCGACCACTCTCACCTGAGCCCCCACCTTAGGCCCCATCACCATGGTCACCCAGCACCCCTGCACTTAGCATGCAGTTGCACATCCGTTTTATTCTGCGCTGCTAAACACCCGCCTGCTCACGCTGAACATTCGCTTTTTCAGACGGTATTTATGTGTATGTATATTTTAATGTATCGTTTATATTTACCGCACTGGCCATGGTATTGGCTGCATGGTATTGTCTATATGTATATTTTACATTTTGATGTATTTTTTGCACGTTTGTATATATTCTATATTAGTAACTACTTTATTTTTTCTACACTTTAATATTTTTTATCTATGATAGACCAATTTTATATGCTATCTACTGAATTTGAACTGAAATGAATGAATGAATGAATGAATGAATATGAATGAAATGACAGCTTTCATTATATATTCAATCTCTAAAAATTCAACCCATTCCATCCACCTTGTTTCCAACTGCATATATGTACAGAGCACAGACAGACCTGGAGTCTATCCCATGCAGCACAGGGGGGCCTGGAGCCTATCCCATGCAGCACAGGGGGGCCTGGATCCTATCCCATGCAGCACAGGGGGGCCTGGAGCCTATCCCATGCAGCACAGGGGGGCCTGGATCCTATCCCATGCAGCACAGGGGGGCCTGGAGCCTATCCCATGCAGCACAGGGGGGCCTGGAGCCTATCCCATGCAGCACAGGGGGGGCTAGAGCCTATCCCATGCAACACAGGGCACAGGGGGGGCTGGAGCCTATCCCATGCAGCACAGGGGACAGAGGGGGCTGGAGCCTATCCCATGCAGCACAGGGGGGCCTGGAGCCTATCCCATGCAGCACAGGGGGGGCTGGAGCCTATCCCATGCAGCACAGGGGGGCCTGGAGCCTATCCCATGCAGCACAGGGGGGCCTGGAGCCTATCCCATGCAGCACAGGGGGGGCTAGAGCCTATCCCATGCAGCACAGGGGGGCCTGGAGCCTATCCCATGCAACACAGGGCACAGGGGGGGCTGGAGCCTATCCCATGCAGCACAGGGGGGCCTGGAGCCTATCCCATGCAGCACAGGGGGGCCTGGATCCTATCCCATGCAGCACAGGGGGGCCTGGAGCCTATCCCATGCAGCACAGGGGGGCCTGGAGCCTATCCCATGCAGCACAGGGGGGCCTGGAGCCTATCCCATGCAGCACAGGGGGGGCTAGAGCCTATCCCATGCAGCACAGGGGGGCCTGGAGCCTATCCCATGCAACACAGGGCACAGGGGGGCTGGAGCCTATCCCATGCAGCACAGGGGACAGAGGGGGCTGGAGCCTATCCCATGCAGCACAGGGGGGCCTGGAGCCTATCCCATGCAGCACAGGGGGGGCTGGAGCCTATCCCATGCAGCACAGGGGGGCCTGGAGCCTATCCCATGCAGCACAGGGGGGCCTGGAGCCTATCCCATGCAGCACAGGGGGGGCTAGAGCCTATCCCATGCAGCACAGGGGGGCCTGGAGCCTATCCCATGCAACACAGGGCACAGGGGGGGCTGGAGCCTATCCCATGCAGCACAGGGGGGCCTGGAGCCTATCCCATGCAGCACAGGGGGGCCTGGATCCTATCCCATGCAGCACAGGGGGGCCTGGAGCCTATCCCATGCAGCACAGGGGGGCCTGGAGCCTATCCCATGCAGCACAGGGGGGCCTGGATCCTATCCCATGCAGCACAGGGGGGCCTGGAGCCTATCCCATGCAGCACAGGGGACAGAGGGGGCTGGAGCCTATCCCATGCAGCACAGGGGGGCCTGGAGCCTATCCCATGCAGCACAGGGGGGGCTGGAGCCTATCCCATGCAGCACAGGGGGGGCTGGAGCCTATCCCATGCAGCACAGGTGGGCCTGGAGCCTATCCCATGCAGCACAGGGGGGGGGCTGGAGCCTATCCCATGCAGCACAGGGGGGCCTGGAGCCTATCTCATGCAGCACAGGGGGGCCTGGAGCCTATCCCATGCAGCACAGGGGGGGCTGGAGCCTATCCCATGCAGCACAGGACATGGGCTGGGGTACATGCTGGATGGGCTGGCAGTCCCACTCTTTTCAGTAGAAGTACATTCCATTGGGGGTTTTGATAATCCTTGATAAAGCTGCTTATCTGGGACGTACATTTCTGAAAACATCCAAACCCCTAAAGGTGAGTTACCATATAAGCAATTTACAGTTTATTTCCAAATACAAATAAATATAACATTCACGACTGTGCCCTTGAGGAGGTGTCCTGTCACACACATCATATGATAGACGCTCTTTTTGCCCCCGCTCCTGTGGAAAAAGCATTGAAATGGCAGACGAGGACGTCTGTTGAAGTTCTTCTTTCCATGGTCTTAGTTATTTGGCATTTATTATAATAGACTGAATGCCACCACTGCAAACATACACTAAGCTTTGTCCAGTTACAGCAAACACACTCCACCAAATTAACCCACGCTAAATGTAAACAGCCATTTGAATACTAGCCGTAAACTGCGAACTGAACTTGATTGGTGGCAATTAGGACACAAGAAAAAGTCTTTTTTAAAACATAGGTCTACTATAAGCATGCCAGCAGTGCCCCCCAGTGGTCAAGTTATGCTGTTCCAAACTTCAAGCCAGATATTTAGAAGAAAGAATAGCAATGTTTTTTTGTGAACCGTGAACATTATTTTTGCGATATTAATATTCCCATAAAATTTCTTGAATTTTATATTTATTTTGCATTATTCCATCCATCTTCCACCAAATTATCGTGGTCAGGGTTGCAGGATTTTTATATATATTTCTCTGGGAAAAGCATGTTTATATACAGTATTATAATGGGTCATTTTTCTGTCATACAATGTTCAAAAAACAAATAAATAAATTCGTATTTGAGCAGATTAAATCTGGTGCCATTCTAGACATTAATTCTGCCTCTTGAATGTGACATATATAGTGTCAGTGCTGTTAGCTGACTGCCGAAGTGCATGATGGGAAGTCTGTGCATACCGTGATCACAGGGTTCACCGTCGTCCACAGATAAGCACAGATGTTAGGCCCGTGTAAAGTCATTTTCAGCTGGCAAAGTAATGACTTATATTTTCAGCACATGCTGCTTCGATTATATAATATATATTATGAAACTGGTTGATCTGTAGTAGGCATCACATCCCAGGCTTCACCAGGCTGTAATGTTTGCTTGGAGAATTATATTCTCCTCTGCAGTTGTGTTGTAATGTCAGCATATATCCACAAGGTGGCAATGAAGTGTTTAGACTTACGTACTGGCGGGCTCTGACTAAGGAGCAAGTATTCTTTTATCATCGTGCAAGTGCGACTCCACTAACACAACGAAATTGACCAGGCAACAAGGTCTTTCCCCTTCATCTGTGCTCAAGTTGTACGATAAACGCATCTGCAATACGTCTGTAAGGGACATCTGGGGTTTCTCTGCGATCAGCCCTGCTAAAGATGTCAGAAACACCGTCAACTCATAGGAATGCCAAAAATGTTGGCCAGCGAGAGACATGAATAAAACTGTTTTCTCAAAAAGCACCTCCCTCACCCAAAATGTAATGTTTTTAGGACCTTGTTGGAGTGAGGCTTTAAATTACAATGTTGTTTTACATATTTAATTTGTTTAGATTATTCAGGGTGACTCACATAAATTTTTATGTAAGATATATATGAAGAATCTCTACGGTTGACAAGAAGCCAGAGTCATGATGGGATGTGGAGGGACTGGCTGGTTCCAGATCTGCTGAAGGCCTTATTATGGAGGCGTGTTATAACCATGCATTTCCAACTTAGACAACATCTATAAGCAAAGCCGGACTGGAAGAAGACGACTGCGGACCGTGGAGGAAGAAGCACAGACGACGCTACACCTGGACAAAAGATTATGGAGGATTCCCACCTTTGAGGGCATATATATTAAATAAAATAGCTGTATAATTTTATTGCTTAGCGTTCTGTATTTACTATTCGAAGGGGTATCTCAGTACAGCCCCCCAGAGACATGAAAAGCAACCTTTTTGGTCATAAGTCCAGCTCCTGATGTTATCTGCGGCCGCAAGACTTTTATGTCTTTCCCCCGATCTCAGTCACATAGTGAGCTGCTAGCAGATTCAGACACACCCAAACAAAGGCCCATCTTTGAGCAGAGATCTCCTGACATACGAAAGCCGACGGATCATCCGGTTTTGACCCTCCTGGTACACGGAGGTTGACTGACACATTTTTCTTAACACGCAGAACCACAAAAAAATTTTACGGTCAGTATTATTATTAGAGTTACTTATTAGAGACATGTATACTCAAATCAGTTTAAAAAGCAATTACAAAACTATTAATAAATTATTACTTAATAAAGCAGAACATATCCTTGGTGTTCAGTTTACGTAAGTTGCTAAAATATACTACAGGAAGAAAAACATTTTCAAGGAATGATCTGGGGTGGCTGTAATTCCTGATTTCTCTCAAGTGGTTCACTTGGATGGCTCTGTGTGGGTGGGTAAGCAAAGGCAATTCATGACAAACTGGCTGCCTTTTGATTATTTTTAATAACGGGGCTTTGTTGTAGCGCTGCACACCCGAAACATTTCAGGACACCCTAAAGTAACATATTAATAAAATTTCGTGCATAACTGGGAATCATCAAAGGCGTTACTCGTCATCTCTCTTAAAGCTGGACTTTTGTTTTCTGTCCTGCTTTGAATATTGACTTACAGGTCGGGCCAACACTTTCACGGCTGAGCAGTACGTTGCCAGGGGACCGCCCCTTTAAACTTTTGCCCTTTTATTTTTACTAAAACGTTTAATTCTTTGAGCAGAAGGAAAACATTTAAGGGGATCTTGAGAGTATCATTGTGTTGTGAGCTTTGAAGCCAAACCGCAGAGTAGCAGGGCCGCATGTGTTCTCGACGGCGTTTTCAGAAACGGCTTAAATTGTCATTAAATGGTAATTGATACAGCCTTTGGGGCTTTTGAGCTGAGACGTTTTGGTGTCGACTCTGAATGTAAAACTGTGATCTGGTCCCCTTGCCCTTCTTATGTATACAGCTGTATGGGGGGGGGGGGGGGGGGGGGGGGCTGGGGGGTGCAGAGAAGCAGGAGAAAAGAAAGAGTCACCAGCTCACGCAAGGCGGGGAATTATGAGTGGGTTGGTCATGGGAATCACACAAAAGTAAAAAAAGATAATTTAATCGCTCAGCAGAGGCGTTTATGTAAAGCAGTGGGTGCTGTCACTGTAGTGGGATGTGATCTGACCTCTTACAGATACATTTTCATTGCAATGGACATTATCATATGTAAACTGGTAGACTGATCTACCCGATCTTTTAAGATGGTTTAACCCAGATGTCTGATCACAGAAAATTTTTGGTAGAATAAAATAAAAACATGTTTGGTTGCTCCCGCAGCTTAAAGGGAGGGGGTCTCCCCTGAAGGAGCAGGGAGTTCTGCTTGTAATTAAGAGGATTTTTCCCTGGGTGCACTGGATGGCCCTCCGTTTGCACGGGAAGACCGGATGCTCTTCACAGTTTCTCGGTGGCGCAGTATTAAGTCCGTCCACCTCATTTGTTTATTTTGCCACTGTGCGCTCTGTGTGTGGAGTTACCGTGTTTTCCTCAGATTTCCTGGGTTTTGCATACGGCGGTTTCCTTCCAAACTTCTAAGGGTGTGCAGGGTAGCACTTTACTTGAGGGGACACAAATACTTAGGAGTAACTCAGTTACTGCTGAAGTACAACTCATCAAGAAATATAGTAGCTATTTGAGATAAAAGAAGCATCATCATTCATTAATGATGAACAAACATGAGATCACTAGTGTTATTCATTATTGTATCACTATTGTTCCTTCAATAGTTCCTTAGTAGTTCCTCACACAGAATTAAGACAGCAACAAATAAAGTGTCTGAGATAGGTGATGCTTCATGATTCATGAATTCATGTCATGAATTCATGTCATGAATTCATGTCATGAATAAACATGAGATCAATATGTAACTAACACTTAGTTTGTGGTTAATTCATACATAAGTAACATTATTTGTGCCCCCTCAAGTAAAGTGTTATCGACATGCATATAGGCTGATCTGTGCCTCTAAAAGCCCCCAGTTTGTGATTCTGAGTGAGTGTGGGTTAGCCCAGGGATGGACTAGTGCCCAGGGTGTGGCACTGCCTTGTGACCCATTCCGCCTGGGATGGACTTCAAATTCTTCCTCAATCCTGCATTTGATTAGCAGTTGGAAGACCAATGCATGGATAGATGGAAGGAACATTTAGTTTTGCTGACATTTGTGAACCCACATTTTTTCCCTCATCTACAAAACAAATCCTGTGTCTTTTCCAAAGCACTTGTTGCTCTTTGGCTAACATTGCTGTCTTTAATTACCAACAAAGCGGACACAAAGAAATTGTTCATTTATGGCCAATGTTTATCTGAATCAGTCAAAATCATAAAGTAGTCATCAGAGTTGACCTTCCTCTGTTCCCCTCGGTATTTTGTATATGGGGATGATGTTTTAAACTTCAGAGGACTCTGTAATGGGTTGATATCCATCCAGAAGTGTTGAAGATACTGGATGTTGTTGGGTTGGTGTGGCTGACTAGCAGCCTCGATGTGGCATGGAAGAGAGCAAACAGAGGCGATGGTCCCTATTCAAAAACAATGGAGGACTGGACGGTACGTATATAGGGGAATCAGACTCTTCAGCTTCCCTTATAAATCCTGGGCCAGGGTGAGGAGACTCCACCTAGTGGTTGAACCTAGAATTCAGGAAAAGCTTGGCAAATTCCGTCTTATCTACGCAACAATGGGCCAACTCTTCTCCTCTGCACAGTTGTTTGTGGCGATATGCTAACGCAGCCGCCATGCGTCTTGTATACTTGGAAGAGGCATATGACCGCATGCCCCCGCCAGATACTGCAAGATACTGCACGGCACTTTGGTCACTAATGCGTGCTATTCAAATCCTCTATGAATGTCGCAATTTGTATACTTGGCACTAAGTTATTTAGAGTGGGCGTTGTTCTCTGGCAAGGGTCTGCACTCCTTTTTGTGATTTTCAGGGCTAGAACATCAAGGCGCAGCTGCTGCTGGAAGGCGGTTCGGTTTTTGGGGGGCAGAAGCAACACCCCTGCTAGTTACATAATGGTTTCTTGTTTTCCGCCTCATCCAACCTGGACCTCCAACACCTAGTTGATGACGAGGAAAAAGGATCAGATCCTCCAGACCTGAGGCATCGATAGTCGGGTCTGTGAAGAGTTGTTTTCTGCTTTGACTCAGTGCCGGAGTTTAAGTGACTTGGGACCTTCTTCACAAGCAATGGTGAAAGGGAACTTGAGAATGACCAATGAGGTGGCTGCAGGTTTGGGGAAGTGGACCTCAGCCCCGCATGTGTGTAGGTCTCCCTGTGTTTGTTTACTGGGTTCTCTAGATTCCCCCCCCTGTAGTCGACATGCAGTCGGACGGACTGGAGTCTCTAAGCTGCCCATGTGTATGTGCCCTGCAGTGGGCTCTGGCATCCCATGCGGGACCTGCCTTGGCTGGTGCCCTGTGTTTCTCTGGACAGGCTTATGTCACCCTGTAAAGCATAAGCAGTTGAGCTCATTGCCACCCCCAGCCTAATTATAAATTTTCCTCAACTGCTCTGAGCAGTTGCCTCCACCACTGCACTGGCCCAACTGATCTGGTTTGAGCAGGTTCCACCTCTTCCCAGTTGTGCAGTTCCCCATAAATCTAAACTTATTTTACCTTACACCCAACTCAGGGGTGGTGCCAGTGAGGGGCTGGGGGTGCTGTAGGTATCCCTATGGTAGTCATAGCACCCCTTGGCACCCCCAGGAAATATCTGTGGAAATATCTGTGGCCTTCCCACAGTCTAGAGCCCTAATACCTCAGGGTTCCTTCACCAGTCCTTCCCTATTATCCTGGATGCTGCGTTATCCTTCTGCAAATTATCTCCAAGCTTAACCCCGAGCTGCATGGCCTCTGCTAGCGGTCGCTGCCCTTCGCTGACAAGCTTGGTCTCACCTACATATTAGTCTGTGTGTCATGGAGGACAAGATGGGGTAGGCAAAAAGAGAATTTCCCCACCGGAATAATACAGTGTCATTATTTTTATTATTATTATTATTATTAATAATTATTATTATTGCAGAATGAAATTAGCCATTGGCTCCAGCTTCCCTGCGACCCAGATGGATAAAGCGGTATAGATGATGGATGGATGGATGAAATTAGCCAAAACACAAATATGTTGCAAACTTTCATCTGCACACAACCTGCCCTTTCTTTTCATGGGAGTTTCTATAAATGTATCTGAGGTGTAACCTGTCCTAAGTAGGAGTTTTGCTTTGCAAAGCCTGGATTGTGGGTTTGATAGTCATACACCAATAGATATTAGGTAGTAACAGAGACACAAAGTTACATCCTTCGGCTGCTTAGGACTCCATTGTTATTACCACTGACATGGGTTTGTGCAAATGGAAGATACTGTGGAAATGCAGATACTGAACCATCGTACTGTGGAACCCAGGCTGAGACTTACAGAACCAGCTGTGTTACGTAACTGTGCTGTGGAAGACCACAATTAATGTTGTGTTACCTAACTGTGTTATGGAAAGACCACTGTTTTGGTTGTTACCTAACCATGTTCCGGAACAGTACCATTCTTTCTGCTTGTTTTATTTTTCCGTTCTGTTTTCTGTTCTTGCACTCCAAAGCGTAACTTTAGCCAAGAGTATGTGAAGGAAATGCTTAGAGACATACTACGCCTTGATTCTATCCGTATGAGTGTGTGTGTGTGTGTGTGTATGTGTGTGTATGTGTGTGTGTGTGTGTGTGTGTTTTTGTATTAATATATTGTATTGAATTTGTGACGGATTGATGTCATTGCCTTTTTTCCATAGAGATGCCTTTGAGCCTGCTCTGTCTCATTACCAGACTTATATTACCATGGACCAAAAGTGGATACAATGTAAACGCAGAAGTATTCACTGTTTTCTGACAATTCCACATTGTAACAATTCTAACTTCCCTTAAAAGCTGCAGTATGCATAGTGGTGTTTACGCACTGCATGTGGCCTGGAGCCAATCAGAAGCAGCACAGATAGGGAAGAACCATCCAATTTTACTTTTTTTTGGGTGGGGGGGATGGTTTGCTAAGTTGGCTCCCCCTCAGAAGACTGCACCCTTGGTGGCTCCCCCTCAGAAGACGGCACCCTTGGCGGCTCCCCCTCAGAAGACGGCACCCTTGGTGGCTGCCCCTCAGAAGACGGCACCCTTGGCGGCTCCCCCTCAGAAGACGGCACCGTTGGCGGCTCCCCCTCAGAAGACTGCACCCTTGGTGGCTCCCCCTCAGAAGACGGCACCCTTGGCGGCTCCCCCTCAGAAGACGGCACCCTTGGTGGCTGCCCCTCAGAAGACGGCACCCTTGGCGGCTCCCCCTCAGAAGACGGCACCGTTGGCGGCTCCCCCTCAGAAGACGGCACCCTTGGAGGCTCCCCCTCAGAAGTCGGCACCCTTGGAGGCTCCCCCTCAGAAGTCGGCACCCTTGGAGGCTCCCCCTCACAAGACGGCACCCTTGGTGGCTCCCCCTCTCACCTAATGCATTGACCAGCACTGGATACATACATAATTCCGCACTATGGACAATTTAAAGACCTAATCCACCTACTTCCATGTTTTTGTGCCACCAAATGGAACATGTGCAAGTAAATATGCAAACTCAGAGCCAGCTGAGTGTGTAATGCTCATTAAAGTTAGATCACATCATGTTTGAGTCAGTCTTCTGTAGCAGAGGCCAGCAAAGAGACACATGGAGTGAGGAGTTAGCCAAGCCTGAGGCATTTGATATTCCTTTTATTGCCACATAACCAGGTTAGTGGAATTTGGATGACACTTTATCATATAAGGGCAACATCTGTTTTAGAATCCTTCTACCATAATCCAGTTCAATGTGCCTACAACAATGCAGTTACAAGCTGACATTGGGATGATCCATTCAGGTTGGTTGCAGGGAGGTGGGGTTGGGCCAGTTGCTAAACATTCCCAGAGGAAAATGCCTCCCCACTCCCCACTGAGCTGTCAGCTGCCCCAAAGTTTTATGCCTCACCCCAAAACAGGTGGCATTACTGCTTTGCCTTCAGTCAGCACAAGCACAAATAAACCCAGAGAAAGTGTAAAACCAAAACCCCCGCACCCACAGGTCTGTTTGGTACAGCTCTTCAGTCTATAAAACACTTAGTGGGCTTCATTCCTGCCTGCCTGCTCACCCATACAGCCTTTTTTGTCATTCCCATAATAATTATTCCTCATTTTTTTCCATTTGTTTTAAGCACCCACCTAAACCTACAAAAGGAGTTTTATGTTGGTTTTAAAGCTTGACATAAATTAAGAGACCAAACCCCTATGTTGCTGCTCCTATTTGGTAAAAAGTTCTGCACCTTAATTGTCTTTTAAATCCTGACAGATGCAACCAATTAGACAGCAAATTGCCCTACACATTACCCGCTGGTGATATCAATATGGCCTCCTAACTATAACCCCCTGGGACCTGGGCCTCCTAACCCTAACCTTCTGGGACCTGCGCCTCCTAACCCTAACCATCTGGGACCTGCGCCTCCTAACCCTAACCCTGTGGGACCTGCACCTCCTAACCATAACCCCCCTGGAATCTAGGCCTTCTAACCCTAACCCTGTGGGACCTGGACCTCCTAACCCCCCTGGGACCTGGACCTCCTAACTCTAACCACCTGGGACTTGGGCCTCCTAACCCAAACCTCCTGGGACCTGGCCTCCTAACCCTAACCCTCTGGGACCTGGGCCTCCTAACCCTAACCCCCTGGGACCTGGGCCTCCTAAACCCCCTGGGACCTGGACCACCTAACCCTAACCCCCTGGGACTTGGGCCTCCTAACCATAAAGCCTGGGACTTGGGCCTCCTAACCCTAACCATCTGGGACCTGGGCCTCCTAACCCTAACCCCCTGGGACTTGGGCCTCCAAACCCTAACCCTCTGGGACCTGGGCCTCCTAACCCCCTGGGACCTGGGCCTCCTAAACCTAACCTCCTGGGACCTGGGCCTCCTAACCCTAACCCCCTGGGACCAGGGCCTCCTAACCATAACTACCTGGAACCTGGGCCTCCTGACCCCCTGGGACCAGGGCCACCTAAACCTAACCCTCTGGGACCTGAGCCTCCTAACCCTAAACCTCTGGGACATGGGCCTCCTAACCCCCCTGGGACCTGGACCACCTAACCCTAACCCTCTGAGACCTGGGCCTCCTAAACCTAACCTCCTGGGACCTGGGCCTCCAAACCCTAACCCCCTGGCCCTCCTAACCCTAACCCCCTGGGACCAGGGCCTCCTAACCATAACTACCTGGGACCTGGGCCTCCTGACCCCCTGGGACCAGGGCCACCTAAACCTAACCCACTGGGACCTGGGCCTCCTAAACCTAACCTCCTGGGACCTGGGCCTCCTAACCCTAACCCCCTGGCCCTCCTAACCCTAACCCCCTGGGACCAGGGCCTCCTAACCATAACTACCTGGGATCTGGGCCTCCTGACCCCCTGGGACCAGGGCCACCTAAACCTAACCCACTGGGACCTGGCCCTCCAAACCTTAATCCCCTGGGACCTGGGCCTCCTAACCCTAAGCCCCTGGGCCTCCTAACCCTAAGCCCCTGGGCCTCCTAACCCTAACCCCCTGGGCCTCCTAACCCTAACCCTCTGGGACCTGCACCTCCTAAAGCTAACCTCCTGGGACCTGCGCCTCCTAACCCTAACCCCCTGGGACCGGGCCTCCTAAACCTATCCCACTGGGACCTGGGCCTCCTAACCATAACCCTATGGGACCTGCGCCTCCTAACCCCAACCCTCTGGGACCTGCACCTCCTAACTTCCTGGGACCTGGGCCTCCTAACTCTAACCCTCTGGGACCTGGGCCTCCTTACTCTAACCCCCTGGGACCTGGGCTTCTCATTCCACATTTACAGGCAGCAGACTTCTCCAGAATCAGCAGGACTATAATACTGGACGTGTGTGCGTGTGTGTGTGTGTGTGTGGGCTGGGGGAGGACATGTGCTTAGGCAGCCTCCCTTCCCACTCCCCATCTGCATCTGGCACAAGGTTTACACACATGCCTTTGATTTGAGGGGAGGGGAGCCCGGCGGAAGGTTAGCTTACCGCTCCGGAATGTTCCGCCTCCACACAAAAGTGTTTGCTCAGACGCACTCACCGCCAGTGAGGGTTTGGCGACACGAGAAACCGGAGAATGCTCACAGAAGTCTTTGCGGTCACTGTAGGGGGGGGCGGCAGCTACAGCAGGTCCTAAGTGAACATTTAACGAATGGATCACCTCAGCTGGTCCTAAGTAGACATTTAGTTGGTGGACATTTTGCAAGTGGATCACCATTTCTGATCCTAAGTGGACATTTAACAGGTGGAACACCTCAGCTGGTCCTCAGTGACCAATTGGTAGGTGGATCACCTCAGCAGGTCCTAAGGGGACATTTAGCCCATCCATCCATCCATCCAGCCCATTGCAGGGCACGCTTGTGCCATTCACTCACACATGCACACCTATGGGCAATTTAGTAACTCCAATTAGCCTCAGCATGTTTTTGGACTGTGGGGGGAAACCGGAGTACCTGGAGGGAACCTGGGGCATTTAGTGGGTGGATCAATTCAGCAGGTCCTAAGGGGGCATTTAGCGGGTGGATCATCTCAGCAGGTCCTAAGGGGGCATTTAGTTGGTAGATGACTTCAGCATGTCCTAAGGGGACATTTAGTTGGTAGATGACTTCAGCATGTCCTAAGAGGACATTTAGCGGGTGGATCACCTCAGCAGGTCCAAAGGGGACATTTAGCGGGTGGATCACCTCAGCAGGTCCTAAGGGGACATTTAGCGGGTGGATCACCTCAGCAGGTCCTAAGGGGACATTTAGCGGGTGGATCACCTCAGCAGGTCCTAAGGGGACATTTAGCGGGTGGATCACCTCAGCAGGTCCAAAGGGGACATTTAGCGTGTGGATCACCTCAGCAGGTCCTAAGGGGACATTTAGCGGGTGGATCACCTCAGCAGGTCCTAAGGGGACATTTAGCGGGTGGATCACCTCAGCAGGTCCTAAGGGGACATTTAGCGGGTGGATCAATTCAGCAGGTCCTAAGAGGACATTTAGCGGGTGGATCACCTCAGCAGGTCCAAAGGGGACATTTAGCGGGTGGATCAATGCAGCAGGTCCTAAGGGGACATTTAGCGGGTGGATCACCTCAGCAGGTCCTAAGGGGACATTTAGCGGGTGGATCACCTCAGCATGTCCCAAGGGGACATTTAGCGGGTGGATCACCTCAGCATGTCCTAAGGGGACATTTAGCGGGTGGATCACCTCAGCAGGTCCTTAGGGGACATTTAGCGGGTGGATCACCTCAGCATGTCCTAAGGGGACATTTAGCGGGTGGATCACCTCAGCAGGTCCTAAGGGGACATTTAACAGGTGGATCACCTCAGCAGGTCCTAAGGGGACATTTAGCTGGTATCTTTATTAGCATATAGGGGGAGCAAGGAGGCTGGGTGGGCAGCACTGTCGCCTCACTCCTCCAGGGCTGGGGGTATGAGTGAGGTTTGCATCTCCTCACTGGCTTGTCTGGGTTTCCTCCTGCAATTCAAAGACATGAACTTCTGATTCCTTACCATTCCCAGGTGACTCTGGGTGATTATTTAAGGATGTCATGGCCTCAGGGTACCAGACTTGAAGGATGTCTATTGCACAAATAATATGCTTCTTTATTAATAAACTTTTTGAAAAGATAAATACTGTATTACATCCAGATTAAAACACTTCTGATTCAAAACAACATAATCATAAATAATTGCATCTTCTACGCTAAAGAAACAATTATATTTTTTAGCCGATTGACTTTTAAAAGCTTTGAAACTGAAGATCTAGAGATGAAACGCTAAGAACCTTAGGTAAGACACTTTTTGGGACTTGTCATTTGTTATATTTCTCTGGGTCCTTGATAATCAAGTCAGAGAAGATGCCCCCCCCCCCCAACACCACCCCCGGCCCCCAACTCCTCCTATTAATGAAGCTGCTGTATTTACGGGACTAGAGGAGTACTATCCTAGATCCTTGGGAAACACTCAAAAAAAAGCAGCACCATTAATTATTGAAGCTGGGGATTATTTATAATACTTCTTCATCCTCTCGCCTTGTGCTATAATAGCAGACGTGCCCCCCCTCCCCTTAAAACTCATGGCCCCCCATCTGTGTATGTGTCAGACACTTCCGTGGGAGACCGGAGGACGGTCCATCCATGGCCCACACATGCAGCGCTGCTTGTTAATGTGAGAATAGAAAACGTGTCAAAGCCTTTGAAGGGAAGTAAAGCGTGAATCCCTAACCCAAAATCTGAATTCCGGCCGCGGGGGTTGGGGGCAGTAATATTTCCATTTCTGCCTCCCACAATTTCCACAGAACTGGCACGGCGCCTTCTGAAGAGCAGAGTCAGGCTGTCCCATTTCCATTCAGAAGGGAAGTTGCAGACAGAGGACAACGGCGGCTGCTCTTCCGTGGTTACGAACCCAGTTCCTAAATGTACGGTGTGGTTCATAATGTGTCGCTCACACTGCTTAATGGGCGGATGTGTCACAGCCACTTTCAGACTAATTTTTAGACTTGTTGTTTAAATTTAGCGCAAAATATATAATTCTAGGCGTGGCACAGTTACTCAAGCATCCAGGGTTGTGGGTTCAAATCCCACCTTCCTGGGATTTGTTGCCATGCTGTGCTGGCGTCTTGCTGCACGTCTTATGAAGGACATTGCAATAGTCTAACCTGCCATACCTTTTAATTTAGTATTCGATTTCAGGGCTGCGGATAATCGCTCAAGGGAGTTTTACTTCTGAGGGCAGAACAAAAAATGATTGGTTCAGTGAGAAAACCAATCAGATTGTAGACGAGGTGGGTTGAAGTAGCTACATCTGATTTGTTGGTCCCGTCTCCTGTAGTTGCTTAGACCCACCTCCTCTACAATCTGATTGGTTATCTTTCTGAACCAATCTTTTTTTTTTTCTGCCCTCAGAACATTTTCGTGTAAGTAAAACTGCCATGAGCTGGACAATCACTTTTGTCTTTGCACTCGAAGCTGTAAGAAGCAGGTCTTGGGTGTGGGGCCAACATGACTATTAAAGCACAGGTTTGAGTGAAAAATGATACCGAATGAGGTTTCAGGTGGAGTCAGCAGAACAAAAGTTTGTGGCCTCAGAGTCAATAGCCGACAGCCAGGCATTCCTGTGGTTGTAGTAATAGAGCTGTGCAAGCCTACATCTGTACACAACATTGACGTCAGCACAAAACGTGATCGATAAGGGCAGATTAATGCTGACCAGCGCGTTAACAAAACAGTATTTGTATGGTGAGATTCTACAATTTAAATTTATAGTAATTCTTGGATATGTTTCTCTTCCAGAGTAATGACCCTGTGATTCCCCCACGCAGATGGGTGTAAATTACGGAGCGGATGGGGGGTTGTAAACCCCCCCCCGAATAATCAAAACCAGCCAATAAAACCCCCTGGGGGTGGAAACCTCACCCCCCCACACACACCTTTCCCCATGCATCTTACATATAACTCACAGGTTGTGTTTGGCTCAGCCGTTTAACACTCTGTGATCGGACATGTGCCAGCCCAAATACCATGGTCGATGGAGCGATGTCACCATTGGGCCTTTGAGCAAGGCCCAAACCCCCACATTGCTCCGGAGACTGGCTGGCTCTGCTTTCTCGCGGCAAAAGCATCTGCATAGCAGATGCAGTGTAACAGCTCTTAGCCTGTTAGCGGTGATGCTAGGTTGTCTGGTTTTTAGGGTTTCGCACCATGAAGTGATATGAACCAGCCCATCTCTGTATAGCGGAGGGCATGGATCTGAGCCTGGGGGCGACAGAGGTCAGGGGATCACGCTGGGAAAGTGAGCACCTCCACCAGGCAGGGGTCAGGTCACTAATAGGCCATAAAGACATGGATCCTGAATCTCCTTAGCATGTCGCACATGCCCACTGTCAAAGAGGACTGAAGTATTCCAGAGACTAATCATGAAAAACACCTTGGGATCACCAGTGACCACAAACTGCAAGCCAGTGGAACCATCACTCCCCAGAAGCTTCAACCGAATCACAAGCTAGAGCAGAGTGCTAATTTAGCTTGGCTCTTACTGCCCCTGTTAAAAAAAGGCAACAGCATTTTAACTTTCATTTTTTTTTTACTTTTATTTCATATTCTGAATTTGTTACCGATATTTGATGCTATACCTGTAAGCCTGTCAACCAGAGACCAGAAACAGGAGTTTGTCACCGGGGCGAATATTCCCTCAGTGTTTGTTGTCATGTGAGTGAAACCTGACTTATCGCCTGGAATGTGACTCAAGATAATGGTTAGATGTTCCTAGCAGGGATGCTGTGAATGCCATTCCCACGACTTACTGGCAGAAGCCATGTGACCCTCAGACCTCAGCCTTTAATCCAGCTCTGCATGTGCAAGGTCTCACAGACAAAGATACCAAAATGTTTGGCAAACAAGGGACAAACTGGTAGAGCATTACGGAGCAAGTTTAATACAGATCACAGTGAAGAAATTATGAATGAGTGTAACTACATTGGAACAGGGAGGGAATTTTTGCTCAATTCATGGTATTAATGATATGCTGATTGGTTAGTCTCCTCTTAATGATATCCTCATTGGCTTGTTTCCACTCAGTGATATCCTGATTGGATTGTTATCTTTTAGTGATGTACTGATTGGGTAGTCTTCTCTCAGTTATATCCAGATACAGTATCTGCCAAAAATACACTTTCTGGAAACAAGGGTACTTCCTAATATTTTACGAAATTCAGCCTTGCATCAGCTTGTATTCGCATTTGGGAGCAGGACCATTGGACACAAGTCAGTTTGGGCGTATCTGGATGTTGTAGCTGTCCATCCTATATGTAATACAGTGCTGTATTACATTGTCCTGCAACTGTTACAATAAGCGATACACGACCTACAAAGCCCAGTTTCAGGCATCTCTCCATCAGCGTATACCATTCACTATAGACCACAAACATAAATGCAATAGGACATGACCCAATGAAGTGTAACTGGAATAAAGAATGTATTTTTTCAGTTATTATTTGAGAATTTAAATAACATATTAGAATATTCAAAACAAAACATAAGAGGGTAGCATAGCAGAACCCAAGAAAACTGTAAAGTGGATTTCTCAAAATAGCCACTGTTGATAAAAGCTTCATGAACTACTTACACATCTTCTGTTCCCAGAGATGCAGGGTGCTTTTAGGTTTCTTGGCTTTAACTCTTTTGTCCAGTTCATCCCATAGACCAGACCAGTGTTTCTCAAACTGGTCCTTGGGGACACCCATTATCACTTCCTCCCAGTAGAAAGCTGAACCTGTGCGGGAGCAAAAATGTGGACTATTAGGTAGGGAGCTAGGAGGGAGCAAAAATGTGGACTATTTGGTAGGGAGCTTGGAGGGAGCAAAAATGTGGACTATTAGGTAGGGAGCTAGGAGGGAGCAAAAATGTGGACTATTTGGTAGGGAGCTAGGAGGGAGCAAAACTGTGGACTATTTGGTAGGGAGCTTGGAGGGAGCAAAAATGTGGACTATTTGGTAGTGGGCTGGGAGGGAGCAAAAACACAGACCATCTGGGCAGCCCCAAGGACCGGGTTGGAAAACACTGTCCCACAGGCCTGAAATGGGGAGACTGGGAAGACTGGGCATGCTGAGTACTTGTTTTACCCTTCACTCTCCGTCTTTGTCAGTTCCTTCTTGTATGATTTTGAGGAGGGGTTTCGGTCGTTATCTTGTTGTGGGCCTAGCTCCTGATGGGATGACCTCCGAAGTATGCTGCCACAGACACGCTGCTTGTGATGGAGATCAGCACCTCTGTCACCAGCGGAGCAGACCCTGACTGCGAGAGCCCCACAGGCTGACCTCATTCACTCGCCCCTCCCTGTGTCTTACAAACAAACGCCAGCTAGACCCACACAGTATATTTCAAATTTTGACTCCATGGTCCACAAACCCAACATCCACTCCTGATAATCATTTTAAAGCGATGGTACTAAATAGCAGTAGTAAATGGATTTGGAAGGAGCCACATTATTCACTGGTCAATAAGTTTTTGTGTTTTTCTTTGTTTGTTTGTTTATTTGTTTCATCAAAAATTGGGGAGGGGTGTGTTGACAGTCAAACAAAGAAAACGACTGCCGGCACGACATTGAGCATTATTCCGACCACAAAAGTCCGATATTACAAAAGAATTTTATATATATATATACTGTATATATAATATTATTTTAACCGCACAATCCATGACCCAATAAAAATGGTTGAGAACCACTGTTTTAAAGATAATTATGGTTTCAAATAGGTCTATTCAGACCTTTCACTGGCACTGCGTGTTGGTCGCTAAAAAGAAGGACTTACAAGTTAGAAATGACCGGGAAATAGGCAGGAAGTCATTCAGAAGCCTGAAACAAAAAAAAATATCAAAGATCGCAAGAAATAAAGATTCAGCTCTAAGGAACCGATAAACCCAATTGCCGCAACATAGTGGGGAAAAAAAAATTAACTATTTTATTATATTATGTATTGATGTAAGTATCTCAGTCAGAGAGGTACATCAACATGGTAAGAGGCTCTTTAAGTACTTTCTATGATGGTGTAGTTAGGGGCCGGGGTTGGGGGGTTGGGGGGTTGGGGTTGATGACAATAAAAGTTGTAGAAGTTGACTGGGGGGCCTGTTTTTAGCAGAAGCCCCTGGGCTATTTCAGTTGTCAGAGCCCCCACCACTATTTCCTACGATGGTGTAGTTAGGGGCCGGGGGGGGGGTGGCGAAGATAAAAGTGTTTGACTGGGGGTCGGGGGGTTAGCGACAGTAAAAGTTGTAGAAGTTGACTGGGGGGCCTGTTTTTAGCACGGGGCCCCTGGGCTTCAGGCCAGAGAGCCTGTACATTAAAGCCCCCCCTGCTTTCAGTCTCAAATGACAGCTCGATGCTCGGTGGGCCGACACACGTGGAAGTACGACAGCCCACAGCTGGAGCAGCGCTTCACCATAAAGTCATAGGTCAAGGAAGAACTGATGATCGTTTGCGTTCCCTCTGCTGGGAAACTGAAACTGTATCTGCCTTTGTATCTTAGGTCAGGGGAGCTGACTGTCTTTAAATGGCAATGAACACAAACCAACAAAAGACCAGCGATGATGACAAAGGGACAGAACCTCAAGCCCTTTGTGGGGGTTTGAAAAAGAGCCCCTCCCCAAACGACAGAGCAAGACCGCACCTTCGGACATGCCCATCAAACTACAAAAATGATGTCACGCTACACAGTAACAGGAAAACAACCATCCAGTCTACAGGGGATCTCATACATTTGTTGTCTGTTCAGAATTTTGACTTGTAGGAACTTCCTTAAAGCTGGTTCTCATTTTTAGAGACATGTTTAGAGGGGACGCAGACATCATGAGAAAGCTTTCAAAGAGTCATTAAATCTGCTGCCTGCAGTGGACGGGTCTCACGTCACCATCACAGGTGGGAGAGGGTCATGTCAGGTAGACTTCCAGGTGGAATTAAATCTGCTGCCTGCAGTGGACGGGTCTCACGTCACCATCACAGGTGGGAGAGGGTCATAGCAGGTAGAGTTCCAGGTGGATGGGTGTCCTTTGGTGTAACTGGCTCCCTGGTGCCTCGTGTGGGCAGCTGATTCCACAGCGGGTCACACTGCAAAAGGTGGGGCATCATGGGTAGTGGAGGAAACATCTGGGTGTTATCTGTCACCAGGTGCGTTATGTGTCCTTGTGAACCACAGATGCTTATACCCATGTCTGTCAGCCGTCGTCGGCCTGCCAGGTAATACAGGGACAACCTTCATTATGTGAAACTGTGACTAAGAGACCGATACACAAACGGAGTAGAACGACAGACCCTATAGCCCTGACACAGAAAGGGGCAACTACAGAGGTTTGCATTGTTTAATCACCCAAAATTGTTTTTAATGTAAAAGGGAAGTGAGGAGCTGTTACGGCTCATGCCAACAGGTCGCTGGTTCGAATGCCACCCCCACTATGTGTCCTCCTGATGTCTCCCCCAGGGACGCCTTTTTTCCCCCACAGTCCCGAAACATGTTCATAGTTGAACTGATGTCTCTAAATTGCCCAGAGAGTGTGTGCGTTGTGAGGGACCAGCATCCCTGCCTTGTGGCCTCCGCTTCCAGGGACAGACTCCAGTCTGACACCACGACCCTGCACTGCATAAGCCATTATGCAAGATAGCTGAATTTTAAAGGGTAATATTATTATTCTTTTTGTTGTTATACATTGTCAGTGAAGTATGAGGGCAACTTTGGACTTTTGACTGCTGAGTTCTTTTCATGCTCCCATTGAGAGAAAGAAGAGCCGCTGGAAGCCAATAATTTTGCTGTCCGGTTGCATTGTGTCAGCGCAATGAGTGGAGAGGGAGAAAAGATACAGCAGACAATGGTTCCATTCAGCGCCAGCCGCGATATGATTGGGCGCCTGATGCAGAGTCGCCAATCCCAAGTAAGGAAACGGCTGATGTCACCACTTCATACTGGAGAGGACGACCTCATGAAGAGGTTCCCGCTACACCACAGAGGGAAAAAAAAACAGCCTGATAGGAACGTTGCTCTCATTCTAGTTCATTCCAAATCCAGGCCTTGTTTTCGGTTCATTTAGTAATCGCTGATTCTGATTGGCCAGAGGCTTCTCCCCCGGCGCACAGCTAAAGGAAGGCTGGAACATCAGCAGTGTCTGGCTCATGAGGACCGTGATTTGAATAGCGCTGCCCTAGTGTCTCCCTTTTGACTAATACTGGATTAAAAATTAAAACATCGAATCCAACCCCGTCTTCACAATACCACTGTGTGAGCATTAGGTGTTGTGTTCCTTATTGCATAATATGTTAAGTCATGCAGTACATCGGAGTGAGCCTTCAGGGATTTTCAATCTTCACATTAGTCCCTAATCTTCCATCCAGAGCAATAAGCGCCACCATGACAAGAAAGGGGAGCGATGGCAGTTCAGAATCACCGCGTGGCCATTCGGGAATGAGACCGACGGTAATTATTCAAACGACACGGCCTGTTTAAATCTCTGCCCCACTCTGTCAGTCTCTTTGATTTTGCAAACTGAACTTGAAATATAAAATTGGAATATATAATTGCTTGATCTTAAGAGCATCCATATGATATCAACTTGTCAAACTTTTCCACCCGGAAGCCCCACCGATTCCCGTGTGAAATAAGCCATACTGTACGTTCTGTATAGAAATCCTAGAGATACTTATTGCAGGCTGTAATATCTCATTTCAGATTTAAAACTCAATTGAAATGATAAAGAATTCACAGTTGCCAACAGAAGTGATTATAATTAATCAAGTGACATTTATTAAACCTCGGGGAATGTAACGAGAGCCGCCGTCACATGACCAGAAGCCCACGAGAACCTTCTCTCCCTAGTTCTGGTGGAGAGCATGTGTTTTGATTTACTCTGGCATGTGCCCCTTTAACCAGGACACCGTTTAGACCGCCTTCCACCTTTTGAAATCTCGGCGAACACTGAAAGCACTTTAAATCACAGCCAGTACCCCATGCTGTCACATGGGCTGATGCCGTCTAATTGTAATGTCATTCCAAAGCTGCTGAAATGAGGCCCACCAGCCTCGTGATCCACATCGCTTTTGGTTAGATACTGGGACTTTCCAACATTTAGGTTGCACATCTGTAGTCAGTTACAGGCAGCACTTGCTGTAACCCCGGGATTTATTTCGGAAACGACAGGAAGTGTGTTTTGGGGCTTGCGACGAGTGCGGTGGTCTGCGAGCCACAGCGATCTAGTTGGCACTAGCTGTCTGCTCCAGAGGTAACTGGAGAACCTGGGGTGTAAGTCCTTGCTAGCAGATGTGTGGATGTATGTGTGGAGCTGCTGTTTGTGTTCTTTACCTATAAACCAACACAAGACAGACGTGACATGGAAAACATTCCATTTGCTAACCAGATTTATTAAAAGTGACTTAACCAATTGGAGCACTGGGGTTCACCACAGAAGCATTTCAGAAGAGTTATATTGGGTTCAACAGCAGTCCTAATTCCGGGAATTAAACCAGCAATATTCTGGGGACTGAACCAGACTGTGTCACCAATTTTAAACTTCATAAACCGAACAAAAATATTTTGCATCAGTAGCTGAACCTTCTGTTTGTGTTTTGCTCAAGATCAACTTTCCACATATATATTTGAATCTTGCCAAAATTGCATCATATCTATATATATTGTACAGTACTTATTATTAGTATATTAGTAATTATCACTATACGGACATGTAATTTGCCTTCTATTACCATATATTACTGTCTTGCAAAACATAGTGCTTTTGTGTTTATGTACAGACTCCTATTTTCGTGCTTGCAACTCAACTTTCAAGAAGCCCCACAACATGCTCGACAGGGAACAGGAAAAAACAGCATCTGCCAGTTAAGTCAGGCCGCTATCTGAAACACACGCCCCAATCTGGACTTTTCTACAGACAGTGGGCACACGATCAATTTTAACTTAACCATGTCATGAGTGGAAATCTTTTTGCATAGGAGAAAACTGTGATAAATTCTCAATTCCAAAGATTATATTGCTGAGAGTAAAAATGCATCTGCAAGCCACGCGTTAAGCAGAAAAACAATTATAGATTAAAAAAAAAATTCTCTATAAATTTTATGCACGACAACAGTACAGTTCATGTTAAAAGACAGTCAACTGGCATCCACAGGGTGAATCAGACCTCTAAATATTTTTTAAAATAATGAAAGTGTGGTTCTATGTAATACCTGTAAGAGGGGAATTGGCGGGTCGGGGACACTTTGACAGATGCAGGGGTCCCAGCACTGTACAGGGGCCCTGTAAAATGATACATAAAATAATATAATGGTGGGTGCCAAATTAATTTTATTAATCGATGTTATTTTTTTTTTTTGTGGTTATTTTCCATTAATAATTCTGTGTCAGTAACACTGGGTTCTGCTGAAATCCTCCGTCTGGACCGCATACGCAGGTTTGTGGGGCCAAAGGGTCACTTTCAGCGTCCAAGGCCCAGAACACAAACACTTAGATTTCGTGTCACCAAAATCGTTTTGTTTTTTACATCATGCGGTAAGCTGTGGGGGGAAAAGTGTTTATCATAGGAGCCCACAGGATCGCCTTCAAATCCGTAAATAGTTTCTGCAAATTACAGGCTTTGTCGTCAACTGCATATTTCGAACTTAGTTTTACAGTTTGTGAAGGAGGTGCAGCAAAGAGCTTTGTCATTATAGCGAATCCAGCTTTCATGAAGACCTGTCCTGCCTTCCTAACTAACTTCATGTTCCTGAAAGTTCGTTAAGGGTTCACAATATTTTTGGATAATAATATGGCAATATAAAGATAATAGTAATTAGTTTTACTGATTTGCTTATTGAAGCTACCGTTTCAGAACACTTGCTTGTATTGTATGTGTATGTCATCATTAATAAATAACGCACCAGAAGATAAATGCGTTTATTTTATGCAGACATTGCGTGCTGTCCTACATTGCCTTTAAACTTACATTTCTAGCGTATAAATGCGAACTTGCTGGTCCAGACTTTCTTCTCCAAGATTTATTTCTAAGGCCGAGTTGTCGGAATCATTAGCCACCGTGTCGTGTGATTTCTGCGGAGTAATTACTCTCCGGGGGCCCAGTCACATCCGTTATAAGTGAGGCCGTCAAATGCAGACGCAACCGCATTTTTAAAAACATCTCAATAAATATACTAATAAATGAGATGTTATTTTAGACGTAAGCAGTGACCTCCATAAATACCCAAAATGAAATTAACAGGATTAAAAGAGACCATTTCATGTAAAGCAAGCGCTAAATGAAGGACTGCTGTATTTGGCAGTAACTTTGAGCTTGAGAAGTTACAGCAGATGATTTGATTTCGTCTCTCTCATGTCTGGTTAGACGTGTGAATATTCCGGACCCCCCCCCCCTTTCTCCGTCCTGTCTGGGGGCTACGGGAACTACTTTTCTATCCCAGAACATTTCCATCCATCCATCGATGCTTTTTCTACTATAGATAATATTTTAAAAGTTTATTTACGGGGTCACACATCGTGCAGTTTTTACTGTAGATTCAGTTCTACAGTACATGATAAAACTGTCATCATTGGGGTCCCCCCCCCTTTTAACACAGCGGAGGTTTAGATAGACGAAATGATCAGTGCCCCCAACCTTCTCCACTTTGGGACGAACCAACAGCGAGGAGTGCACAGTGGTGAGGAAAATGCCGTTTCACCCCCCCTTCCCGTTTTTTCTGCCGGCCCCAGTAATAGACATGCTCAGCTTGGGCTGCCGCTCCGCTCCCAGCACTGGGGGGTGGGGGGATCTGCGACAGCGGCGTCGGACGCCTTTCAGGTACGTGGGTCGCTCTGTGCTTCGGGGCTCGTTTAAATTAGCTGGGGGGGGGGTCGTCGGGCGGCGTTTCTCGCATCCCGGCTTCTATGGTTTTTTTTTTATGTGTAAGATTGGGGTAAAATGCAAGTGGATGATTCGCGTTGGGAAACGTGCACGTAAAAATCGCAGCGCTTAAAGTTGCGGCTGTCTCACGCCTTTTAGTTACGGCGTATGGACCCCCCCACCATCACCACCACCACCACCCCCCAGCCCCCGACGTGCGCGCATATCTGCGATCCCCTGCGCTGGGGTCGGGACGTGAGCGCGCCGCCGAGCGGGATGTGATCGTACGCTGTCAGGCACCGTTTTTACAAACAGATTTTCAAGTTACGGCGTCCAGGAAGCGAGTATCTTCTCCTGCTGTCCCTTTGCCTGCAGTGGTGCGTATGTACCGTGAGTAATTTGATTACTTGGGTTGATTGGGTGCATTTATGTTAAAAACCCAACAGGACAGGTACACTGCATATATTTTTTATTGATCAAGCCTATTTTTTTTTTTTACATTATCTGCAGCCTGCATACTGACTGCAGCTCTTTAAGTAGTATACTGATGTTGGATTTGTCGCTTAAACGTCTTTATTTGACAGATGATGGCTGTTTTTAACTGTGGTGAAACAGTATTTTCAATACGGCGTCTTCCGAATCCCAATGCGGGAGTTTTCGCCTTAACTCTCCACAACTAAGTTCGGAGGGGAGTCGTAGGGCGGGGGCTTACAACTGGGATGTGACACTCGGTAAGCCTGACATTTTCGAAAAAGTACAGTATTATTGTTTGTAGCAATGGAATTGCAGTAATTTGTAAAGGTTTTGTCAAACTGGCATAGCCGTTCAACAGCAGGGACCAGGCGTGCCGCGCAGGTGCGTGATCAACAACTTCGGGTTGCAATGTAACAGTAACTGCATTCAAGCCAGTTACTTGGCCCAAAATCAACAAAGTTTTCTCTCTCTTTCTCTCTCTCTCCCTTCCTCCTTCTTTCTCTCTGTATGTGTGTGTGTGTGGTGCTACTGCTGTACTGCTGTGCCCAAAATGCAGTTCCACTTGCTGTGGTTGACCTTGTTCTGATGGGGAGGTACTATTGCAGGATCTCCGTTCGGAGCTCGTCACCTCTGTGCCCACGTACCTCAGCTTGTCTGATTATCTTTCTGTCTCCCTCTGTCAGCTTTCACAGACTAGTGTGGCCGATACCCAGTCTGCCGTACTAGTCTTGGCACCAGTTCGTCAGTAAACAAAGTACCAGACGGGAAGATGGCACCACGACAACCGTTTCCGGTAAACGGGGAGCCTGGCTTTCTCCCGCCCGACGGTTTTCCTTCGAAGTGCCGTCCGGTGACTCCAGTTGCCATTCGTGCCGGGTCGTTTAGTTTGGCAGGCGGTCGGCTCTGAGCGGGGATCGCGCTCCAGTCGTTTCCTTACTTGTGTCATCAGCTCGGGATGCTAAGTGTTGAGATCATCTCTCTTCTGTAGGCATAATTACGGCAGGCGTCGCTGGTCCACAGCCGGCCAGACAGCCTAAGTTGAAACAAGATGTTTGTGATCCGTGGCTTCTTGTGGGGGTGGGTCGTAACTCTGTATACATGAAAGCTGTACACTTTACTAAGCCAGCATGGTACACGATGCTCTGTATGTAAAATATTTTTCAATAAATAGCAACTGTTTAGGTAGAGTTAAATATGTATTTTTTTATTTTGTTTTTTTACAGATGGGGAGGATTGTTTGGTAATAGAAGCAAATGAGCTAGATGGAGCCTTAAACTGTACTTAAACTGCACTGTTAGATGGCGACTCGGAGCTTGTTAAATTATTTTGATTGAGCAATTCCAGTGCCGATTGGAGCAAAGCTTTGCGGTGAATTAGGCGAGTCGCAACACTCCCTGGAGGCAGGTTGGGATTCAGCACCGCATAGTCAGTCTTTTAACACATGTGTCTTTAAATGGGGAACAGGCCAAGGGTGACGTCAGACGCTTTGTGTCGGATTCTGGTGCCGAAAGGCTCCAGTTGTGGGATTCTGTTTTACGGCTCTGATTTTTGCACAAAGTTCAGCATGAATTTACGGCAGAATTTCTGGGTACTGCTGAGAGGACCTTAAAAACAAACCTAAAAAGTATGTCTGGATTAAATTACATTATGAACAAAATTATGAAATTGCAGCAGTTTTGATATATCATCGTATCATTTGCTCTCTGCTGAATTCCTGACTTCCATGCAATGCCACCACACAGGTAAACTCTGAACGTTTTAGTTTATTGAGAAGACAAGTTCAACCTTCTACATGTAACCTTTAATGACTTTTTCAGATTTTTCAGTCACTTTCAGGCTTAAGTGTGCAATTTATTCTTCCATTATGGTCAGGATCCCAGAATGGGTCATTGATATATTTTTTAAAAAGCCTTGTGACAAGTGACAGTCACAGGGCTATTCTGGTGGTAAATTATTAGTTGCTGAGGAAAACTTAATTTCACAGCATATCAACCAAATAGCTACTCTAAAAGACACTCAACCGGCCAGATAAAAAAACATTCAGTTTTATTTCATGATTTATACGGCATAGTTAACTGTAACGTCTTAGATATTAAGGGTTAGAAATGGTAAACACCAACCACTTCAATTCCCTGTGACTCATATTTTCCTACACAAAGTTACTAATGGCTAAACAAGCCTTGGATTGAGTCCTCATTTTAGTGAGTTTATCAAAGGGGTGCGTTTTTTGATAGACAATGACAGGAATGAGAGATTTTGGTTAAATAACTAGATGACCAGTTTATTTTAATTCACCATTAACAGGATGTCTGAGTGGATCCTCCAAGCTGGTCAGCCAGTGATCCTCCCAGGCACTGAATCTTACAGGCTCTGGGTTTAAATTAGTGCCACAGATTATTGCTGGAGGGCTCTGCAGTGGACAGTGAATTGCCTCGTTTGGCCACCAGGGGGGGCTGTAGGCTGGCCAGGGTGGATCAGGTGGATGATATGTAAGCCGTGGCTGGTGGCCAGTGTAGGGAGGCAGTGCAGGCCATCATGTAGGGCCGTGCCTGACACGTGTAAGCAGGAGGCCGTTAACACCGTCGTCAGCAAAAAGCCTTCTGTGGGAGATGCACACGGCGCGTTCATGTCGGGCATTATCCTGCTAGGGGGTAGTTTTATGAATGAGCAGAAGCAGGTGTGGTGGGTGACTTGTGACCTGTGTAATGCAGAGGAACCCCCCTTCCCCCCCGCAAACTCTAACACACCTGTTTTCAGCCTCTCTTAGACAAATAGGACTAAAAATAGGATAAAAATGAACCAGAGCAAGGGACTCCCTCTCAGTAATGCATGGTCATAAAAGTATTTAAGGACTTGGGGGAAGGAGGGGGGAGGTCATTAATTCTCTCTCTTCGGGGTGGGGAGCTTGCATTAAATTAATTTAAAATTAATTTTACACTAGGGATAATATCGACAGTGCATTTAGTCATATTTACGGTCTCAGAGGACTCCCGGTTAAAAATCTGCTCTTTTAAGCAGGTACTTTACTGGAGAATTCTGTTGACACTGAGGGATTAGGGTTAGGGTTAGGGTTTAGGGTATCTTATAGGGCATTCTGTTGACACTGAGGGATTAGGGTATCTTATAGGGCATTCTGTCGACACTGAGGGATTAGGGTATCTTATAGGGCATTCTGTCGACACTGAGGGGTTAGGGTATCGAATAGGGCATTCTGTCGACACTGAGGGGTTAGGGTATCTTATAGGGCATTCTGTCGACACTGAGGGGTTAGGGTATCTTATAGGGCATTCTGTCGACACTGAGGGGTTAGGGTATTTTACAGGGCATTCTGTTGACAATGAGGGGTTAGGGTTTAGGGTATCTTATAGGGCATTCTGTCGACACTGAGGGGTTAGGGTATTTTACAGGGCATTCTGTTGACACTGAGGGGTTAGGGTTTAGGGTATCTTATAGGGCATTCTGTCGACACTGAGGGGTTAGGGTATTTTACAGGGCATTCTGTTGACAATGAGGGGTTAGGGTTTAGGGTATCTTATAGGGCATTCTGTCGACACTGAGGGGTTAGGGTATTTTACAGGGCATTCTGTTGACACTGAGGGGTTAGGGTATCTTATAGGGCATTCTGTCGACACTGAGGGATTAGGGTATTTTATAGGGCATTCTGTCGACACTGAGGGGTTAGGGTATCGAATAGGGCATTCTGTCGACACTGAGGGGTTAGGGTATCTTATAGGGCATTCTGTCGACACTGAGGGGTTAGGGTATCTTATAGGGCATTCTGTCGACACTGAGGGGTTAGGGTATTTTACAGGGCATTCTGTCGACACTGAGGGATTAGGGTATCTTATAGGGCATTCTGTCGACACTGAGGGGTTAGGGTATTTTACAGGGCATTCTGTCGACACTGAGGGATTAGGGTATTTTACAGGGCATTCTGTTGACACTGAGGGGTTAGGGTATCTTATAGGGCATTCTGTCGACACTGAGGGGTTAGGGTATTTTACAGGGCATTCTGTTGACAATGAGGGGTTAGGGTTTAGGGTATCTTATAGGGCATTCTGTCGACACTGAGGGGTTAGGGTATTTTACAGGGCATTCTGTTGACACTGAGGGGTTAGGGTTTAGGGTATCTTATAGGGCATTCTGTCGACACTGAGGGGTTAGGGTATTTTACAGGGCATTCTGTTGACAATGAGGGGTTAGGGTTTAGGGTATCTTATAGGGCATTCTGTCGACACTGAGGGGTTAGGGTATTTTACAGGGCATTCTGTTGACACTGAGGGGTTAGGGTTAGGGTTTAGGGTATCTTATAGGGCATTCTGTCGACACTGAGGGGTTAGGGTATTTTACAGGGCATTCTGTTGACAATGAGGGGTTAGGGTTTAGGGTATCTTATAGGGCATTCTGTCGACACTGAGGGGTTAGGGTATTTTACAGGGCATTCTGTTGACACTGAGGGGTAGGGTTAGGGTTTAGGGTATCTTATAGGGCATTCTGTCGACACTGAGGGGTTAGGGTATTTTACAGGGCATTCTGTTGACAATGAGGGGTTAGGGTTTAGGGTATCTTATAGGGCATTCTGTTGACACTGAGGGGTTAGGGTATTTTACAGGGCATTCTGTTGACAATGAGGGGTTAGGGTTTAGGGTATCTTATAGGGCATTCTGTCGACACTGAGGGGTTAGGGTATTTTACAGGGCATTCTGTTGACAATGAGGGGTTAGGGTTTAGGGTATCTTATAGGGCATTCTGTCGACACTGAGGGGTTAGGGTATTTTACAGGGCATTCTGTTGACAATGAGGGGTTAGGGTTTAGGGTATCTTATAGGGCATTCTGTCGACACTGAGGGGTTAGGGTATTTTACAGGGCATTCTGTTAACACTGAGGGGTTAGGGTTAGGGTTTAGGGTATCTTATAGGGCATTCTGTCGACACTGAGGGGTTAGGGTATTTTACAGGGCATTCTGTTGACACTGAGGGGTTAGGGTTTAGGGTATCTTATAGGGCATTCTGTCGACACTGAGGGGTTAGGGTATTTTACAAGGCATTCTGTTGACAATGAGGGGTTAGGGTTTAGGGTATCTTATAGGGCATTCTGTCGACACTGAGGGGTTAGGGTATTTTACAGGGCATTCTGTTGACAATGAGGGGTTAGGGTTTAGGGTATCTTATAGGGCATTCTGTTGACACTGAGGGGTTAGGGTTTAGGGTATCTTACTGTGGCATTCTGTCGATACTGAAGGGTTAGGGTATTTTACTGGGGCATTCTGTCGACACTGAGGGGTTAGGGTTAGGGTATTTTACTGGGGCATTCTGTCGACACTGAGGGGTTAGGGTATTTTACTGGGCATTCTGTCGACACTGAGGGGTTAGGGTATTTTACTGGGGCATTCTGTGGACACTGAGGGGTTAGGGTATTTTACAGGGCATTCTGTCGACACTGAGGGATTAGGGTATCTTATAGGGCATTCTGTCGACACTGAGGGGTTAGGGTATTTTACAGGGCATTCTGTCGACACTGAGGGATTAGGGTATTTTACAGGGCATTCTGTTGACACTGAGGGGTTAGGGTATCTTATAGGGCATTCTGTCGACACTGAGGGGTTAGGGTATTTTACAGGGCATTCTGTTGACAATGAGGGGTTAGGGTTTAGGGTATCTTATAGGGCATTCTGTCGACACAGGGGTTAGGGTATTTTACAGGGCATTCTGTTGACACTGAGGGGTTAGGGTTTAGGGTATCTTATAGGGCATTCTGTCGACACTGAGGGGTTAGGGTATTTTACAGGGCATTCTGTTGACAATGAGGGGTTAGGGTTTAGGGTATCTTATAGGGCATTCTGTCGACACTGAGGGGTTAGGGTATTTTACAGGGCATTCTGTTGACACTGAGGGGTTAGGGTTTAGGGTATCTTATAGGGCATTCTGTCGACACTGAGGGGTTAGGGTATTTTACAGGGCATTCTGTTGACAATGAGGGGTTAGGGTTTAGGGTATCTTATAGGGCATTCTGTCGACACTGAGGGGTTAGGGTATTTTACAGGGCATTCTGTTGACACTGAGGGGTAGGGTTAGGGTTTAGGGTATCTTATAGGGCATTCTGTCGACACTGAGGGGTTAGGGTATTTTACAGGGCATTCTGTTGACAATGAGGGGTTAGGGTTTAGGGTATCTTATAGGGCATTCTGTTGACACTGAGGGGTTAGGGTATTTTACAGGGCATTCTGTTGACAATGAGGGGTTAGGGTTTAGGGTATCTTATAGGGCATTCTGTCGACACTGAGGGGTTAGGGTATTTTACAGGGCATTCTGTTGACAATGAGGGGTTAGGGTTTAGGGTATCTTATAGGGCATTCTGTCGACACTGAGGGGTTAGGGTATTTTACAGGGCATTCTGTTGACAATGAGGGGTTAGGGTTTAGGGTATCTTATAGGGCATTCTGTCGACACTGAGGGGTTAGGGTATTTTACAGGGCATTCTGTTAACACTGAGGGGTTAGGGTTAGGGTTTAGGGTATCTTATAGGGCATTCTGTCGACACTGAGGGGTTAGGGTATTTTACAGGGCATTCTGTTGACACTGAGGGGTTAGGGTTTAGGGTATCTTATAGGGCATTCTGTCGACACTGAGGGGTTAGGGTATTTTACAAGGCATTCTGTTGACAATGAGGGGTTAGGGTTTAGGGTATCTTATAGGGCATTCTGTCGACACTGAGGGGTTAGGGTATTTTACAGGGCATTCTGTTGACAATGAGGGGTTAGGGTTTAGGGTATCTTATAGGGCATTCTGTTGACACTGAGGGGTTAGGGTTTAGGGTATCTTACTGTGGCATTCTGTCGATACTGAAGGGTTAGGGTATTTTACTGGGGCATTCTGTCGACACTGAGGGGTTAGGGTTAGGGTATTTTACTGGGGCATTCTGTCGACACTGAGGGGTTAGGGTATTTTACTGGGCATTCTGTCGACACTGAGGGGTTAGGGTATTTTACTGGGGCATTCTGTGGACACTGAGGGGTTAGGGTATTTTACAGGGCATTCTGTTGACACTGAGGGATTAGGGTATTTTACAGGGCATTCTGTCGACACTGAGGGGTTAGGGTATTTTACAGGGCATTCTGTTGACACTGAGGGATTAGGGTATTTTACGGGGCATTCTGAAGACACTGAGAGGTTAGGGTATTTTACTGGGGCATTCTGTCGACACTGAGGGGTTAGGGTATTTTACGGGGCATTCTGAAGACACTGAGGGGTTAGGGTATTTTACTGGGGCATTCTGTCGATACTGAGGGGTTAGGGTATTTTACTGGGGCATTCTGTCGACGCTGAGGGGTTACGGTTAGGGTATTTTACTGGGGCATTTTGTTGACACTGAGGGGTTAGGGCATTTTACTGGGGCATTCTGTCGACACAGGGATTAGGGTATTTTACTGGGGCATTCTTTCGACACTGTGGGGTTAGAGTATTTTACTGTATGAAATTTGTTTGTGGCATATTAGTGCTTTTTTCAGCTCATCTCTTAGTAGTATTACGATGAGCTTCTAACACTACAAGAAAGCTGCATTATTTAATACTGCTTACAAAGGTCTTTCCTTTTGTTAATTTTAACCGTGGTGTCATGCATTCCTGACTGATTTGTCAAGTCCATGTTCGGTTTGGAAATCAGTGACATGCAGTAACCCTTTTGATCTGAGCCTTTCTGCCTTAAACGCCACGACGCTACCGTGTCTGGGAACCGCAGGCCTGTGATGGGTGTTAATGAACATGATACAGACCAGTCCTGGGGGGGGCAGTGTGGGCTGCGAGAGAGCTTACAGGCCGACCCTACAGGAGACCAGTCAGAATCCCAGTGTTCCATTATAAATTTTTGTGAGCACTTCTGTAACTTTTTGGAATTTTTTGTCACTGATTGTCCACTGTTTTGGGGCAATAAAATCCTGACCAACAGGCGTAGTTCAGGAGTAGCGGTAAGTTATCAACTACAGGCAGCCAATAAGATACTCGGAGCATTTGTAACTGCAACCAGTGACCAGTATGTGTTGGTGGCATAAGTATTCTGCAGGAAAATGACCTTCCACACAACCCACTAACACTCAGGATGTCAGTCTGATTCAAGCACTGTATGAATTGGTAGTTTAAACAGTTTATGGTGTTTTTTTTTTTACCTATTTCAGTTTCAAGTTAAGTGATATTGAAATCTAAAAAGAGAATGTTCAGGTACACTTATACAGCATCTACTGAATGGAACAGTTCATGGTATGATGAACCATAGATTTTGCCACAACTTTTCTGAGGGACATCTCAGATTTTGCCCAAGGAAATTTTCTTCTTTGAAGTCCTTCCTTTCAGTCTGAATTTCATCTATTAATTACTCAGTCACCTATGTACACTTTGTGATTAGAGAGTTTAGCTGGCAGTTGGTGAGTCCTATTGACTGAAGCCACGTAAACATCAATTAGCCACATACAAAACATTCAGCTACATACAGAAGTTCAGAAACTCTACAGGGACACGCGTTGCACTGGGCGCTCATGTATACGACGTGAACTGTATGCATTTTAACCAAATTTATTTCTTATCAAGTCTAACATTTCAATTTTTTCTCACATTTTACTTTATTTTTTGTCTTTGCTTTGGCTGTGACACAGATCGTGATGTGCTTAAACTAAAGGAAAAAGTTTACGTCA
The DNA here is from genome assembly GCF_048594095.1 of Paramormyrops kingsleyae. NCBI lineage: Eukaryota > Metazoa > Chordata > Actinopteri > Osteoglossiformes > Mormyridae > Paramormyrops > Paramormyrops kingsleyae. The sequence goes on along the minus strand of NC_132800.1, from coordinate 22,722,948 downwards.
GTATCAGAAATCACCAGCTGTGAAGGTGTATCTGAATTCATATAAATATATATGTTGCCTCCCTGCATTCGTTTCCTGGTTATAAACGAATGTGCCATGGGGGGTTTCTGCTGTGACCCTTGGTAATAAAGTTACAGTTATATTCTATAGTTTCAGACATTATTGGTCAGATTGTTGTTTTTTCAGTGCCCGTTTAGCTGCAAGCATTATTTTGTAAGATTAGAGTCCTTTTTGATGGCTCATGGTTTTCACTAAAATGCACAAGTTAGCCATCACCGAACTCCCTGTTTTCACTGCAGTTCGGTTGACGTGTATCCGTCTGACAGCCTTTACGGGAAAAGCATATCTGGTTTTTAGTCCAAGCAATGTTTTTTTTAAAAGATATTTGGGAATTACTTCTATTTTAAAAGTGACTCCGTGTATTTTTGGAAATCTTGACACAAGTCAAAATGCCTCACCATGCTAATGATATGTCACAGCTCCCCCAAAAGCTGAATTGCAGGCCTCAGGTCCTCCCTCTTCAGTATGTGGGATGTCCTGACTCGACCAGATTGGACTGTAAAACGCTGACGTTCCCAAAAACTCCCAGCCTGGGCTTTTACCGCTTTTACAGGCTCTGTATAATTGCCCTTACAGTTTATCCTATGAAGCGTCAACGGTTTTGTTGTGGAATGCTTAGGCGCTGTATAAGAGGGAGGAGCTTAGTAACTTGGATGAACTTCATCTGCAAGGTGAACACATGAGTGTTTATTATAAGTAATACAGTAAAATCCCGTTGTAACGGACATCAAGGGACCTGGCAAAACAGTCCACAATGTGTATCCAGAGTTGCTGTTCGCCTAGAACACAACTACAGGACACCATTTACTCATGCCACACCCCAGCAGACACACTTGTGGTATAGATTATTATATTGTACATGTAGTAATCCAACTTTACCTGACCAGATGCATGACTATTAATAATCCCGACTACGTACGTATCTGCGCTGCATGTCACCGGCACGCCACGCGCCTTGTAGGTGGAGCTGCATGTCCGTTATAGCCGAACAAAACTACAGCTAAAAGCGGCCCTGGGGACCAAATTGTTTGTCCGTTATAAGCGAAATTCCGTTATAAGCAAGTCCACTATAACAGGATTTCACTGTATTCAGTTCAAGGAGTCATTTGCAGGGACCTGTGTATGCTGTGTGACCCAGCGGGCTAAGCCTCTGTGTCTGTGATCAGAAGGTCGCTGGTTTGAGTCCCGGCCTCAGCAGAACAGTAACATGTCCGTGGGCCCTTGAGCAAGGCCCTTAACTGCCAGCTCCAAGCATGCTGCCCGCTGGCTGATCAAGCTCTTTCACCCTTCGTAAGCTCGCTCTCATCTGTCTGTCTCACATACAGCAAGACGGGGTAGGAATGAAGGGAATTTCCTCACAGGGACTAATAAAGTATCACTCTTTTATTCTGCACTTCCATGCATCACAGGTAGAGGGCGCTAGTATTTAAACATTTCCATAAATAACGTTTGTATTGGAGCTGTGGTTTTTCCCACCGTCTCCCTGGAAGACATGAAAATCATACCCTCCCCCATTACTGTAGCCAAGCTCAAAGGAGATGCCAGCACAGGCTTCTGAAGAACTGTTATTTACATGCAGACAACACAAACTGTTGCCTTGAGTGAACCACAGGGCTCTGCTGCAAGTGTATCTGTATTGGAGGACATAACAGAGATTACCGAGTAGTGACTGGGAACTACACAGGACTTTGCTGAGTCAAAAATAAGTGCGGATTTGTAGAATGGAACTCATGTATGGCCTTCCATGACGGATAACCTTAATGTCGAGACAAACACAATTAGCGTTCAGAAAATTGTGGCTGACTGGTGCGAGATGTTAACTGTACAAAGTTCAGCAGAACACCAGATACCTGCACAGTAAATGTGCCTTCCCATTTATGAGATTGCATAGCATACTCAAGCTTGATCTTGACTAAGTATTATAGTGTAATGTGCATGTGAATGGATGTATGATATGTATATTTGTGTATATGTGTGAAATATCAAAAGGCATTTCTTTTTTGTCTTCTAAGTAGCGATGAACTTTCCTCTCGATTTCATGATGCTGGTTGTGAGTGTGTGGAGCAGTTCCAGAAGGGTTTGGACTTTGTGGCTGATGCTGAAGATAAGTCTTGTCCAGTAAAGATGGCCAAAATGGATTTTAACAGACCACATATAGTTGGCTTTGAGATACAGATCTCACATGTCATTACGACATCATAGAGATATGCGAAGTTAACTAATTACAGATGAACTGCTAATGGGATGTTGAGCGACCAGAATTCGTCAAATTGGGATGTGAACGAAGGCTATCCTATCTGGCACAAACCAACAGAAGGGCTACTGTGGCACAAAGGGGAGATAATTTTGATGATGATCGCGGGAGTAATGTATCACGGCACACAGGACAGAGATGTTGACGAGACACAAAATTAAAGTCCGGGTCAAATCTGAAGTCTCCATTGTGGTTCCAATTTGACATTACTATTTATAAAAACTTTAACCGCCGATTTGTTTGTTTCTATTAGTAACTGATGTGACTGAATGGGAATCAGCTAAAAAACTGCTTGTCTCATAGTTCCTCGGGCTTATATACATTTTCAAAGTAATCCCTATTTCAAATGCCTTTGAAGCAATACAATTTTTGGAAGAACCTAAGCACTTTTGTAATGTAGATTTTAAAACTAATACTTTCTCAAAAATAACATTGATGAAAACATCCCTTGAGCAGAACACTTTAACATTTTTATGAGCAAAACTTTAATTAGTGTGAACAATCACAAACATTGCCGAAAGAGGGTCCAATCTTGGCAGCAACAATCAACTGTGTACACACACACACGCACACGCAACTGAAACCTTTCCCGATATAATTCACAAAAGATAAGCTTCCTGTGTACGAGGCAGCCAGACCAAACCAAGCCGGACTCCGCCCTCAGCTATGGTAATGTGATGTGATCTCGTGCCGCTAAAGTAAATGCATGTTAAAGTAAATCGCGATTTTTATTTTAATGTATAAAACTGATTTGTCTTTCAGCTTGTGTCAAAAAATAATGTGTTGCAAATCGAGTTGGGAGTCACGTTAAGAGTGACTGGAGTGCATCTCGAGTTCGAGTCGCGAACTCAAGTCCCAATCTCTGACAGCGCATTGACTCCGTTGCGTACGGGCCTATGCAACTGCAGACCAGTCAGCGTGCCCATGCTGACCCCTGTCCACCTTTGAAAACTCCTACAAGGGCCATGTAAATGTTGGAACTGGGCCTTGGAGCAATGGAAGAAGGTCGACTGAATCCCATTTTCAGATGCATCATGTAGACAGCCGAGTATGTATTGAGCATCCGTGGGATCCGTTGGACCGGCAAGTCCGATAGACAGCAACGTAGCCCCATCCACAGCAGTGCTCTATACAACGTGTGTCGTGATACATTACTCCCAGAAACATGTTTAGCGGGTCTCTCTAGTGATGAAAAATAGGCAAAATGATGAACAGAACACAGAAATATAACCCAAACGTTTCTGTATTATCGATTAGGTTTTATAAGAGCTGAGGCCAAATTGATATTGGAATTTATGCATTGAATAGACCTTAAATTGTCTGTGCATATTTCAATGATAATGTTAAAAGTAAACTATAGGCTATTGCTGTTGGATTAATCCATGAATTGGCCTGTTTATTTCAAAGCAATGCAATATTTAAATGAGAATGTTTTAGTGTATTGATGTGGTATTGCTTCCTATGTACGAAAGCTGGGGTTAAAGTCAAAATTTTAGTATTCAACTCTATGCTGGATTCCTGGTTACTGGATAAGTAATTAGGAGATCTGCGGATGGTTTTCCTTGATGTGTAGGGAAAGATGGGTAGCAGATGTTGTGCTTCAACACACGATTTACTTGTATGGTTAGAAGGTCAACAGAAGTTCTGGGATGAAAACCTACCATGTCTGGCAGTGCCTTGGGTCTCATGTACCTTCTTGTGTCTCCTCAGTGATGGCCGACAGTGCACAGTGCCGCTCAATCCCTAAGCTCTGAGAGCGACGGTGTGGACCTCTTGCCCCACTCTGCCAAGGGTGGAAGTTCACCATGTACAGTGTGGAGGACCTCCTGATCTCCCATGGATACAAGCCACCGAGGAACAACGCACCCTCGTCCAGCGAGGGTCACCGTCTTGAGGTCGCAGAGAGAGGGTCAACGTCAGACAGCCATGGGAAAGTGGACAGCCATAGGGAGGATACCAGCGAATATGGGGAGAGGAACTGGAAAAGCAAGGAAACCAGTAGCAGTGAGGTAGAACTCCAGGGAGACTACAGGTGAGTCCATTTCATACCATCAATGACAGGCAAGTTCATTGCTCTGAAGCCCTTGGGGGTGACAAGATAGTTTTTCAGACAAAAAATGAGATATCGCCTTTAAGAATAGTCGCCCCTCCAGATTCTCAAATTTCACATTCATGGTTTGGGTTGTCCGTGAATTGGCCGTGAACAATTAAATTGGGGTATTTTTGGAGCTTGTGGAAAGAAGCTTGCAGACGACACATAAGCCGAAAGGGGTATCTACAGTAGTCGAACATCATGAGCACCATGACCTCAAAGCACACCTCAAACCGTACACGTATCTCTGTGTTCTGCGTAGGACAGGATCTTTTATTCTGTCAGGCTGCTCTGACCAGCTGCCTCTTATAACATACAATAGAGTCAGTTCATTATTATTTAGGAATGATGCTCAGTTAATGGAAAATGTTATGTAATGGATCACTTATAAGTGAGTGTGATTATACTCTAATCTTTAGTTGTTCCAAACTTCCCTATTTTCTCACATAAAGCTGTCTCTTCATTCATGACAAGGTGTCAGGATAAACAGGAGAGATAGAAGCATGCTTCCAGGAGTCGGAGGGTTGATTTGTCTGGAAATGTCTGATTGAAGTTTTTGGGAAGTTTAGCAGCTCATGGATGACAAGCTAAGGAGCTACGAGGGCAAGGTGAAGCATTAAAGACAGATCAGCCAAGCAAGACATCAATGTAGTAACCAGACTGTCGAAGCCATAGAAGCTCTACAAATAATCAGGTGTTTTCACACAATTCAAGTTAATCAGGAATAGTTTATTGCCAGATACCTCACAGTCTTGAAAGGGCTGAGGAAGAGTACTGCAGAACTGAGTTGGCACCTGGAGCAGTCTCAAATGCTCTATTGTCAACATACATGGCTTGCCTTCCACTGTGAGATAAGGTATAACGCATGGAGATTATGGGAATGTTATCAAAGGTCACCAAGTGTGCCCAAGACACAGGGGAAACTACAGCTTTTGTCAGTATGGCTGGAGATATGGATATGTAGGACGTCCAAGAGGGGACTGGTTTATTTAAGAATCTGCAGAAAGGAGGATTGGGGAAATCACCAAATGGGGGTCTGTGAATGCTGGTTCAGCCATAGTGAGTGGGCATGGGTCCCTTGGTGACAGATTAGGGTGGTGGTGCTCTCCTTAGGGTGCTCTCCTTAGAGTGTTCCCTTTAGGGTACTCCCCTTAGGGTGTTCCCTTTAGAGAGCTCCCTTTAGGGTACTCCCCTTAGGGTGTTCCCTTTAGAGTGTTCTCCTTAAGGTGTTCCCTTTAGAGTGTTCTCCTTAGGGTGTTCCCTTTAGAGAGCTCCCTTTAGGGTACTCCCCTTAGGGTGTTCCCTTTATAGTGTTCTCCTTAGGGGGTTCCCTTCTGAGTGCTCCCTTCAGGGTACTTGCCTTAGCATGCTCGTTTTAGGGTGCTCCCCTTGATGTGGTGCTGGAGAAACAGCATAAGCAGGTAACTTACCCTGGGTCTTCTCCCTGATGCTTTATGTTGCACTGGGGAAGACAGTCACCACCCCTGATTGGGGTAATTAATAGACACCGGCCGAGTCTTATCAGTCTACCCCACGGGTGGTTTCTGGGCTAACCGTGTAAAGCCTATTGCCACTGTTAGTTGGTGAGGTTCTGAAACAGGACTGTTGGTGGGTGGTGGATTCCCAGTGGGTCACCAATTCACATCCTTCCAGCAGTAGACTGGCAATGCTCTCAGGAGGAATAGTCTTTGCAAAACTGGACCCTAGATCTGGATTTTAGGAAATTCCATTGCCTTCCTGACCACTACCTTCACTGGTTTCATTTGGCACCCTGCTTTGAAAAGAGTTATTTTCTGTGCAACCAAACAATCCTGCCCAAGGACTGGTAGAGTGAGAGGGCATGATATGCTATGCATGCACCTTGTGTACATCAAGAATCTGGAGGAGGACAATACCAGGCTATACTGTATTCTCCAAAGACTCGGGCATGACTAACCCTGAAGGACAAGTGAAGGTTTGCCAAAGACAAAATAATGTTTGTAGGCTACATAATCACCTCTGCAGCGTTAACTCCCAGAGCCATTTTGGAGAGTATGGAATGTGGTGTTGCAGAGTGATGGCCACGGCAACTACCAGAAGAAGTTTCTTTTTCTTTATAACTTTTTATTTTTATTTTCATTAAACAAACAACAAAAACAAGGACAGGGCCTGCAGTTAAGAAAAGAAAGCAATCTCTCCAAAACCAATCAATCATTCATCCCTCTCTTCAGCCACTTATCCCAGTCAACCTCAAACATTTCTCCAGAAGAAGTTTCTGCCCCCCTTTGCATCATTTATGAGGTCACTGCAAGATCTTCCCTCAGTGATTCTGAAGGAGGCCTTAACAGCCACTCCAGCATCTGAATATCTATCCTCTTATCTGCCCAGTCTGAAGTTTACACTAGAGACAGGTCACAAGCCTCTGCTGTTCCTACAGAGCACTGAAAGGACTTCCTCCTTGAATTCTGGGGTTTACATGGAGGCTGATCTTATATGACACTGTGCACTTACTCGGTAAGCAGTTAATTACAGGAGACACCTTAAACTGAGCACCAGTGAAGTACACTTCCACTCAAGCAGAGAAAGAACAGGTGGCTGATGTCAAAGTGTATGTAGACTCTTGTACGATGTTACATAAGAACATAAGAAATTTACAAACGAAAGGAGGCCATTCGGCCCATCAAGCTCGTTTGGGGAGAACTTAACTAATAGCTCAGAGTTATTAAAATCTTATCTAGCTCTGATTTAAAGGAACTCAGGGTTTTAGCTTCCGCTACAGGAACAGGAAGACTATTCCATACTCTCACTACACGCTGTGTAAAGAAGTGTTTTCTCAAATTCAGTTTAAAATGTTCTCCCACTAATTTCCACCTATGGCCATGAGTTCTAGTATTTAAACTAATATTAAAGTAGCCATTTGGCTGAACAGCATCGAGACCTGTTAGAATCTTATATACCTGGATCATGTCCCCCCTTAGTCTCCTGTGCGTGAGGCTGAACAGATTCAGCTCAGCTAACCTCTGAATATAAGACATTCCTCTAAGACCAGGAATCATTCTTGTAGCCCTACGTTGAACCTTTTCCAAGGCAGCAATGTCCTTTTTAAGGCATGGTAACCAAACCTGCACACAATATTCTAGGTGAGGTCTCACCAAGGAATTGTATAATCGTAGCATCAACTCCACACACCTAGAGATATCCAACATTCTATTGGCCTCTTTTATTGCTTCCCCACACTGGCGAGAGTGGGACATGGAAGCATCAACATACACACCGAGATCTTTCTCGTAATCAGCTACCTTTATTTCAGTGGAACCCATAAAATATCTGTACTTTATATTTCTGCTCCCTGCATGGATTACCTTACATTTATCTACGTTAAATTTCATCTGCCAGGTATCAGCCCAGTCACTAATTAAATCAAGATTGTAGCCTCTGTGCTGCAAATTTAGTATCTGCTACACCACCCACCTTGGTGTCATCTGCAAACCCGTTTACTGTATGTACTGGTGTCAATATAATAATTTTAACGAATTATTAAAATAATAATTTACATTAGGAACAATAATGGTCCTAAAATTGAACCCTGCGGTACCCCACTATGAACGCAGGCCCACAGCGACATTGTGCCTCTAATAACTACTCGCTGCTTCCTGTCTGTTAACCAGTTTTCGATCCAAGCTGCTACAGTTCGTAAAATCCCTGCAGCTTTGAGCTTAAGCAAGAGCCGTTTGTGGGGGACAACATCAAAGGCCTTCTGGAAATCTAAGTAGATCACATTGTAGGCTTCTTTGTGATCAATTTCTCGTGTAGCTTCCTCAAACTACTGAAGCAAAGCAGAAGCAAATAATAGCCAGAAAACTTCTGTGTTATTACTGCTTTGGAGGTGGGTGACCAGAGAAATCCCTCCTCCCGTCAGAGCTTGGAGCATACTGGCCCAAGAGAAGCTGGCAACTCTTCCTCAGAGGAAAACCAATAGTCATTCCCACTTCCGTGAGAGATTCCATCCTCAACATCCTACATGAAGCCCACTGTGAAACACAGAACCAGAGATTCCCAGTTGGTTTGGTAGCCAATCCTGTGGTTTCAGGTTTTCTCCTAAATTTAAGCATAAGTAACACAACACGCTGGCTTGATGGGCAAGACTGCAGCCTCACACCTCCTTCACTCTGGCTTTGATTCTTTCCCCAAGCAATGTATGTGTGCAGTTTTCGCTCAGTCCTCTGGTTTCCTAATGCAGACAAAAAACACAGTGTTTTTTTTAGTTTGCATAACGTGACTGTGTGTTCCCCTGTCATAGATGTGTAATGTGTCCAGGATTTCCCCAGGCATATTGGGACCCTGTGATCGTTTGAAATACCGGTATCGGTATCATATCACAACACCAAAAAGTGGTATGATACTATCATTTTACAGATTTCGGTATTTAAGAAGTTATGTTACATAGTGATTGTGTCCCCTGTGCTTTGGGGAGAGAGAGAGACACACTCGTCTCTTGTGGGGAGATGCCACACAGGTGGTAGCTGGAAACCGCTGTTGCCCACTGCCCACCGCTAGCCAATAAGCAGGGCGGCAGAAGTGACACATGGTGTTATTTTGGTGTTTAACAGAACGACAAGGGTGAAGTTTGCAGACCCGACAGTATGCAATCGTGGGTACGAGGGGGCGGCATGTACTGTAGAGCCTGGCGAAGGGTCCGTCTCTTGCTCACCCTGATTTATATAAGGAGTTTAACGATAAGTTTTAATACATGTTAGTGATGTAATTTGGCGGTTGTTTCTGAGCCTGTATGCGAGTTCATTCGCATCCCCTTTCCCAATGAGAAAACGAACGCAAAGCTAAATGACGGATAGGACACAGAAATATAGCCCTAACGTTACTTCATTATCGATGAAGTGTTATAACACACTTGGTGACCAGAATCTTTGCAATGAATGGAGTTTAATTAATCTATGCATATTTCATTGGCAATGTTAAAACTATATTATAGGCTTTTGCTGTTTCATGAGAATAGGTTCAACAGGATAGTACCTTGTGTCATACTGGAACCAGGAGACAGATTAGGGTGACATTTAACCCACAATAAGCTTCCCAATCTTCAACTGGCCTAGTCTGAGATTTATGGACTAGCTGTATGTTCCCCATTTATCTGTATTTATGAGAACCTCACCTCTTACTGAAATTTATCATTAGTATAAATATGTAAGCAATCTAACTTTTGGTACTACGTTGCAGGTCCTGTGACGGAAAGCTTGGAACGACCTGCCAGCCAAAACCCAAAAGAGACTTGAACTACTGGAGAAGGAGGGGCCAGGATTTCAGTGTCCTGCTGAACCACGCCGATATGCGGGGGCCACATGGGGCAGAGTACAGGGTTCAGCCACAGGGCTGGGATGAGGCGGGGTGGCCCAGGACGAAGGTGGCGGAGGGACAGGAGCCACGGAGGACAGTGGCAGACAGGAAGTGGCAGAGCTTGGGGACAGAAGAATGGAGGCCGGCGGTAGGCCTGGGGCAGCAGCTGTTTGATGGAGAGAGCGAGAGATGGGCTCGAGAGCAGCACTACACCAAGGCTGCAGAGAGTTCCGTCCACTCCAGAAGCAAAGGGAAATCCCAGTCTCTCCCCAGGGAGCTCTTATCAGAGAGCCTTCAGGCCATGCCCATCATAGGCAGCCAGCACGTCGATGCTACCACCTTCCTCGGACCTTACGGTAAACACAACAAATGTATGAGCAGCGAAGGCTTGCTGGCAGAAAGGTATCGGCCAGCTGTCCACGCTTCCCTCTTGCCCCGGTTCGGCCGACCGGTCAAGCCACCTTCCTACGACGCCCACCAGCAGACGCGGAACAGCTCCGAAATGCTCGCCGGAGACCAAGGGCCCAGGTGCAGATCCGGGGACAAGTTGGGCGGTTGGTCGAAGACTGGGGAGATGAGGCAGGACAGCTTAACATACCAGCCTGCAGGCTCTGGATTAGGGCCTCCAGGGTATATTCCTCCACCTTCCTACAAGAGGCCATTGAATCAGAAGAGGGATCAAAAAAACTACGATGAAGTTTCCCACTTCCGATTGAAGGGGGATTTGCATCCAGGCACTTGGGAGGCATTGAAGTGGTACTCTAGGCCAAGGGGAGGTTCTTGGATAGACTACCAGGGAAACAGAAGTGTTCCTTGCCAAAAAATGACTAACCCGGGGTACTGGGATCAGCATCTAGGATGTGTGCAGTACTTGCCGTTCAATGACCCACGTTTGCGACACATCTCAGGTGGACAGTGTGGGAACTCTCTGACCGACGCAGACAAGATCAGAAACATCCACCGAGAGATTCCCAATGCTAAAGTGTTAGAACAGTCTTCTCATGATAGTGCCTTTCTCCCCAACGAGGGGCTAATTCCCAGCACAGATGTTAGCAAAATATCAGTTAATGAGAATGACAGCAGCAGTGGGTGGTATGGTGGCTTGCACAGTGGGAATGATAATCCCATCACATTTGACCAAAACTGTAACGAGTATCACAGAGAAATACAGACAGCAAAACTCAGGCAGAATGGAAGTGCAGACCAAGAGTTCTCTGATTCATCAGCACAGCTGAAGAACATTTCACCAGATGCAATGGAGACCACAAAACCAGTAAAACGGAAATCCGAGACCATATTCTGCCTGGTTTCAGTTCCTGTTCATTTGCAGTCTAATAGGAAAAATTCTGATCAGAATAACAACGAAACTCTGCCAGACCCAGCAGAACAAAGTGCTCCCAGCACTGAAAGCATGGACCATTTGCAAAACCAAAGTCTCCAAATTACATCCTCCACAAGTCTGGAGCTGCCACTACCTTTAAATGGTGCGACAAATAGGATATCTATAGGGAAGTCCAGTCTGAAGGAGTCAGTACCAACAAAGTCCCTCCAGCCCAGCAAACACATTGGCCTGCGATACTCCAGCTCCTGGCCTGGAGATCAGTACAGAGACCAGGAGACACAGACCTCCTCCTCAGAGGCCACTGAGGGTTCTTCTCACAGCTGCTTGAGTTTGCAAGCACAAGACCAGGGCCAGCCTGTCTCTGACACCAATGTGGAAGGAAGCCTTACGACAGACTATAGCAGCATGTACAGTTTTCATGCCATGAAGGGCCAGAAGACCCTGCAGCCCTCTAGTAACAGTGCTTTCTCCAAGACCTCAACATACTCAGATTGGCTTAACAGGAGCACAGATCCAATGGGACGTCCGACTAGGAAGCAGAAAGAGAAAGACAGCCTCTTGGTGCGAAATATAGAAGCTGTGCCTGCTCTATGCAATGGTGAAGAAGCCTTTGGTCAGTTCATGCTGAAGCCGGTTGGTCGACGCCCATGGGATGCAATTGAGGAACTTGAATCATTCAACAAGGAGCTTCAGGACCAGTTCAGCCAAGAAGTCAGCGTTGACAAGTGCATGGAAGACATCGACGCGGCATGCAGAGACCTTTTGGAGTGCAGGACCATCGGCAATAACACTGGAAACGACAAAGTGCCGGTCCGCAAGCTAGCAAAGGAAAGCAGGTTATCTGCGGAATCTCACAAGAAAGCTACATCCGCATTCCGCAGCAGGACTGCCGTTGGCGATCCACAATACAGGGAGGGGAAGAGTGCATTTTCCAGACCCGTGGCTAAGGCGGTGAGCTTTAGCGACCATTTGCAGAATGATGTTCTTGTCCAGTCAGAAGGTAGCTTTGCAAACTATAGAACTCCTGGTCAGATGATAAAAAAGACTGAACCCAAATGGGTTTCTAAACCAAGTGTCCCCGTGTCTCTAAACAAAGATGTCGGTTTTACCGAACTGCCTTCCAGTAATGTGCAGTGGGCCGCAAAGGAGCCTGTGCACGATGTCTCTGCACTGTCATACCCTCCTGAGTTTGAGGATTTTTGTCATTCCTTACAGTTGACACATGAATCTGAAGCCTGGACCACCACAGTTCCAGTGAAATCAAGACCTCTAGACATGGATGTAATATCTCAGGATTCGTGCAAGGCCTTTAGTTCTGATTCCAAACAGGAGAGCTGGTTTTCTACAACAGAGACAGAAGGGACAGGAAAGAACCGTATCCCACGTTTCAGTGGGGTGAGGAGTGTGAATGTGCTGAAAAGTCACAGGCTTCGTGGCCAAGGGGGTCCCATCTGGATTGTGAGTAACAGGCTAACCGAAGAAAAGAACTCGAAAGGAGTAAGTGTTACAACTAGTGACTGGAGGAGTCAACTGTCATTATCGGAGGAGCACCTGGAGAGTCTCCATATCAAAGCGAAAACAAATAGCATGCCAGAGGATCTGAGCACTCTGTATGAAGTCAAATGTGCTGAGGGCATTCCAGAGAATGAGCCGATAGAGCAGAGGGCGGCCCGGATATTGGGAATAGAAGTGCCCGCAGAGTCTTTATTTGTGGTGGACCAGAAAGGAGAGAGAGAGATGATTGAAAGTTCAGGGAAGGGTGTGGCTTTCCCCAGCCAAGAAGTTCCGGAGACAAGTGGTAGTGAAAATCAGAACTTAATCACACAAAGTAAAGAGGTTAAAGATACACAGGCTAATGAAGAGGAGCTGGATGTGGAGCTGGCCGTCCCCACTGGTGAAGACGGCCTAGTTACACTGACAGCTGGGGATAGCTCGGGGAACTGCCTGGATCTCGATCCAGGACTTCCAGATGAGCTCCTGGGAGATGAAATTAAAATGTGCGCGGCTATCAGTGATGACGACGAGTCTCAGAGGGTTGGCGACATCTACCAGAACCACAGTGGCCTCTCCATGACACCTGAGATGTTACAAGATTTGAACAGCACATTATCCTGCCAAACAGATCCAGAGAGGGTCAGGGAAGCTCAGCAACCCCAGTCAAGACACCTCATTTTTAGAAGCTCTGAAGGGGACGTGGAAGATGGGACCAAGATGGAAGAGCAGCTGGTGTCAGAGGACTTCTCCCGGACTCGCCGACCGTCCCGTGGGGGCACGGTCGCCAAGCGAGAGATCACGCTGGAATTCTGTTACCCACCTGACAGTACTCTGATGCAAGACATGGAAATGCCATCCTTCTCAGGTCAGAACGGGCAGCGTGAGCCGCGTCAATGTTCATGTTGCACTACTTTTTGTATATAGGATCATATTTTTGAAGTCTTATGAAAGGAAACTTTGTAACAAAGTTATAGATATTCATTGCTTTATGACAAGGTGTCCTTGGGGAAAATTTATAATTCAGTCATAAATCAGACTTACGTACATTTTCAGGTAGGTCCAACTTGATTAGTCCCATTTTTTATGCCAATGGTCTCCAACTCCGGTCCTGGAGGGCTACTATCTAGTAGGTTTTCTATCCTACCCGGCTTCTGATGAGTCACACTAGTTCTCAGGTAAATACCAGGAGCAGGTGTGACTCATCAGAAGCCAAGTGGGACAGAAAACCTACTAGATAGTAGCTCTCCAGGACCGGAGTTGGAGACTCCTGTTTTATGCTGACATGAAATATGTAATAGCAAAATGGTTTTAGAAATAGGTGCATTGGGAGAAGAGAAGGATAAAGGAAGTATCGTTATGAATATTACTTACGCTTTACATGCCATTTGGTTTTGCCTTGTGGTCCGATGACAGACACAGTATCCATAACCAAAAGGAATGATTGTCATAGTTCTGAAATTTTGCCTGTAGTGAGCTACTTCTGTCACTAGATGGGGATATTCTCCATTTTTTTTTCAACGCTAATCGCGGTCAAACATTTTTTTTTTCAGTGTTAATTCATGTTCCCGTGGTCGTTTAGGCATTAATTTTCACGGGTGCATGTAAACTTGATGCTGGGTTGGAATAAACCTAGCTAGAGATTGTACTTTTTTGATTAGAGTGGTAGATTTTATTGTCGTTGCTGTTGGACCAGTAAGAGACAGATTATTGGCAGATTTGACTACGTCTATAGAGTTTTTATAAACGATTCATAATGTTCTTTTTCTCATGCTTTGTGTGCTTTGTGACTTCTGCCTGCCTTTTGTAGGTGTTTCAGCTGCGGTTTGTCTCGCGGGATCTGCCCTAACAGTGTGCTGTACCCCCCCCAGACCCGTATGACCCCAGCCACGTGGAGAGAGTTTAGCCCCAAATCGCCACCTCACCCGGAGATGGAGTCCCCGCACTGTGACGCTTCTTCTTCCCCACAAGAACCACCCCCCCATCTCGTCCCCATGGCTCAGCAATGGCCTTCTTATTCGAGATAAGCGATGTTCACGCTCCTCTCCAGGCTTAAGAACTGTTCCACGGCCGACACGGAGTAGGCCCCCCCCCACATATGGCCATGTTGACTGGCCAGCGTTATGCAATTACACTGCACAGTCATGAGTCCTCTATCCCCTGCCCTAATCTCCCTGAAGCCAACACGACAGAGAGTTCGTCTCCAGCAAGACCGCGAGCCCCCGGTTCTCCAGACGATCCGGCCGCGTCACCGTCACAGTTACCAGTGACAGGGCTGGAAAGTTTCGCGGATTCTTGTTTGTTTATATTTAATTGGCTATAATAATCATGCTCCACTGTTATGTGCTTCAGTTCTGTATCACAAATCCCACCGAAGCTGAAGCCGTTTCTGAGTGTGGGAGGTGCGGGGCTTTTGGGTATTGCCACGTAGGGAATGTGGAATTTATGACTCTGGCCATAATAAATGACTGGGTGGGGGGGGGGGGGCACCCAAATGACAAGCAAATTACTTTTCACAGAGTATTTATTTTAATTGCATCTAAATCCTAATCAAGCTATACAATGTAAAAATTAAAGGATATTTTAACTATTTTTGTATTTAACCATACTTTATTTACCCACTTTAATCAAGCTGGAAATACATTATGCCTGTATATTACAGTAGTTATATATTATGAAATATATAATTTTATAGAACAGTGAATGGGGAAAGGTGATGTTAATCTTTGCATGCGTGGATGGCTGCAGTGTGCTTTCTGTCACATTCCTGTCTGTCCCTAACAGGTCATGGCCGTTAATCTATGCTGACACGATTTGATTAGGCATAAGAAAATGATTAATATTAGAAATCCTGTACATTCATGCAGATTTATGCATCTCAGAAATCATTAGAATGAACATGAATGTAGGAGTGATTTAATAACTTACCTTTGTTGTCTGAAAACCAAATTATTTTTATGGCACATGTAAGTAATTTTGAAGGAATAATTTAATGTGAACACTAGAAGCCGCTTCATGTCAAATACAGTGAGAGTAATTATTTCATAAATTCCATTAACGAGGAAATAGATTTGAGACTTTTGTGCAATACTATTTGCCAAATTAACCATGTAGAAATATTATACTTTTTTGCAGCTGTGTATCTGTACACATATGGCGCATATGCAGCTGAATACCATGGAGTCGCTATGCAAGGCTTTGTGTTTGCAGTGTTAGCCATTTTCGTCTGTAGCCATTACAAACATCTGATCAGCCTTTTAGAAAACAATCCAGCAACTGAGTCGGACTTACGCATATAAAAATTATTCCCATATTTTTGCAAAGAGGCCTGTGATATATGGGTTTATCTCAGGGGTTTTCAGCCTTAAACTTAAATGAGAGACCTACAAAAGAAAAAACAGAATTTGGGACTAATGGTAACTATGTAATTATGAACTAAGGATGGGGGGAGGTGCTTTAATGTTTCTTCTTCTAAGGTGTCCTTAGAATATATATATATATTTTTTCATTCTGCATAAACCAAATGACTGTACTTAAGTTTCCTCAATTTGTGACACATCCCTGCAGTTCCTACACTGACCCCCAGGGGGTCCCACACTCCAGGTTGAAAACCCCTGGTTTAACTGATTGGTTCACAGTCTCCACTACACTTCTTTGAGGAAGAAGTAGTGGTGGGGCTTTCGTGGTGACTGCTTCTCCTGAGAGCTTCATCTCAGCTCATTAACCATCTCTGCCGCTGAATCTGCTGGTTATCCCAAGTCACAAAATGTTGCAATCTTCTGGCCCTGTAGGCCAGCCATTGGAGTTACAGTGATGTGAAAAATTACACATCTTTTGAGTGTTATTTTGAAAAGTAAAGCCAGACAACTGAAAGAGGGTGTACTTTCTTTTTCACTTCATTGTATGGATCATTAATCTTTTATATTGAAGGCTAACGTGCAGCATAGACTGTTGTACACACCTTATAGTAATATTGTCTATTTTCATATGAAATTTTAGTGCTTTTTTTGTACACTGGCAGATTTGTCCCCTTCCTTGCATGAAACATGGGGAAGACGAATATATATTTGCATTTGGTATGCTGTTGATCTAACAGATAACTAACCATTATTTTTCATATCGCATATTTTTATTTACAAATCTATGCCAAGTACTTAAATGCGAAATATATTTTTAGAGTATATTAAATGGAAGTCATTTCTTTTTCTTTGAGGTACATCTATACCTTTTATATTCATAAAACATGCAAAGCAAACTGAAATGGTCATATGATGTGCCACCATTGTAAAATGACGAGGTTCATAAATAAACTCTTTGCATGTAGGCCTCGTGTCTGCCTCCGCTCCGTAAAGTCGCAGTCGCCGTTTAGACTCTTTTGCCTGTGTGTTGTTTTATGACTGAATGCGCAGCCCCTGCCAGTGTTCCGTTTGGGGGCTGTGGCACCTTCACACTGGGAGGGTTCTGTTGGCAGGGGGGTGCCCAGGTTTTACCGGCAGCTTGCCAGTCACTGGTGAAGGTTAACTCAGAGAGGACTACCTGTGCCAAACCCTCACGCCCCCTCCCCTTGCCAAAACAGTCTGACTTCCAGAGCTCATCGTTACAAAGGATATACATTTCTGAATCACCTAGTGGTATTCTGCTTATCCAGATCTCTTGCACCTCCATGGAAACTGTGCTGTGGGATAAGCAGGACATTATCAAGCAGATCTTAGTGCAGAGGGGGCTCTGCTTCCCTACAGAATCATCCGATTGTGACATCACTGAGAGGGTCTCGGAAAGCCATTATGTCCGTTGGGACCGTAAATTAAGAACTGCTTTCTTGGAAGCCATAAAGATATGAAGCCAGTGATATGAATCCTCCATCTTGCAGAAACCAGCCCTGACCTTAATCAAAGCTTAAATTCTCATTACGTTGTCAGGCCGCAGTAGCGATTTGGAAGTGGCCTAACTACCCAGTGTCTAACTACCCAGTGTCTAACTACCCAGTGCCTAATTACCCAGTGTCCCTACCTAAATATATCATGTTTGTTACACGTTTAGATCATTTGTTTGGTCCAATATCAGTGTAACCAGTAAGACAAAATAGTGCCAGATCGATATGGTTTCAAGTCTGTCCACAATCGGGTTTGGCCGCTCTTTCATTGACCGGGACTGTAGTCCTAAACGTTTATAATCAGCGAGCCACTGACCGCGGAGATTAAGCAAATACCAGCACGGGAAGTCATTAGAAAAATGCGAACCAGTGTGAGAAGATGTTCAAACTGAGGTAATAGACTTCCCACAGTACGCATTGACAGGCGTGAGCGACGAGAAATCAATGGACAATAGAGATGGAGGAAAACTGCTAAGCGACGGACGTGATGTTTTATGTATGGGAAGGCAGAGTATATTTCATTATCCGGGATGCACTGAGGTCGCGTGCGGAGTGCTGCTCCTCCCCCCTCCCTCTTGTGGCCCCTGGAAGCACCATCCGTGGTACCTTGGGGGCACGAAACATTTAAAATGATCCATTAAACACAACAGCCAACATTCAGCAGACTTACAGGTGTGTGTGAAAAGTCACTTCTCTGTGATCCAGTGAAACGTGGAATGTGCCTGTAGCAGAAATTAAATGAGTAAATGTTTACATAGCTATTACTTTTTAGGGGTAATAGCTGAAATATGCCGTCTGCAGTAGAATGGTGCCAAGTAGGAAAATGTGAAATGACAATGGATTTGTGTCCATTCCAGTGTAACAGGCTGGACTGCGAGCATCTCTAACCCTGCAGATTGCTGGGCGTTCCCCTATGTGAAAGCTCAGAGGACCTCACGTTCTGCACTCACATTCACAGTTTATGACATCATTTTCATTTTCCGAGAAGTTATTGTTCGGTAATTGGCCGCACAGATATTGCTGATATAAGTTTCCAAGACGAGTTTTGAAACCTCTTCGTACGCCAACGGGAATCAATCCTTCGAAAGACATCGGTGCATTTAAACCGGAAAGATTTACTCTATAGAACGGCGTGCTACAGGCTTCCTATAATTGCCGGCATTAATTAAAGTACAATTTAATCATGCTTTAGCCCGTGGCGTATTTTTTCTTCCATACAATGTACCAGTGTTACTCATCTGTCGAGATTATTTATACAAAACATTCAGCATGTCCTTCTCCGCCTGACACGTCGCAGCGGCCCGTCCTGCTTGATACAAAGCAGAGCACTATCACAAAGACAGTCAGTCACGATGCCAGAGTACCATCAAATGCGAGGCAGAAAGCACAGGCCACAGAACTCGTGTAGAGCACAGGCATATTTAAAGGGGCAACCAAGGAATTTGACATGTGGTGACAATTTGCAGAAATTAAGATCTCT